>NC_083585.1:712259-1068388 GCF_027579695.1 Neoarius graeffei
TTTAATCCGATCCTGGGTTGACTGGGCTTAAGAGTGAGTGCCCCCACCTGGCTGGTGAGCAAGGTTTCTTATTTAAAAGTCCGGTTGGAGGTGAGGAGCGGAGTTGACGGCGAATAACATCCTGAGGCACGGTCCAAGTGGGCCTTGGCCATGTTGGTTTATAGGGGTCGGTGTAGAGGGAGATGCAGGCGAACTTTGGCTTGGCTGGGATGTCCCTTGGGGGAGGTTTTTTTTTTTTTTAAATCCTCCCAGAGCCAAGGGTCTGATTAAAGTGCATGGTGAGGAGTACAGCTCGCTCTGGGGGCAAATAGCATCCCAAGGTGTGGTGATAGTGAAGTGGGAGACTGTCTAGGAATACCAAGTACTGTAAGCATTTTATTTTGTCTTCTTGCAGAAATGTGTTTGAATTTTCCTTCTGTGAATTTTCCTTCTGGTCGCAAGGCAAGGCAAACATTTCGCAAGGTAAGAAAACCGCACATTTCCAACTAACTGTCGCTTACGGCCAAACCACTCTGACAACGCCTGATCCCGTCTGATCTCAGAAGCTAAACAGGGTTGGGCCTGGTTAGTACTTGAGTGGGAGACTGCCTCGGAATACCAGGTACTGTAAGCATTCTATTTTGTCTTCTTGCAGAAATGCGTTTGAGTTTTCCTTCTGTGAATTTTCCTTCTGGTCGCAAGGCAAGGCAAGGCAAGGCAAGGTACACATTTCGCAAGGTAAGAAAACCGCACATTTCCAACTAACTGTCGCTTACGGCCAAACCACTCTGACAACGCCTGATCCCGTCTGATCTCAGAAGCTAAACAGGGTTGGGCCTGGTTAGTACTTGAGTGGGAGACTGCCTAGGAATACCAGGTACTGTAGGCATTTTATTTTGTCTTCTTGCAGAAATGTGTTTGAATTTTCCTTCTGTGAATTTTCCTTCTGGTCACAAGGCAAGGCAAGGCACACATTTCGCAAGGTAAGAAAACCGCACATTTCCAACTAACTGTCGCTTACGGCCAAACCACTCTGACAACGCCTGATCCCGTCTGATCTCAGAAGCTAAACAGGGTTGGGCCTGGTTAGTACTTGAGTGGGAGACTGCCTAGGAATACCAGGTACTGTAAGCATTTTATTTTGTCTTCTTGCAGAAATGTGTTTGAATTTTCCTTCTGTGAATTTTCCTTCTGGTCGCAAGGCAAGGCAAGGCACACATTTCGCAAGGTAAGAAAACCGCACATTTCCAACTAACTGTCGCTTACGGCCAAACCACTCTGACAACGCCTGATCCCGTCTGATCTCAGAAGCTAAACAGGGTTGGGCCTGGTTAGTACTTGAGTGGGAGACTGCCTAGGAATACCAGGTACTGTAAGCATTTTATTTTGTCTTCTTGCAGAAATGTGTTTGAATTTTCCTTCTGTGAATTTTCCTTCTGGTTGCAAGGCAAGGCAAGGCAAGGCGCACATTTCGCAAGGTAAGAAAACCGCACATTTCCAACTAACTGTCGCTTACAGCCAAACCACTCTGACAACGCCTGATCCCGTCTGATCTCAGAAGCTAAACAGGGTTGGGCCTGGTTAGTACTTGAGTGGGAGACTGCCTAGGAATACCAGGTACTGTAAGCATTTTATTTTGTCTTCTTGCAGAAATGTGTTTGAATTTTCCTTCTGTGAATTTTCCTTCTGGTCGCAAGGCAAGGCAAGGCAAGGCACACATTTCGCAAGGTAAGAAAACCGCACATTTCCAACTAACTGTCGCTTACGGCCAAACCACTCTGACAACGCCTGATCCCGTCTGATCTCAGAAGCTAAACAGGGTTGGGCCTGGTTAGTACTTGAGTGGGAGACTGCCTCGGAATACCAGGTACTGTAAGCATTTTATTTTGTCTTCTTGCAGAAATGTGTTTGAGTTTTCCTTCTGTGAATTTTCCTTCTGGTCGCAAGGCAAGGCAAGGCACACATTTCGCAAGGTAAGAAAACCGCACATTTCCAACTAACTGTCGCTTACGGCCAAACCACTCTGACAACGCCTGATCCCGTCTGATCTCAGAAGCTAAACAGGGTTGGGCCTGGTTAGTACTTGAGTGGGAGACTGCCTAGGAATACCAGGTACTGTAAGCATTTTATTTTGTCTTCTTGCAGAAATGTGTTTGAATTTTCCTTCTGTGAATTTTCCTTCTGGTCGCAAGGCAAGGCAAGGCAAGGCACACATTTCGCAAGGTAAGAAAACCGCACATTTCCAACTAACTGTCGCTTACGGCCAAACCACTCTGACAACGCCTGATCCCGTCTGATCTCAGAAGCTAAACCGGGTTGGGCCTGGTTAGTACTTGAGTGGGAGACTGCCTAGGAATACCAGGTACTGTAGGCATTTTATTTTGTCTTCTTGCAGAAATGTGTTTGAATTTTCCTTCTGTGAATTTTCCTTCTGGTCGCAAGGCAAGGCAAGGCAAGGCAAACATTTCGCAAGGTAAGAAAACCGCACATTTCCAGCTAACTGTCGCTTACGGCCAAACCACTCTGACAACGCCTGATCCCGTCTGATCTCAGAAGCTAAACCGGGTTGGGCCTGGTTAGTACTTGAGTGGGAGACTGCCTAGGAATACCAGGTACTGTAAGCATTTTATTTTGTCTTCTTGCAGAAATGTGTTTGAATTTTCCTTCTGTGAATTTTCCTTCTGGTCGCAAGGCAAGGCAAGGCAAACATTTCGCAAGGTAAGAAAACCGCACATTTCCAGCTAACTGTCGCTTACGGCCAAACCACTCTGACAACGCCTGATCCTGTCTGATCTCAGAAGCTAAACAGGGTTGTGCCTGGTTAGTACTTGAGTGGGAGACTGCCTTGGAATACCAGGTACTGTAAGCATTTTATTTTGTCTTCTTGCAGAAATGTGTTTGAGTTTTCCTTCTGTGAATTTTCCTTCTGGTCGCAAGGCAAGGCAAGGCAAGGCACACATTTCGCAAGGTAAGAAAACCGCACATTTCCAACTAACTGTCGCTTACGGCCAAACCACTCTGACAACGCCTGATCCCGTCTGATCTCAGAAGCTAAACCGGGTTGGGCCTGGTTAGTACTTGAGTGGGAGACTGCCTAGGAATACCAGGTACTGTAAGCATTTTATTTTGTCTTCTTGCAGAAATGTGTTTGAGTTTTCCTTCTGTGAATTTTCCTTCTGGTCGCAAGGCAAGGCACACATTTCGCAAGGTAAGAAAACCGCACATTTCCAACTAACTGTCGCTTACGGCCAAACCACTCTGACAACGCCTGATCCCGTCTGATCTCAGAAGCTAAACAGGGTTGGGCCTGGTTAGTACTTGAGTGGGAGACTGCCTAGGAATACCAGGTACTGTAGGCATTTTATTTTGTCTTCTTGCAGAAATGTGTTTGAATTTTCCTTCTGTGAATTTTCCTTCTGGTCGCAAGGCAAGGCAAGGCAAGGCACACATTTCGCAAGGTAAGAAAACCGCACATTTCCAACTAACTGTCGCTTACGGCCAAACCACTCTGACAACGCCTGATCCCGTCTGATCTCAGAAGCTAAACCGGGTTGGGCCTGGTTAGTACTTGAGTGGGAGACTGCCTAGGAATACCAGGTACTGTAAGCATTTTATTTTGTCTTCTTGCAGAAATGTGTTTGAGTTTTCCTTCTGTGAATTTTCCTTCTGGTCGCAAGGCAAGGCACACATTTCGCAAGGTAAGAAAACCGCACATTTCCAACTAACTGTCGCTTACGGCCAAACCACTCTGACAACGCCTGATCCCGTCTGATCTCAGAAGCTAAACAGGGTTGGGCCTGGTTAGTACTTGAGTGGGAGACTGCCTAGGAATACCAGGTACTGTAGGCATTTTATTTTGTCTTCTTGCAGAAATGTGTTTGAATTTTCCTTCTGTGAATTTTCCTTCTGGTCGCAAGGCAAGGCAAGGCAAGGCAAACATTTCGCAAGGTAAGAAAACCGCACATTTCCAGCTAACTGTTGCTTACGGCCAAACCACTCTGACAACGCCTGATCCTGTCTGATCTCAGAAGCTAAACAGGGTTGTGCCTGGTTAGTACTTGAGTGGGAGACTTCCTTGGAATACCAGGTACTGTAAGCATTTTATTTTGTCTTCTTGCAGAAATGTGTTTGAGTTTTCCTTCTGTGAATTTTCCTTCTGGTCGCAAGGCAAGGTACACATTTCGCAAGGTAAGAAAACCGCACATTTCCAACTAACTGTCGCTTACGGCCAAACCACTCTGACAACGCCTGATCCCGTCTGATCTCAGAAGCTAAACAGGGTTGGGCCTGGTTAGTACTTGAGTGGGAGACTGCCTAGGAATACCAGGTACTGTAAGCATTTTATTTTGTCTTCTTGCAGAAATGTGTTTGAATTTTCCTTCTGTGAATTTTCCTTCTGGTCGCAAGGCAAGGCAAGGCAAGGCACACATTTCGCAAGGTAAGAAAACCGCACATTTCCAACTAACTGTCGCTTACGGCCAAACCACTCTGACAACGCCTGATCCCGTCTGATCTCAGAAGCTAAACCGGGTTGGGCCTGGTTAGTACTTGATTGGGAGACTGCCTAGGAATACCAGGTACTGTAAGCATTTTATTTTGTCTTCTTGCAGAAATGTGTTTGAATTTTCCTTCTGTGAATTTTCCTTCTGGTCGCAAGGCAAGGCAAACATTTCGCAAGGTAAGAAAACCGCACATTTCCAACTAACTGTCGCTTACGGCCAAACCACTCTGACAACGCCTGATCCTGTCTGATCTCAGAAGCTAAACAGGGTTGGGCCTGGTTAGTACTTGAGTGGGAGACTGCCTCGGAATACCAGGTACTGTAAGCATTTTATTTTGTCTTCTTGCAGAAATGTGTTTGAGTTTTCCTTCTGTGAATTTTCCTTCTGGTCGCAAGGCAAGGCAAGGCAAGGTACACATTTCGCAAGGTAAGAAAACCGCACATTTCCAACTAACTGTCGCTTCCGGCCAAACCACTCTGACAACGCCTGATCCCGTCTGATCTCAGAAGCTAAACAGGGTTGGGCCTGGTTAGTACTTGAGTGGGAGACTGCCTAGGAATACCAGGTACTGTAAGCATTTTATTTTGTCTTCTTGCAGAAATGTGTTTGAATTTTCCTTCTGTGAATTTTCCTTCTGGTCGCAAGGCAAGGCAAGGCAAGGCAAGGCACACATTTCGCAAGGTAAGAAAACCGCACATTTCCAGCTAATTGTCGCTTACGGCCAAACCACTCTGACAACGCCTGATCCCGTCTGATCTCAGAAGCTAAACCGGGTTGGGCCTGGTTAGTACTTGAGTGGGAGACTGCCTAGGAATACCAGGTACTGTAAGCATTTTATTTTGTCTTCTTGCAGAAATGTGTTTGAATTTTCCTTCTGTGAATTTTCCTTCTGGTCGCAAGGCAAGGCAAGGCAAGGCAAGGCAAGGCGCACATTTCGCAAGGTAAGAAAACCGCACATTTCCAACTAACTGTCGCTTACAGCCAAACCACTCTGACAACGCCTGATCCCGTCTGATCTCAGAAGCTAAACAGGGTTGGGCCTGGTTAGTACTTGAGTGGGAGACTGCCTAGGAATACCAGGTACTGTAAGCATTTTATTTTGTCTTCTTGCAGAAATGTGTTTGAATTTTCCTTCTGTGAATTTTCCTTCTGGTCGCAAGGCAAGGCAAGGCAAGGCACACATTTCGCAAGGTAAGAAAACCGCACATTTCCAACTAACTGTCGCTTACGGCCAAACCACTCTGACAACGCCTGATCCCGTCTGATCTCAGAAGCTAAACCGGGTTGGGCCTGGTTAGTACTTGAGTGGGAGA
The DNA here is from genome assembly GCF_027579695.1 of Neoarius graeffei. Lineage (NCBI taxonomy): Eukaryota > Metazoa > Chordata > Actinopteri > Siluriformes > Ariidae > Neoarius > Neoarius graeffei. The sequence continues at coordinate 718,054 of NC_083585.1, forward strand.
CTGCCTAGGAATACCAGGTACTGTAAGCATTTTATTTTGTCTTCTTGCAGAAATGTGTTTGAGTTTTCCTTCTGTGAATTTTCCTTCTGGTCGCAAGGCAAGGCAAGGCAAGGCACACATTTCGCAAGGTAAGAAAACCGCACATTTCCAACTAACTGTCGCTTACGGCCAAACCACTCTGACAACGCCTGATCCCGTCTGATCTCAGAAGCTAAACAGGGTTGGGCCTGGTTAGTACTTGAGTGGGAGACTGCCTAGGAATACCAGGTACTGTAGGCATTTTATTTTGTCTTCTTGCAGAAATGTGTTTGAATTTTCCTTCTGTGAATTTTCCTTCTGGTCGCAAGGCAAGGCAAGGCAAGGCAAACATTTCGCAAGGTAAGAAAACCGCACATTTCCAGCTAACTGTCGCTTACGGCCAAACCACTCTGACAACGCCTGATCCCGTCTGATCTCAGAAGCTAAACCGGGTTGGGCCTGGTTAGTACTTGAGTGGGAGACTGCCTAGGAATACCAGGTACTGTAAGCATTTTATTTTGTCTTCTTGCAGAAATGTGTTTGAATTTTCCTTCTGTGAATTTTCCTTCTGGTCGCAAGGCAAGGCAAGGCAAGGCAAACATTTCGCAAGGTAAGAAAACCGCACATTTCCAGCTAACTGTCGCTTACGGCCAAACCACTCTGACAACGCCTGATCCTGTCTGATCTCAGAAGCTAAACAGGGTTGTGCCTGGTTAGTACTTGAGTGGGAGACTGCCTTGGAATACCAGGTACTGTAAGCATTTTATTTTGTCTTCTTGCAGAAATGTGTTTGAGTTTTCCTTCTGTGAATTTTCCTTCTGGTCGCAAGGCAAGGCAAGGCAAGGTACACATTTCGCAAGGTAAGAAAACCGCACATTTCCAACTAACTGTCGCTTACGGCCAAACCACTCTGACAACGCCTGATCCCGTCTGATCTCAGAAGCTAAACAGGGTTGGGCCTGGTTAGTACTTGAGTGGGAGACTGCCTAGGAATACCAGGTACTGTAAGCATTTTATTTTGTCTTCTTGCAGAAATGTGTTTGAATTTTCCTTCTGTGAATTTTCCTTCTGGTCGCAAGGCAAGGCAAGGCAAGGCACACATTTCGCAAGGTAAGAAAACCGCACATTTCCAACTAACTGTCGCTTACGGCCAAACCACTCTGACAACGCCTGATCCCGTCTGATCTCAGAAGCTAAACCGGGTTGGGCCTGGTTAGTACTTGATTGGGAGACTGCCTAGGAATACCAGGTACTGTAAGCATTTTATTTTGTCTTCTTGCAGAAATGTGTTTGAATTTTCCTTCTGTGAATTTTCCTTCTGGTCGCAAGGCAAGGCAAGGCAAGGCAAACATTTCGCAAGGTAAGAAAACCGCACATTTCCAACTAACTGTCGCTTACGGCCAAACCACTCTGACAACGCCTGATCCTGTCTGATCTCAGAAGCTAAACAGGGTTGGGCCTGGTTAGTACTTGAGTGGGAGACTGCCTCGGAATACCAGGTACTGTAAGCATTTTATTTTGTCTTCTTGCAGAAATGTGTTTGAGTTTTCCTTCTGTGAATTTTCCTTCTGGTCGCAAGGCAAGGCAAGGCAAGGTACACATTTCGCAAGGTAAGAAAACCGCACATTTCCAACTAACTGTCGCTTACGGCCAAACCACTCTGACAACGCCTGATCCCGTCTGATCTCAGAAGCTAAACAGGGTTGGGCCTGGTTAGTACTTGAGTGGGAGACTGCCTAGGAATACCAGGTACTGTAAGCATTTTATTTTGTCTTCTTGCAGAAATGTGTTTGAATTTTCCTTCTGGTCGCAAGGCAAGGCAAGGCAAGGCACACATTTCGCAAGGTAAGAAAACCGCACATTTCCAGCTAATTGTCGCTTACGGCCAAACCACTCTGACAACGCCTGATCCCGTCTGATCTCAGAAGCTAAACCGGGTTGGGCCTGGTTAGTACTTGAGTGGGAGACTGCCTAGGAATACCAGGTACTGTAAGCATTTTATTTTGTCTTCTTGCAGAAATGTGTTTGAATTTTCCTTCTGTGAATTTTCCTTCTGGTCGCAAGGCAAGGCAAGGCAAGGCAAGGCACACATTTCGCAAGGTAAGAAAACCGCACATTTCCAGCTAATTGTCGCTTACGGCCAAACCACTCTGACAACGCCTGATCCCGTCTGATCTCAGAAGCTAAACCGGGTTGGGCCTGGTTAGTACTTGAGTGGGAGACTGCCTAGGAATACCAGGTACTGTAAGCATTTTATTTTGTATTCTTGCAGAAATGTGTTTGAATTTTCCTTCTGTGAATTTTCCTTCTGGTCGCAAGGCAAGGCAAGGCAAGGCAAACATTTCGCAAGGTAAGAAAACCGCACATTTCCAACTAACTGTCGCTTACGGCCAAACCACTCTGACAACGCCTGATCCTGTCTGATCTCAGAAGCTAAACAGGGTTGGGCCTGGTTAGTACTTGAGTGGGAGACTGCCTCGGAATACCAGGTACTGTAAGCATTTTATTTTGTCTTCTTGCAGAAATGTGTTTGAATTTTCCTTCTGTGAATTTTCCTTCTGGTCGCAAGGCAAGGCAAGGCAAGGCACACATTTCGCAAGGTAAGAAAACCGCACATTTCCAGCTAATTGTCGCTTACGGCCAAACCACTCTGACAACGCCTGATCCCGTCTGATCTCAGAAGCTAAACCGGGTTGGGCCTGGTTAGTACTTGAGTGGGAGACTGCCTAGGAATACCAGGTACTGTAAGCATTTTATTTTGTCTTCTTGCAGAAACGTGTTTGAATTTTCCTTCTGTGAATTTTCCTTCTGGTCGCAAGGCAAGGCAAGGCAAGGCAAGGCACACATTTCGCAAGGTAAGAAAACCGCACATTTCCAGCTAATTGTCGCTTACGGCCAAACCACTCTGACAACGCCTGATCCCGTCTGATCTCAGAAGCTAAACCGGGTTGGGCCTGGTTAGTACTTGAGTGGGAGACTGCCTAGGAATACCAGGTACTGTAAGCATTTTATTTTGTCTTCTTGCAGAAATGTGTTTGAATTTTCCTTCTGTGAATTTTCCTTCTGGTCGCAAGGCAAGGCAAGGCAAGGCAAGGCAAGGCAAGGCGCACATTTCGCAAGGTAAGAAAACCGCACATTTCCAACTAACTGTCGCTTACAGCCAAACCACTCTGACAACGCCTGATCCCGTCTGATCTCAGAAGCTAAACAGGGTTGGGCCTGGTTAGTACTTGAGTGGGAGACTGCCTAGGAATACCAGGTACTGTAAGCATTTTATTTTGTCTTCTTGCAGAAATGTGTTTGAATTTTCCTTCTGTGAATTTTCCTTCTGGTCGCAAGGCAAGGCAAGGCAAGGCACACATTTCGCAAGGTAAGAAAACCGCACATTTCCAACTAACTGTCGCTTACGGCCAAACCACTCTGACAACGCCTGATCCCGTCTGATCTCAGAAGCTAAACAGGGTTGGGCCTGGTTAGTACTTGAGTGGGAGACTGCCTAGGAATACCAGGTACTGTAAGCATTTTATTTTGTCTTCTTGCAGAAATGTGTTTGAATTTTCCTTCTGTGAATTTTCCTTCTGGTCGCAAGGCAAGGCAAGGCAAGGCACACATTTCGCAAGGTAAGAAAACCGCACATTTCCAACTAACTGTCGCTTACGGCCAAACCACTCTGACAACGCCTGATCCCGTCTGATCTCAGAAGCTAAACCGGGTTGGGCCTGGTTAGTACTTGATTGGGAGACTGCCTAGGAATACCAGGTACTGTAAGCATTTTATTTTGTCTTCTTGCAGAAATGTGTTTGAATTTTCCTTCTGTGAATTTTCCTTCTGGTCGCAAGGCAAGGCAAGGCAAGGCAAGGCAAACATTTCGCAAGGTAAGAAAACCGCACATTTCCAACTAACTGTCGCTTACGGCCAAACCACTCTGACAACGCCTGATCCTGTCTGATCTCAGAAGCTAAACAGGGTTGGGCCTGGTTAGTACTTGAGTGGGAGACTGCCTCGGAATACCAGGTACTGTAAGCATTTTATTTTGTCTTCTTGCAGAAATGTGTTTGAGTTTTCCTTCTGTGAATTTTCCTTCTGGTCGCAAGGCAAGGCAAGGCAAGGTACACATTTCGCAAGGTAAGAAAACCGCACATTTCCAACTAACTGTCGCTTACGGCCAAACCACTCTGACAACGCCTGATCCCGTCTGATCTCAGAAGCTAAACAGGGTTGGGCCTGGTTAGTACTTGAGTGGGAGACTGCCTAGGAATACCAGGTACTGTAAGCATTTTATTTTGTCTTCTTGCAGAAATGTGTTTGAATTTTCCTTCTGTGAATTTTCCTTCTGGTCGCAAGGCAAGGCAAGGCAAGGCACACATTTCGCAAGGTAAGAAAACCGCACATTTCCAGCTAATTGTCGCTTACGGCCAAACCACTCTGACAACGCCTGATCCCGTCTGATCTCAGAAGCTAAACCGGGTTGGGCCTGGTTAGTACTTGAGTGGGAGACTGCCTAGGAATACCAGGTACTGTAAGCATTTTATTTTGTCTTCTTGCAGAAATGTGTTTGAATTTTCCTTCTGTGAATTTTCCTTCTGGTCGCAAGGCAAGGCAAGGCAAGGCAAGGCGCACATTTCGCAAGGTAAGAAAACCGCACATTTCCAACTAACTGTCGCTTACAGCCAAACCACTCTGACAACGCCTGATCCCGTCTGATCTCAGAAGCTAAACAGGGTTGGGCCTGGTTAGTACTTGAGTGGGAGACTGCCTAGGAATACCAGGTACTGTAAGCATTTTATTTTGTCTTCTTGCAGAAATGTGTTTGAATTTTCCTTCTGTGAATTTTCCTTCTGGTCGCAAGGCAAGGCAAGGCAAGGCACACATTTCGCAAGGTAAGAAAACCGCACATTTCCAACTAACTGTCGCTTACGGCCAAACCACTCTGACAACGCCTGATCCCGTCTGATCTCAGAAGCTAAACCGGGTTGGGCCTGGTTAGTACTTGAGTGGGAGACTGCCTAGGAATACCAGGTACTGTAAGCATTTTATTTTGTCTTCTTGCAGAAATGTGTTTGAGTTTTCCTTCTGTGAATTTTCCTTCTGGTCGCAAGGCAAGGCAAGGCAAGGCACACATTTCGCAAGGTAAGAAAACCGCACATTTCCAACTAACTGTCGCTTACGGCCAAACCACTCTGACAACGCCTGATCCCGTCTGATCTCAGAAGCTAAACAGGGTTGGGCCTGGTTAGTACTTGAGTGGGAGACTGCCTAGGAATACCAGGTACTGTAGGCATTTTATTTTGTCTTCTTGCAGAAATGTGTTTGAATTTTCCTTCTGTGAATTTTCCTTCTGGTCGCAAGGCAAGGCAAGGCAAGGCAAGGCAAACATTTCGCAAGGTAAGAAAACCGCACATTTCCAGCTAACTGTCGCTTACGGCCAAACCACTCTGACAACGCCTGATCCCGTCTGATCTCAGAAGCTAAACCGGGTTGGGCCTGGTTAGTACTTGAGTGGGAGACTGCCTAGGAATACCAGGTACTGTAAGCATTTTATTTTGTCTTCTTGCAGAAATGTGTTTGAATTTTCCTTCTGTGAATTTTCCTTCTGGTCGCAAGGCAAGGCAAGGCAAGGCACACATTTCGCAAGGTAAGAAAACCGCACATTTCCAACTAACTGTCGCTTACGGCCAAACCACTCTGACAATGCCTGATCCCGTCTGATCTCAGAAGCTAAACCGGGTTGGGCCTGGTTAGTACTTGAGTGGGAGACTGCCTAGGAATACCAGGTACTGTAAGCATTTTATTTTGTATTCTTGCAGAAATGTGTTTGAATTTTCCTTCTGTGAATTTTCCTTCTGGTCGCAAGGCAAGGCAAGGCAAGGCAAACATTTCGCAAGGTAAGAAAACCGCACATTTCCAACTAACTGTCGCTTACGGCCAAACCACTCTGACAACGCCTGATCCCGTCTGATCTCAGAAGCTAAACCGGGTTGGGCCTGGTTAGTACTTGAGTGGGAGACTGCCTAGGAATACCAGGTACTGTAAGCATTTTATTTTGTCTTCTTGCAGAAATGTGTTTGAGTTTTCCTTCTGTGAATTTTCCTTCTGGTCGCAAGGCAAGGCAAGGCAAGGCAAGGCACACATTTCGCAAGGTAAGAAAACCGCACATTTCCAACTAACTGTCGCTTACGGCCAAACCACTCTGACAACGCCTGATCCCGTCTGATCTCAGAAGCTAAACCGGGTTGGGCCTGGTTAGTACTTGAGTGGGAGACTGCCTAGGAATACCAGGTACTGTAAGCATTTTATTTTGTATTCTTGCAGAAATGTGTTTGAATTTTCCTTCTGTGAATTTTCCTTCTGGTCGCAAGGCAAGGCAAGGCAAGGCAAACATTTCGCAAGGTAAGAAAACCGCACATTTCCAACTAACTGTCGCTTACGGCCAAACCACTCTGACAACGCCTGATCCCGTCTGATCTCAGAAGCTAAACCGGGTTGGGCCTGGTTAGTACTTGAGTGGGAGACTGCCTAGGAATACCAGGTACTGTAAGCATTTTATTTTGTCTTCTTGCAGAAATGTGTTTGAGTTTTCCTTCTGTGAATTTTCCTTCTGGTCGCAAGGCAAGGCAAGGCAAGGCAAGGCACACATTTCGCAAGGTAAGAAAACCGCACATTTCCAACTAACTGTCGCTTACGGCCAAACCACTCTGACAACGCCTGATCCTGTCTGATCTCAGAAGCTAAACAGGGTTGGGCCTGGTTAGTACTTGAGTGGGAGACTGCCTTGGAATACCAGGTACTGTAAGCATTTTATTTTGTCTTCTTGCAGAAATGTGTTTGAGTTTTCCTTCTGTGAATTTTCCTTCTGGTCGCAAGGCAAGGCAAGGCAAGGTACACATTTCGCAAGGTAAGAAAACCGCACATTTCCAACTAACTGTCGCTTACGGCCAAACCACTCTGACAACGCCTGATCCCGTCTGATCTCAGAAGCTAAACAGGGTTGGGCCTGGTTAGTACTTGAGTGGGAGACTGCCTAGGAATACCAGGTACTGTAAGCATTTTATTTTGTCTTCTTGCAGAAATGTGTTTGAATTTTCCTTCTGTGAATTTTCCTTCTGGTCGCAAGGCAAGGCAAGGCAAGGCACACATTTCGCAAGGTAAGAAAACCGCACATTTCCAGCTAATTGTCGCTTACGGCCAAACCACTCTGACAACGCCTGATCCCGTCTGATCTCAGAAGCTAAACCGGGTTGGGCCTGGTTAGTACTTGAGTGGGAGACTGCCTAGGAATACCAGGTACTGTAAGCATTTTATTTTGTATTCTTGCAGAAATGTGTTTGAATTTTCCTTCTGTGAATTTTCCTTCTGGTCGCAAGGCAAGGCAAGGCAAGGCAAACATTTCGCAAGGTAAGAAAACCGCACATTTCCAACTAACTGTCGCTTACGGCCAAACCACTCTGACAACGCCTGATCCTGTCTGATCTCAGAAGCTAAACAGGGTTGGGCCTGGTTAGTACTTGAGTGGGAGACTGCCTAGGAATACCAGGTACTGTAAGCATTTTATTTTGTCTTCTTGCAGAAATGTGTTTGAATTTTCCTTCTGTGAATTTTCCTTCTGGTCGCAAGGCAAGGCAAGGCAAGGCAAGGCAAGGCACACATTTCGCAAGGTAAGAAAACCGCACATTTCCAGCTAATTGTCGCTTACGGCCAAACCACTCTGACAACGCCTGATCCCGTCTGATCTCAGAAGCTAAACCGGGTTGGGCCTGGTTAGTACTTGAGTGGGAGACTGCCTAGGAATACCAGGTACTGTAAGCATTTTATTTTGTCTTCTTGCAGAAATGTGTTTGAATTTTCCTTCTGTGAATTTTCCTTCTGGTCGCAAGGCAAGGCAAGGCAAGGCAAGGCAAGGCGCACATTTCGCAAGGTAAGAAAACCGCACATTTCCAACTAACTGTCGCTTACAGCCAAACCACTCTGACAACGCCTGATCCCGTCTGATCTCAGAAGCTAAACAGGGTTGGGCCTGGTTAGTACTTGAGTGGGAGACTGCCTAGGAATACCAGGTACTGTAAGCATTTTATTTTGTCTTCTTGCAGAAATGTGTTTGAATTTTCCTTCTGTGAATTTTCCTTCTGGTCGCAAGGCAAGGCAAGGCAAGGCACACATTTCGCAAGGTAAGAAAACCGCACATTTCCAACTAACTGTCGCTTACGGCCAAACCACTCTGACAACGCCTGATCCCGTCTGATCTCAGAAGCTAAACCGGGTTGGGCCTGGTTAGTACTTGAGTGGGAGACTGCCTAGGAATACCAGGTACTGTAAGCATTTTATTTTGTCTTCTTGCAGAAATGTGTTTGAGTTTTCCTTCTGTGAATTTTCCTTCTGGTCGCAAGGCAAGGCAAGGCAAGGCACACATTTCGCAAGGTAAGAAAACCGCACATTTCCAACTAACTGTCGCTTACGGCCAAACCACTCTGACAACGCCTGATCCCGTCTGATCTCAGAAGCTAAACAGGGTTGGGCCTGGTTAGTACTTGAGTGGGAGACTGCCTAGGAATACCAGGTACTGTAGGCATTTTATTTTGTCTTCTTGCAGAAATGTGTTTGAATTTTCCTTCTGTGAATTTTCCTTCTGGTCGCAAGGCAAGGCAAGGCAAGGCAAGGCAAACATTTCGCAAGGTAAGAAAACCGCACATTTCCAGCTAACTGTCGCTTACGGCCAAACCACTCTGACAACGCCTGATCCCGTCTGATCTCAGAAGCTAAACCGGGTTGGGCCTGGTTAGTACTTGAGTGGGAGACTGCCTAGGAATACCAGGTACTGTAAGCATTTTATTTTGTCTTCTTGCAGAAATGTGTTTGAATTTTCCTTCTGTGAATTTTCCTTCTGGTCGCAAGGCAAGGCAAGGCAAGGCACACATTTCGCAAGGTAAGAAAACCGCACATTTCCAACTAACTGTCGCTTACGGCCAAACCACTCTGACAACGCCTGATCCCGTCTGATCTCAGAAGCTAAACCGGGTTGGGCCTGGTTAGTACTGGAGTGGGAGACTGCCTAGGAATACCAGGTACTGTAAGCATTTTATTTTGTATTCTTGCAGAAATGTGTTTGAATTTTCCTTCTGTGAATTTTCCTTCTGGTCGCAAGGCAAGGCAAGGCAAGGCAAACATTTCGCAAGGTAAGAAAACCGCACATTTCCAACTAACTGTCGCTTACGGCCAAACCACTCTGACAACGCCTGATCCCGTCTGATCTCAGAAGCTAAACCGGGTTGGGCCTGGTTAGTACTTGAGTGGGAGACTGCCTAGGAATACCAGGTACTGTAAGCATTTTATTTTGTCTTCTTGCAGAAATGTGTTTGAGTTTTCCTTCTGTGAATTTTCCTTCTGGTCGCAAGGCAAGGCAAGGCAAGGCAAGGCACACATTTCGCAAGGTAAGAAAACCGCACATTTCCAACTAACTGTCGCTTACGGCCAAACCACTCTGACAACGCCTGATCCCGTCTGATCTCAGAAGCTAAACAGGGTTGGGCCTGGTTAGTACTTGAGTGGGAGACTGCCTAGGAATACCAGGTACTGTAGGCATTTTATTTTGTCTTCTTGCAGAAATGTGTTTGAATTTTCCTTCTGTGAATTTTCCTTCTGGTCGCAAGGCAAGGCAAGGCAAGGCAAACATTTCGCAAGGTAAGAAAACCGCACATTTCCAGCTAACTGTCGCTTACGGCCAAACCACTCTGACAACGCCTGATCCTGTCTGATCTCAGAAGCTAAACAGGGTTGTGCCTGGTTAGTACTTGAGTGGGAGACTGCCTTGGAATACCAGGTACTGTAAGCATTTTATTTTGTCTTCTTGCAGAAATGTGTTTGAGTTTTCCTTCTGTGAATTTTCCTTCTGGTCGCAAGGCAAGGCAAGGCAAGGCACACATTTCGCAAGGTAAGAAAACCGCACATTTCCAGCTAATTGTCGCTTACGGCCAAACCACTCTGACAACGCCTGATCCCGTCTGATCTCAGAAGCTAAACCGGGTTGGGCCTGGTTAGTACTTGAGTGGGAGACTGCCTAGGAATACCAGGTACTGTAAGCATTTTATTTTGTATTCTTGCAGAAATGTGTTTGAATTTTCCTTCTGTGAATTTTCCTTCTGGTCGCAAGGCAAGGCAAGGCAAGGCACACATTTCGCAAGGTAAGAAAACCGCACATTTCCAACTAACTGTCGCTTACGGCCAAACCACTCTGACAACGCCTGATCCTGTCTGATCTCAGAAGCTAAACAGGGTTGGGCCTGGTTAGTACTTGAGTGGGAGACTGCCTCGGAATACCAGGTACTGTAAGCATTTTATTTTGTCTTCTTGCAGAAATGTGTTTGAGTTTTCCTTCTGTGAATTTTCCTTCTGGTCGCAAGGCAAGGCAAGGCAAGGTACACATTTCGCAAGGTAAGAAAACCGCACATTTCCAACTAACTGTCGCTTACGGCCAAACCACTCTGACAACGCCTGATCCCGTCTGATCTCAGAAGCTAAACAGGGTTGGGCCTGGTTAGTACTTGAGTGGGAGACTGCCTAGGAATACCAGGTACTGTAAGCATTTTATTTTGTCTTCTTGCAGAAATGTGTTTGAATTTTCCTTCTGTGAATTTTCCTTCTGGTCGCAAGGCAAGGCAAGGCAAGGCAAGGCACACATTTCGCAAGGTAAGAAAACCGCACATTTCCAGCTAATTGTCGCTTACGGCCAAACCACTCTGACAACGCCTGATCCCGTCTGATCTCAGAAGCTAAACCGGGTTGGGCCTGGTTAGTACTTGAGTGGGAGACTGCCTAGGAATACCAGGTACTGTAAGCATTTTATTTTGTCTTCTTGCAGAAATGTGTTTGAATTTTCCTTCTGTGAATTTTCCTTCTGGTCGCAAGGCAAGGCAAGGCAAGGCAAGGCGCACATTTCGCAAGGTAAGAAAACCGCACATTTCCAACTAACTGTCGCTTACAGCCAAGCCACTCTGACAACGCCTGATCCCGTCTGATCTCAGAAGCTAAACAGGGTTGGGCCTGGTTAGTACTTGAGTGGGAGACTGCCTAGGAATACCAGGTACTGTAAGCATTTTATTTTGTCTTCTTGCAGAAATGTGTTTGAATTTTCCTTCTGTGAATTTTCCTTCTGGTCGCAAGGCAAGGCAAGGCAAGGCACACATTTCGCAAGGTAAGAAAACCGCACATTTCCAACTAACTGTCGCTTACGGCCAAACCACTCTGACAACGCCTGATCCCGTCTGATCTCAGAAGCTAAACCGGGTTGGGCCTGGTTAGTACTTGAGTGGGAGACTGCCTAGGAATACCAGGTACTGTAAGCATTTTATTTTGTCTTCTTGCAGAAATGTGTTTGAGTTTTCCTTCTGTGAATTTTCCTTCTGGTCGCAAGGCAAGGCAAGGCAAGGCACACATTTCGCAAGGTAAGAAAACCGCACATTTCCAACTAACTGTCGCTTACGGCCAAACCACTCTGACAACGCCTGATCCCGTCTGATCTCAGAAGCTAAACAGGGTTGGGCCTGGTTAGTACTTGAGTGGGAGACTGCCTAGGAATACCAGGTACTGTAGGCATTTTATTTTGTCTTCTTGCAGAAATGTGTTTGAATTTTCCTTCTGTGAATTTTCCTTCTGGTCGCAAGGCAAGGCAAGGCAAGGCAAGGCAAACATTTCGCAAGGTAAGAAAACCGCACATTTCCAGCTAACTGTCGCTTACGGCCAAACCACTCTGACAACGCCTGATCCCGTCTGATCTCAGAAGCTAAACCGGGTTGGGCCTGGTTAGTACTTGAGTGGGAGACTGCCTAGGAATACCAGGTACTGTAAGCATTTTATTTTGTCTTCTTGCAGAAATGTGTTTGAATTTTCCTTCTGTGAATTTTCCTTCTGGTCGCAAGGCAAGGCAAGGCAAGGCAAGGCAAGGCAAACATTTCGCAAGGTAAGAAAACCGCACATTTCCAGCTAACTGTCGCTTATGGCCAAACCACTCTGACAACGCCTGATCCTGTCTGATCTCAGAAGCTAAACAGGGTTGTGCCTGGTTAGTACTTGAGTGGGAGACTGCCTTGGAATACCAGGTACTGTAAGCATTTTATTTTGTCTTCTTGCAGAAATGTGTTTGAGTTTTCCTTCTGTGAATTTTCCTTCTGGTCGCAAGGCAAGGCAAGGCAAGGTACACATTTCGCAAGGTAAGAAAACCGCACATTTCCAGCTAATTGTCGCTTACGGCCAAACCACTCTGACAACGCCTGATCCCGTCTGATCTCAGAAGCTAAACCGGGTTGGGCCTGGTTAGTACTTGAGTGGGAGACTGCCTAGGAATACCAGGTACTGTAAGCATTTTATTTTGTCTTCTTGCAGAAATGTGTTTGAATTTTCCTTCTGTGAATTTTCCTTCTGGTCGCAAGGCAAGGCAAGGCAAGGCACACATTTCGCAAGGTAAGAAAACCGCACATTTCCAACTAACTGTCGCTTACGGCCAAACCACTCTGACAACGCCTGATCCCGTCTGATCTCAGAAGCTAAACCGGGTTGGGCCTGGTTAGTACTTGATTGGGAGACTGCCTAGGAATACCAGGTACTGTAAGCATTTTATTTTGTCTTCTTGCAGAAATGTGTTTGAATTTTCCTTCTGTGAATTTTCCTTCTGGTCGCAAGGCAAGGCAAGGCAAGGCAAACATTTCGCAAGGTAAGAAAACCGCACATTTCCAACTAACTGTCGCTTACGGCCAAACCACTCTGACAACGCCTGATCCTGTCTGATCTCAGAAGCTAAACAGGGTTGGGCCTGGTTAGTACTTGAGTGGGAGACTGCCTCGGAATACCAGGTACTGTAAGCATTTTATTTTGTCTTCTTGCAGAAATGTGTTTGAGTTTTCCTTCTGTGAATTTTCCTTCTGGTCGCAAGGCAAGGCAAGGCAAGGTACACATTTCGCAAGGTAAGAAAACCGCACATTTCCAACTAACTGTCGCTTACGGCCAAACCACTCTGACAACGCCTGATCCCGTCTGATCTCAGAAGCTAAACAGGGTTGGGCCTGGTTAGTACTTGAGTGGGAGACTGCCTAGGAATACCAGGTACTGTAAGCATTTTATTTTGTCTTCTTGCAGAAATGTGTTTGAATTTTCCTTCTGTGAATTTTCCTTCTGGTCGCAAGGCAAGGCAAGGCAAGGCAAGGCACACATTTCGCAAGGTAAGAAAACCGCACATTTCCAGCTAATTGTCGCTTACGGCCAAACCACTCTGACAACGCCTGATCCCGTCTGATGTCAGAAGCTAAACCGGGTTGGGCCTGGTTAGTACTTGAGTGGGAGACTGCCTAGGAATACCAGGTACTGTAAGCATTTTATTTTGTCTTCTTGCAGAAATGTGTTTGAATTTTCCTTCTGTGAATTTTCCTTCTGGTCGCAAGGCAAGGCAAGGCAAGGCAAGGCAAGGCGCACATTTCGCAAGGTAAGAAAACCGCACATTTCCAACTAACTGTCGCTTACAGCCAAACCACTCTGACAACGCCTGATCCCGTCTGATCTCAGAAGCTAAACAGGGTTGGGCCTGGTTAGTACTTGAGTGGGAGACTGCCTAGGAATACCAGGTACTGTAAGCATTTTATTTTGTCTTCTTGCAGAAATGTGTTTGAATTTTCCTTCTGTGAATTTTCCTTCTGGTCGCAAGGCAAGGCAAGGCAAGGCACACATTTCGCAAGGTAAGAAAACCGCACATTTCCAACTAACTGTCGCTTACGGCCAAACCACTCTGACAACGCCTGATCCCGTCTGATCTCAGAAGCTAAACCGGGTTGGGCCTGGTTAGTACTTGAGTGGGAGACTGCCTAGGAATACCAGGTACTGTAAGCATTTTATTTTGTCTTCTTGCAGAAATGTGTTTGAGTTTTCCTTCTGTGAATTTTCCTTCTGGTCGCAAGGCAAGGCAAGGCAAGGCACACATTTCGCAAGGTAAGAAAACCGCACATTTCCAACTAACTGTCGCTTACGGCCAAACCACTCTGACAACGCCTGATCCCGTCTGATCTCAGAAGCTAAACAGGGTTGGGCCTGGTTAGTACTTGAGTGGGAGACTGCCTAGGAATACCAGGTACTGTAGGCATTTTATTTTGTCTTCTTGCAGAAATGTGTTTGAATTTTCCTTCTGTGAATTTTCCTTCTGGTCGCAAGGCAAGGCAAGGCAAGGCAAGGCAAACATTTCGCAAGGTAAGAAAACCGCACATTTCCAGCTAACTGTCGCTTACGGCCAAACCACTCTGACAACGCCTGATCCCGTCTGATCTCAGAAGCTAAACCGGGTTGGGCCTGGTTAGTACTTGAGTGGGAGACTGCCTAGGAATACCAGGTACTGTAAGCATTTTATTTTGTATTCTTGCAGAAATGTGTTTGAATTTTCCTTCTGTGAATTTTCCTTCTGGTCGCAAGGCAAGGCAAGGCAAGGCAAACATTTCGCAAGGTAAGAAAACCGCACATTTCCAACTAACTGTCGCTTACGGCCAAACCACTCTGACAACGCCTGATCCCGTCTGATCTCAGAAGCTAAACCGGGTTGGGCCTGGTTAGTACTTGAGTGGGAGACTGCCTAGGAATACCAGGTACTGTAAGCATTTTATTTTGTCTTCTTGCAGAAATGTGTTTGAGTTTTCCTTCTGTGAATTTTCCTTCTGGTCGCAAGGCAAGGCAAGGCAAGGCAAGGCACACATTTCGCAAGGTAAGAAAACCGCACATTTCCAACTAACTGTCGCTTACGGCCAAACCACTCTGACAACGCCTGATCCCGTCTGATCTCAGAAGCTAAACAGGGTTGGGCCTGGTTAGTACTTGAGTGGGAGACTGCCTAGGAATACCAGGTACTGTAGGCATTTTATTTTGCCTTCTTGCAGAAATGTGTTTGAATTTTCCTTCTGTGAATTTTCCTTCTGGTCGCAAGGCAAGGCAAGGCAAGGCAAGGCAAACATTTCGCAAGGTAAGAAAACCGCACATTTCCAGCTAACTGTCGCTTACGGCCAAACCACTCTGACAACGCCTGATCCCGTCTGATCTCAGAAGCTAAACCGGGTTGGGCCTGGTTAGTACTTGAGTGGGAGACTGCCTAGGAATACCAGGTACTGTAAGCATTTTATTTTGTCTTCTTGCAGAAATGTGTTTGAATTTTCCTTCTGTGAATTTTCCTTCTGGTCGCAAGGCAAGGCAAGGCAAGGCAAGGCAAACATTTCGCAAGGTAAGAAAACCGCACATTTCCAGCTGTCGCTTACGGCCAAACCACTCTGACAACGCCTGATCCTGTCTGATCTCAGAAGCTAAACAGGGTTGTGCCTGGTTAGTACTTGAGTGGGAGACTGCCTTGGAATACCAGGTACTGTAAGCATTTTATTTTGTCTTCTTGCAGAAATGTGTTTGAGTTTTCCTTCTGTGAATTTTCCTTCTGGTCGCAAGGCAAGGCAAGGCAAGGCACACATTTCGCAAGGTAAGAAAACCGCACATTTCCAGCTAATTGTCGCTTACGGCCAAACCACTCTGACAACGCCTGATCCCGTCTGATCTCAGAAGCTAAACCGGGTTGGGCCTGGTTAGTACTTGAGTGGGAGACTGCCTAGGAATACCAGGTACTGTAAGCATTTTATTTTGTATTCTTGCAGAAATGTGTTTGAATTTTCCTTCTGTGAATTTTCCTTCTGGTCGCAAGGCAAGGCAAGGCAAGGCACACATTTCGCAAGGTAAGAAAACCGCACATTTCCAACTAACTGTCGCTTACGGCCAAACCACTCTGACAACGCCTGATCCTGTCTGATCTCAGAAGCTAAACAGGGTTGGGCCTGGTTAGTACTTGAGTGGGAGACTGCCTTGGAATACCAGGTACTGTAAGCATTTTATTTTGTCTTCTTGCAGAAATGTGTTTGAGTTTTCCTTCTGTGAATTTTCCTTCTGGTCGCAAGGCAAGGCAAGGCAAGGTACACATTTCGCAAGGTAAGAAAACCGCACATTTCCAACTAACTGTCGCTTACGGCCAAACCACTCTGACAACGCCTGATCCCGTCTGATCTCAGAAGCTAAACAGGGTTGGGCCTGGTTAGTACTTGAGTGGGAGACTGCCTAGGAATACCAGGTACTGTAAGCATTTTATTTTGTCTTCTTGCAGAAATGTGTTTGAATTTTCCTTCTGTGAATTTTCCTTCTGGTCGCAAGGCAAGGCAAGGCAAGGCAAGGCACACATTTCGCAAGGTAAGAAAACCGCACATTTCCAGCTAATTGTCGCTTACGGCCAAACCACTCTGACAACGCCTGATCCCGTCTGATCTCAGAAGCTAAACCGGGTTGGGCCTGGTTAGTACTTGAGTGGGAGACTGCCTAGGAATACCAGGTACTGTAAGCATTTTATTTTGTCTTCTTGCAGAAATGTGTTTGAATTTTCCTTCTGTGAATTTTCCTTCTGGTCGCAAGGCAAGGCAAGGCAAGGCAAGGCAAGGCAAGGCAAGGCGCACATTTCGCAAGGTAAGAAAACCGCACATTTCCAACTAACTGTCGCTTACAGCCAAACCACTCTGACAACGCCTGATCCCGTCTGATCTCAGAAGCTAAACAGGGTTGGGCCTGGTTAGTACTTGAGTGGGAGACTGCCTAGGAATACCAGGTACTGTAAGCATTTTATTTTGTCTTCTTGCAGAAATGTGTTTGAATTTTCCTTCTGTGAATTTTCCTTCTGGTCGCAAGGCAAGGCAAGGCAAGGCACACATTTCGCAAGGTAAGAAAACCGCACATTTCCAACTAACTGTCGCTTACGGCCAAACCACTCTGACAACGCCTGATCCCGTCTGATCTCAGAAGCTAAACCGGGTTGGGCCTGGTTAGTACTTGAGTGGGAGACTGCCTAGGAATACCAGGTACTGTAAGCATTTTATTTTGTCTTCTTGCAGAAATGTGTTTGAGTTTTCCTTCTGTGAATTTTCCTTCTGGTCGCAAGGCAAGGCAAGGCAAGGCACACATTTCGCAAGGTAAGAAAACCGCACATTTCCAACTAACTGTCGCTTACGGCCAAACCACTCTGACAACGCCTGATCCCGTCTGATCTCAGAAGCTAAACAGGGTTGGGCCTGGTTAGTACTTGAGTGGGAGACTGCCTAGGAATACCAGGTACTGTAGGCATTTTATTTTGTCTTCTTGCAGAAATGTGTTTGAATTTTCCTTCTGTGAATTTTCCTTCTGGTCGCAAGGCAAGGCAAGGCAAGGCAAGGCAAACATTTCGCAAGGTAAGAAAACCGCACATTTCCAGCTAACTGTCGCTTACGGCCAAACCACTCTGACAACGCCTGATCCCGTCTGATCTCAGAAGCTAAACCGGGTTGGGCCTGGTTAGTACTTGAGTGGGAGACTGCCTAGGAATACCAGGTACTGTAAGCATTTTATTTTGTCTTCTTGCAGAAATGTGTTTGAATTTTCCTTCTGTGAATTTTCCTTCTGGTCGCAAGGCAAGGCAAGGCAAGGCAAGGCAAACATTTCGCAAGGTAAGAAAACCGCACATTTCCAGCTAACTGTCGCTTATGGCCAAACCACTCTGACAACGCCTGATCCTGTCTGATCTCAGAAGCTAAACAGGGTTGTGCCTGGTTAGTACTTGAGTGGGAGACTGCCTTGGAATACCAGGTACTGTAAGCATTTTATTTTGTCTTCTTGCAGAAATGTGTTTGAGTTTTCCTTCTGTGAATTTTCCTTCTGGTCGCAAGGCAAGGCAAGGCAAGGTACACATTTCGCAAGGTAAGAAAACCGCACATTTCCAGCTAATTGTCGCTTACGGCCAAACCACTCTGACAACGCCTGATCCCGTCTGATCTCAGAAGCTAAACCGGGTTGGGCCTGGTTAGTACTTGAGTGGGAGACTGCCTAGGAATACCAGGTACTGTAAGCATTTTATTTTGTCTTCTTGCAGAAATGTGTTTGAATTTTCCTTCTGTGAATTTTCCTTCTGGTCGCAAGGCAAGGCAAGGCAAGGCACACATTTCGCAAGGTAAGAAAACCGCACATTTCCAACTAACTGTCGCTTACGGCCAAACCACTCTGACAACGCCTGATCCCGTCTGATCTCAGAAGCTAAACCGGGTTGGGCCTGGTTAGTACTTGATTGGGAGACTGCCTAGGAATACCAGGTACTGTAAGCATTTTATTTTGTCTTCTTGCAGAAATGTGTTTGAATTTTCCTTCTGTGAATTTTCCTTCTGGTCGCAAGGCAAGGCAAGGCAAGGCAAACATTTCGCAAGGTAAGAAAACCGCACATTTCCAACTAACTGTCGCTTACGGCCAAACCACTCTGACAACGCCTGATCCTGTCTGATCTCAGAAGCTAAACAGGGTTGGGCCTGGTTAGTACTTGAGTGGGAGACTGCCTCGGAATACCAGGTACTGTAAGCATTTTATTTTGTCTTCTTGCAGAAATGTGTTTGAGTTTTCCTTCTGTGAATTTTCCTTCTGGTCGCAAGGCAAGGCAAGGCAAGGTACACATTTCGCAAGGTAAGAAAACCGCACATTTCCAACTAACTGTCGCTTACGGCCAAACCACTCTGACAACGCCTGATCCCGTCTGATCTCAGAAGCTAAACAGGGTTGGGCCTGGTTAGTACTTGAGTGGGAGACTGCCTAGGAATACCAGGTACTGTAAGCATTTTATTTTGTCTTCTTGCAGAAATGTGTTTGAATTTTCCTTCTGTGAATTTTCCTTCTGGTCGCAAGGCAAGGCAAGGCAAGGCAAGGCACACATTTCGCAAGGTAAGAAAACCACACATTTCCAGCTAATTGTCGCTTACGGCCAAACCACTCTGACAACGCCTGATCCCGTCTGATCTCAGAAGCTAAACCGGGTTGGGCCTGGTTAGTACTTGAGTGGGAGACTGCCTAGGAATACCAGGTACTGTAAGCATTTTATTTTGTCTTCTTGCAGAAATGTGTTTGAATTTTCCTTCTGTGAATTTTCCTTCTGGTCGCAAGGCAAGGCAAGGCAAGGCAAGGCAAGGCGCACATTTCGCAAGGTAAGAAAACCGCACATTTCCAACTAACTGTCGCTTACGGCCAAACCACTCTGACAACGCCTGATCCCGTCTGATCTCAGAAGCTAAACAGGGTTGGGCCTGGTTAGTACTTGAGTGGGAGACTGCCTAGGAATACCAGGTACTGTAAGCATTTTATTTTGTCTTCTTGCAGAAATGTGTTTGAATTTTCCTTCTGTGAATTTTCCTTCTGGTCGCAAGGCAAGGCAAGGCAAGGCACACATTTCGCAAGGTAAGAAAACCGCACATTTCCAACTAACTGTCGCTTACGGCCAAACCACTCTGACAACGCCTGATCCCGTCTGATCTCAGAAGCTAAACCGGGTTGGGCCTGGTTAGTACTTGAGTGGGAGACTGCCTAGGAATACCAGGTACTGTAAGCATTTTATTTTGTCTTCTTGCAGAAATGTGTTTGAGTTTTCCTTCTGTGAATTTTCCTTCTGGTCGCAAGGCAAGGCAAGGCAAGGCACACATTTCGCAAGGTAAGAAAACCGCACATTTCCAACTAACTGTCGCTTACGGCCAAACCACTCTGACAACGCCTGATCCCGTCTGATCTCAGAAGCTAAACCGGGTTGGGCCTGGTTAGTACTTGAGTGGGAGACTGCCTAGGAATACCAGGTACTGTAAGCATTTTATTTTGTCTTCTTGCAGAAATGTGTTTGAATTTTCCTTCTGTGAATTTTCCTTCTGGTCGCAAGGCAAGGCAAGGCAAGGCAAGGCAAACATTTCGCAAGGTAAGAAAACCGCACATTTCCAGCTAACTGTCGCTTACGGCCAAACCACTCTGACAACGCCTGATCCTGTCTGATCTCAGAAGCTAAACAGGGTTGTGCCTGGTTAGTACTTGAGTGGGAGACTGCCTTGGAATGCCAGGTACTGTAAGCATTTTATTTTGTCTTCTTGCAGAAATGTGTTTGAGTTTTCCTTCTGTGAATTTTCCTTCTGGTCGCAAGGCAAGGCAAGGCAAGGTACACATTTCGCAAGGTAAGAAAACCGCACATTTCCAGCTAACTGTCGCTTACGGCCAAACCACTCTGACAACGCCTGATCCCGTCTGATCTCAGAAGCTAAACAGGGTTGGGCCTGGTTAGTACTTGAGTGGGAGACTGCCTAGGAATACCAGGTACTGTAAGCATTTTATTTTGTCTTCTTGCAGAAATGTGTTTGAATTTTCCTTCTGTGAATTTTCCTTCTGGTCGCAAGGCAAGGCAAGGCAAGGCAAGGCACACATTTCGCAAGGTAAGAAAACCGCACATTTCCAGCTAATTGTCGCTTACGGCCAAACCACTCTGACAACGCCTGATCCCGTCTGATCTCAGAAGCTAAACCGGGTTGGGCCTGGTTAGTACTTGAGTGGGAGACTGCCTAGGAATACCAGGTACTGTAAGCATTTTATTTTGTCTTCTTGCAGAAATGTGTTTGAATTTTCCTTCTGTGAATTTTCCTTCTGGTCGCAAGGCAAGGCAAGGCAAGGCACACATTTCGCAAGGTAAGAAAACCGCACATTTCCAGCTAATTGTCGCTTACGGCCAAACCACTCTGACAACGCCTGATCCCGTCTGATCTCAGAAGCTAAACCGGGTTGGGCCTGGTTAGTACTTGAGTGGGAGACTGCCTAGGAATACCAGGTACTGTAAGCATTTTATTTTGTATTCTTGCAGAAATGTGTTTGAATTTTCCTTCTGTGAATTTTCCTTCTGGTCGCAAGGCAAGGCAAGGCAAGGCAAACATTTCGCAAGGTAAGAAAACCGCACATTTCCAACTAACTGTCGCTTACGGCCAAACCACTCTGACAACGCCTGATCCTGTCTGATCTCAGAAGCTAAACAGGGTTGGGCCTGGTTAGTACTTGAGTGGGAGACTGCCTCGGAATACCAGGTACTGTAAGCATTTTATTTTGTCTTCTTGCAGAAATGTGTTTGAGTTTTCCTTCTGTGAATTTTCCTTCTGGTCGCAAGGCAAGGCAAGGCAAGGTACACATTTCGCAAGGTAAGAAAACCGCACATTTCCAACTAACTGTCGCTTACGGCCAAACCACTCTGACAACGCCTGATCCCGTCTGATCTCAGAAGCTAAACAGGGTTGGGCCTGGTTAGTACTTGAGTGGGAGACTGCCTAAGAATACCAGGTACTGTAAGCATTTTATTTTGTCTTCTTGCAGAAATGTGTTTGAATTTTCCTTCTGTGAATTTTCCTTCTGGTCGCAAGGCAAGGCAAGGCAAGGCAAGGCACACATTTCGCAAGGTAAGAAAACCGCACATTTCCAGCTAATTGTCGCTTACGGCCAAACCACTCTGACAACGCCTGATCCCGTCTGATCTCAGAAGCTAAACCGGGTTGGGCCTGGTTAGTACTTGAGTGGGAGACTGCCTAGGAATACCAGGTACTGTAAGCATTTTATTTTGTCTTCTTGCAGAAATGTGTTTGAATTTTCCTTCTGTGAATTTTCCTTCTGGTCGCAAGGCAAGGCAAGGCAAACATTTCGCAAGGTAAGAAAACCGCACATTTCCAACTAACTGTCGCTTACGGCCAAACCACTCTGACAACGCCTGATCCTGTCTGATCTCAGAAGCTAAACAGGGTTGGGCCTGGTTAGTACTTGAGTGGGAGACTGCCTCGGAATACCAGGTACTGTAAGCATTTTATTTTGTCTTCTTGCAGAAATGTGTTTGAGTTTTCCTTCTGTGAATTTTCCTTCTGGTCGCAAGGCAAGGCAAGGCAAGGTACACATTTCGCAAGGTAAGAAAACCGCACATTTCCAACTAACTGTCGCTTACGGCCAAACCACTCTGACAACGCCTGATCCCGTCTGATCTCAGAAGCTAAACAGGGTTGGGCCTGGTTAGTACTTGAGTGGGAGACTGCCTAGGAATACCAGGTACTGTAAGCATTTTATTTTGTCTTCTTGCAGAAATGTGTTTGAATTTTCCTTCTGTGAATTTTCCTTCTGGTCGCAAGGCAAGGCAAGGCAAGGCACACATTTCGCAAGGTAAGAAAACCGCACATTTCCAGCTAATTGTCGCTTACGGCCAAACCACTCTGACAACGCCTGATCCCGTCTGATCTCAGAAGCTAAACCGGGTTGGGCCTGGTTAGTACTTGAGTGGGAGACTGCCTAGGAATACCAGGTACTGTAAGCATTTTATTTTGTCTTCTTGCAGAAATGTGTTTGAATTTTCCTTCTGTGAATTTTCCTTCTGGTCGCAAGGCAAGGCAAGGCAAGGCAAGGCACACATTTCGCAAGGTAAGAAAACCGCACATTTCCAGCTAATTGTCGCTTACGGCCAAACCACTCTGACAACGCCTGATCCCGTCTGATCTCAGAAGCTAAACCGGGTTGGGCCTGGTTAGTACTTGAGTGGGAGACTGCCTAGGAATACCAGGTACTGTAAGCATTTTATTTTGTATTCTTGCAGAAATGTGTTTGAATTTTCCTTCTGTGAATTTTCCTTCTGGTCGCAAGGCAAGGCAAGGCAAGGCAAGGCAAGGCAAACATTTCGCAAGGTAAGAAAACCGCACATTTCCAACTAACTGTCGCTTACGGCCAAACCACTCTGACAACGCCTGATCCTGTCTGATCTCAGAAGCTAAACAGGGTTGGGCCTGGTTAGTACTTGAGTGGGAGACTGCCTCGGAATACCAGGTACTGTAAGCATTTTATTTTGTCTTCTTGCAGAAATGTGTTTGAGTTTTCCTTCTGTGAATTTTCCTTCTGGTCGCAAGGCAAGGCAAGGCAAGGTACACATTTCGCAAGGTAAGAAAACCGCACATTTCCAACTAACTGTCGCTTACGGCCAAACCACTCTGACAACGCCTGATCCCGTCTGATCTCAGAAGCTAAACAGGGTTGGGCCTGGTTAGTACTTGAGTGGGAGACTGCCTAGGAATACCAGGTACTGTAAGCATTTTATTTTGTCTTCTTGCAGAAATGTGTTTGAATTTTCCTTCTGTGAATTTTCCTTCTGGTCGCAAGGCAAGGCAAGGCACACATTTCGCAAGGTAAGAAAACCGCACATTTCCTACTAACTGTTGCTTATGGCCAAACCACTCTGACAACGCCTGATCCTGTCTGATCTCAGAAGCTAAACAGGGTTGGGCCTGGTTAGTACTTGAGTGGGAGACTGCCTAGGAATACCAGGTACTGTAAGCGTTTTATTTTGTCTTCTTGCAGAAATGTGTTTGAATTTTCCTTCTGTGAATTTTCCTTCTGGTCGCAAGGCAAGGCAAGGCAAGGCACACATTTCGCAAGGTAAGAAAACCGCACATTTCCAACTAACTGTCGCTTACGGCCAAACCACTCTGACAACGCCTGATCCCGTCTGATCTCAGAAGCTAAACCGGGTTGGGCCTGGTTAGTACTTGATTGGGAGACTGCCTAGGAATACCAGGTACTGTAAGCATTTTATTTTGTCTTCTTGCAGAAATGTGTTTGAATTTTCCTTCTGTGAATTTTCCTTCTGGTCGCAAGGCAAGGCAAGGCAAGGCAAACATTTCGCAAGGTAAGAAAACCGCACATTTCCAACTAACTGTCGCTTACGGCCAAACCACTCTGACAACGCCTGATCCTGTCTGATCTCAGAAGCTAAACAGGGTTGGGCCTGGTTAGTACTTGAGTGGGAGACTGCCTCGGAATACCAGGTACTGTAAGCATTTTGTTTTGTCTTCTTGCAGAAATGTGTTTGAGTTTTCCTTCTGTGAATTTTCCTTCTGGTCGCAAGGCAAGGCAAGGCAAGGTACACATTTCGCAAGGTAAGAAAACCGCACATTTCCAACTAACTGTCGCTTACGGCCAAACCACTCTGACAACGCCTGATCCCGTCTGATCTCAGAAGCTAAACAGGGTTGGGCCTGGTTAGTACTTGAGTGGGAGACTGCCTAGGAATACCAGGTACTGTAAGCATTTTATTTTGTCTTCTTGCAGAAATGTGTTTGAATTTTCCTTCTGTGAATTTTCCTTCTGGTCGCAAGGCAAGGCAAGGCAAGGCAAGGCACACATTTCGCAAGGTAAGAAAACCGCACATTTCCAGCTAATTGTCGCTTACGGCCAAACCACTCTGACAACGCCTGATCCCGTCTGATCTCAGAAGCTAAACCGGGTTGGGCCTGGTTAGTACTTGAGTGGGAGACTGCCTAGGAATACCAGGTACTGTAAGCATTTTATTTTGTATTCTTGCAGAAATGTGTTTGAATTTTCCTTCTGTGAATTTTCCTTCTGGTCGCAAGGCAAGGCAAACATTTCGCAAGGTAAGAAAACCGCACATTTCCAACTAACTGTCGCTTACGGCCAAACCACTCTGACAACGCCTGATCCTGTCTGATCTCAGAAGCTAAACAGGGTTGGGCCTGGTTAGTACTTGAGTGGGAGACTGCCTCGGAATACCAGGTACTGTAAGCATTTTATTTTGTCTTCTTGCAGAAATGTGTTTGAGTTTTCCTTCTGTGAATTTTCCTTCTGGTCGCAAGGCAAGGCAAGGCAAGGTACACATTTCGCAAGGTAAGAAAACCGCACATTTCCAACTAACTGTCGCTTACGGCCAAACCACTCTGACAATGCCTGATCCCGTCTGATCTCAGAAGCTAAACAGGGTTGGGCCTGGTTAGTACTTGAGTGGGAGACTGCCTAGGAATACCAGGTACTGTAAGCATTTTATTTTGTCTTCTTGCAGAAATGTGTTTGAATTTTCCTTCTGTGAATTTTCCTTCTGGTCGCAAGGCAAGGCAAGGCAAGGCAAGGCACACATTTCGCAAGGTAAGAAAACCGCACATTTCCAGCTAATTGTCGCTTACGGCCAAACCACTCTGACAACGCCTGATCCCGTCTGATCTCAGAAGCTAAACCGGGTTGGGCCTGGTTAGTACTTGAGTGGGAGACTGCCTAGGAATACCAGGTACTGTAAGCATTTTATTTTGTATTCTTGCAGAAATGTGTTTGAATTTTCCTTCTGTGAATTTTCCTTCTGGTCGCAAGGCAAGGCAAGGCAAGGCAAACATTTCGCAAGGTAAGAAAACCGCACATTTCCAACTAACTGTCGCTTACGGCCAAACCACTCTGACAACGCCTGATCCTGTCTGATCTCAGAAGCTAAACAGGGTTGGGCCTGGTTAGTACTTGAGTGGGAGACTGCCTCGGAATACCAGGTACTGTAAGCATTTTATTTTGTCTTCTTGCAGAAATGTGTTTGAGTTTTCCTTCTGTGAATTTTCCTTCTGGTCGCAAGGCAAGGCAAGGTACACATTTCGCAAGGTAAGAAAACCGCACATTTCCAACTAACTGTCGCTTACGGCCAAACCACTCTGACAACGCCTGATCCCGTCTGATCTCAGAAGCTAAACAGGGTTGGGCCTGGTTAGTACTTGAGTGGGAGACTGCCTAGGAATACCAGGTACTGTAAGCATTTTATTTTGTCTTCTTGCAGAAATGTGTTTGAGTTTTCCTTCTGTGAATTTTCCTTCTGGTCGCAAGGCAAGGCAAGGCAAGGTACACATTTCGCAAGGTAAGAAAACCGCACATTTCCAACTAACTGTCGCTTACGGCCAAACCACTCTGACAACGCCTGATCCCGTCTGATCTCAGAAGCTAAACAGGGTTGGGCCTGGTTAGTACTTGAGTGGGAGACTGCCTAGGAATACCAGGTACTGTAAGCATTTTATTTTGTCTTCTTGCAGAAATGTGTTTGAATTTTCCTTCTGTGAATTTTCCTTCTGGTCGCAAGGCAAGGCAAGGCAAGGCAAACATTTCGCAAGGTAAGAAAACCGCACATTTCCAACTAACTGTCGCTTACGGCCAAACCACTCTGACAACGCCTGATCCCGTCTGATCTCAGAAGCTAAACAGGGTTGGGCCTGGTTAGTACTTGAGTGGGAGACTGCCTCGGAATACCAGGTACTGTAAGCATTTTATTTTGTCTTCTTGCAGAAATGTGTTTGAGTTTTCCTTCTGTGAATTTTCCTTCTGGTCGCAAGGCAAGGCAAGGCAAGGTACACATTTCGCAAGGTAAGAAAACCGCACATTTCCAACTAACTGTCGCTTACGGCCAAACCACTCTGACAACGCCTGATCCCGTCTGATCTCAGAAGCTAAACCGGGTTGGGCCTGGTTAGTACTTGAGTGGGAGACTGCCTAGGAATACCAGGTACTGTAAGCATTTTAATTTGTCTTCTTGCAGAAATGTGTTTGAATTTTCCTTCTGTGAATTTTCCTTCTGGTCGCAAGGCAAGGCAAGGCACACATTTCGCAAGGTAAGAAAACCGCACATTTCCAGCTAATTGTCGCTTACGGCCAAACCACTCTGACAACGCCTGATCCCGTCTGATCTCAGAAGCTAAACCGGGTTGGGCCTGGTTAGTACTTGAGTGGGAGACTGCCTAGGAATACCAGGTACTGTAAGCATTTTATTTTGTCTTCTTGCAGAAATGTGTTTGAATTTTCCTTCTGTGAATTTTCCTTCTGGTCGCAAGGCAAGGCAAGGCAAGGCAAGGCACACATTTCGCAAGGTAAGAAAACCGCACATTTCCAGCTAATTGTCGCTTACGGCCAAACCACTCTGACAACGCCTGATCCCGTCTGATCTCAGAAGCTAAACCGGGTTGGGCCTGGTTAGTACTTGAGTGGGAGACTGCCTAGGAATACCAGGTACTGTAAGCATTTTATTTTGTATTCTTGCAGAAATGTGTTTGAATTTTCCTTCTGTGAATTTTCCTTCTGGTCGCAAGGCAAGGCAAGGCAAGGCAAACATTTCGCAAGGTAAGAAAACCGCACATTTCCAACTAACTGTCGCTTACGGCCAAACCACTCTGACAACGCCTGATCCCGTCTGATCTCAGAAGCTAAACAGGGTTGTGCCTGGTTAGTACTTGAGTGGAAGACTGCCTCGGAATACCAGGTACTGTAGGCATTTTATTTTGTCTTCTTGCAGAAATGTGTTTGAGTTTTCCTTCTGTGAATTTTCCTTCTGGTCACAAGGCAAGGCAAGGCACACATTTCGCAAGGTAAGAAAACCGCACATTTCCTACTAACTGTTGCTTATGGCCAAACCACTCTGACAACGCCTGATCCCGTCTGATCTCAGAAGCTAAACAGGGTTGGGCCTGGTTAGTACTTGAGTGGGAGACTGCCTAGGAATACCAGGTACTGTAAGCATTTTATTTTGTCTTCTTGCAGAAATGTGTTTGAATTTTCCTTCTGTGAATTTTCCTTCTGGTCGCAAGGCAAGGCAAGGCACACATTTCGCAAGGTAAGAAAACCGCACATTTCCAACTAACTGTCGCTTACGGCCAAACCACTCTGACAACGCCTGATCCCGTCTGATCTCAGAAGCTAAACCGGGTTGGGCCTGGTTAGTACTTGATTGGGAGACTGCCTAGGAATACCAGGTACTGTAAGCATTTTATTTTGTCTTCTTGCAGAAATGTGTTTGAATTTTCCTTCTGTGAATTTTCCTTCTGGTCGCAAGGCAAGGCAAGGCAAGGCAAGGCAAACATTTCGCAAGGTAAGAAAACCGCACATTTCCAACTAACTGTCGCTTACGGCCAAACCACTCTGACAACGCCTGATCCTGTCTGATCTCAGAAGCTAAACAGGGTTGGGCCTGGTTAGTACTTGAGTGGGAGACTGCCTCGGAATACCAGGTACTGTAAGCATTTTATTTTGTCTTCTTGCAGAAATGTGTTTGAGTTTTCCTTCTGTGAATTTTCCTTCTGGTCGCAAGGCAAGGCAAGGCAAGGTACACATTTCGCAAGGTAAGAAAACCGCACATTTCCAACTAACTGTCGCTTTCGGCCAAACCACTCTGACAACGCCTGATCCCGTCTGATCTCAGAAGCTAAACAGGGTTGGGCCTGGTTAGTACTTGAGTGGGAGACTGCCTAGGAATACCAGGTACTGTAAGCATTTTATTTTGTCTTCTTGCAGAAATGTGTTTGAATTTTCCTTCTGTGAATTTTCCTTCTGGTCGCAAGGCAAGGCAAGGCAAGGCAAGGCACACATTTCGCAAGGTAAGAAAACCGCACATTTCCAGCTAATTGTCGCTTACGGCCAAACCACTCTGACAACGCCTGATCCCGTCTGATCTCAGAAGCTAAACAGGGTTGTGCCTGGTTAGTACTTGAGTGGAAGACTGCCTCGGAATACCAGGTACTGTAGGCATTTTATTTTGTCTTCTTGCAGAAATGTGTTTGAGTTTTCCTTCTGTGAATTTTCCTTCTGGTCACAAGGCAAGGCAAGGCACACATTTCGCAAGGTAAGAAAACCGCACATTTCCTACTAACTGTTGCTTATGGCCAAACCACTCTGACAACGCCTGATCCCGTCTGATCTCAGAAGCTAAACAGGGTTGGGCCTGGTTAGTACTTGAGTGGGAGACTGCCTAGGAATACCAGGTACTGTAAGCATTTTATTTTGTCTTCTTGCAGAAATGTGTTTGAATTTTCCTTCTGTGAATTTTCCTTCTGGTCGCAAGGCAAGGCAAGGCAAGGCACACATTTCGCAAGGTAAGAAAACCGCACATTTCCAGCTAATTGTCGCTTACGGCCAAACCACTCTGACAACGCCTGATCCCGTCTGATCTCAGAAGCTAAACCGGGTTGGGCCTGGTTAGTACTTGAGTGGGAGACTGCCTAGGAATACCAGGTACTGTAAGCATTTTATTTTGTATTCTTGCAGAAATGTGTTTGAATTTTCCTTCTGTGAATTTTCCTTCTGGTCGCAAGGCAAGGCAAGGCAAGGCAAACATTTCGCAAGGTAAGAAAACCGCACATTTCCAGCTAACTGTCGCTTACGGCCAAACCACTCTGACAACGCCTGATCCTGTCTGATCTCAGAAGCTAAACCGGGTTGGGCCTGGTTAGTACTTGAGTGGGAGACTGCCTAGGAATACCAGGTACTGTAAGCATTTTATTTTGTCTTCTTGCAGAAATGTGTTTGAATTTTCCTTCTGTGAATTTTCCTTCTGGTCGCAAGGCAAGGCAAGGCAAGGCACACATTTCGCAAGGTAAGAAAACCGCACATTTCCAGCTAATTGTCGCTTACGGCCAAACCACTCTGACAACGCCTGATCCCGTCTGATCTCAGAAG
The DNA here is from genome assembly GCF_027579695.1 of Neoarius graeffei. Taxonomy (NCBI): domain Eukaryota; kingdom Metazoa; phylum Chordata; class Actinopteri; order Siluriformes; family Ariidae; genus Neoarius; species Neoarius graeffei. Next base: position 747,196 of record NC_083585.1, read on the forward strand.
CTAAACCGGGTTGGGCCTGGTTAGTACTTGAGTGGGAGACTGCCTAGGAATACCAGGTACTGTAAGCATTTTATTTTGTCTTCTTGCAGAAATGTGTTTGAATTTTCCTTCTGTGAATTTTCCTTCTGGTCGCAAGGCAAGGCAAGGCAAGGCAAGGCACACATTTCGCAAGGTAAGAAAACCGCACATTTCCAGCTAATTGTTGCTTACGGCCAAACCACTCTGACAACGCCTGATCCCGTCTGATCTCAGAAGCTAAACCGGGTTGGGCCTGGTTAGTACTTGAGTGGGAGACTGCCTAGGAATACCAGGTACTGTAAGCATTTTATTTTGTATTCTTGCAGAAATGTGTTTGAATTTTCCTTCTGTGAATTTTCCTTCTGGTCGCAAGGCAAGGCAAGGCAAGGCAAACATTTCGCAAGGTAAGAAAACCGCACATTTCCAACTAACTGTCGCTTACGGCCAAACCACTCTGACAACGCCTGATCCTGTCTGATCTCAGAAGCTAAACAGGGTTGGGCCTGGTTAGTACTTGAGTGGGAGACTGCCTCGGAATACCAGGTACTGTAAGCATTTTATTTTGTCTTCTTGCAGAAATGTGTTTGAGTTTTCCTTCTGTGAATTTTCCTTCTGGTCGCAAGGCAAGGCAAGGCAAGGTACACATTTCGCAAGGTAAGAAAACCGCACATTTCCAACTAACTGTCACTTACGGCCAAACCACTCTGACAACGCCTGATCCCGTCTGATCTCAGAAGCTAAACAGGGTTGTGCCTGGTTAGTACTTGAGTGGAAGACTGCCTCGGAATACCAGGTACTGTAGGCATTTTATTTTGTCTTCTTGCAGAAATGTGTTTGAGTTTTCCTTCTGTGAATTTTCCTTCTGGTCACAAGGCAAGGCAAGGCACACATTTCGCAAGGTAAGAAAACCGCACATTTCCTACTAACTGTTGCTTATGGCCAAACCACTCTGACAACGCCTGATCCCGTCTGATCTCAGAAGCTAAACAGGGTTGGGCCTGGTTAGTACTTGAGTGGGAGACTGCCTAGGAATACCAGGTACTGTAAGCATTTTATTTTGTCTTCTTGCAGAAATGTGTTTGAATTTTCCTTCTGTGAATTTTCCTTCTGGTCGCAAGGCAAGGCAAGGCAAGGCACACATTTCGCAAGGTAAGAAAACCGCACATTTCCAACTAACTGTCGCTTACGGCCAAACCACTCTGACAACGCCTGATCCCGTCTGATCTCAGAAGCTAAACCGGGTTGGGCCTGGTTAGTACTTGATTGGGAGACTGCCTAGGAATACCAGGTACTGTAAGCATTTTATTTTGTCTTCTTGCAGAAATGTGTTTGAATTTTCCTTCTGTGAATTTTCCTTCTGGTCGCAAGGCAAGGCAAGGCAAGGCAAACATTTCGCAAGGTAAGAAAACCGCACATTTCCAACTAACTGTCGCTTACGGCCAAACCACTCTGACAACGCCTGATCCTGTCTGATCTCAGAAGCTGAACAGGGTTGGGCCTGGTTAGTACTTGAGTGGGAGACTGCCTTGGAATACCAGGTACTGTAAGCATTTTATTTTGTCTTCTTGCAGAAATGTGTTTGAGTTTTCCTTCTGTGAATTTTCCTTCTGGTCGCAAGGCAAGGCAAGGCAAGGTACACATTTCGCAAGGTAAGAAAACCGCACATTTCCAACTAACTGTCGCTTACGGCCAAACCACTCTGACAACGCCTGATCCCGTCTGATCTCAGAAGCTAAACAGGGTTGGGCCTGGTTAGTACTTGAGTGGGAGACTGCCTAGGAATACCAGGTACTGTAAGCATTTTATTTTGTCTTCTTGCAGAAATGTGTTTGAATTTTCCTTCTGTGAATTTTCCTTCTGGTCGCAAGGCAAGGCAAGGCAAGGCAAACATTTCGCAAGGTAAGAAAACCGCACATTTCCAACTAACTGTCGCTTACGGCCAAACCACTCTGACAACGCCTGATCCCGTCTGATCTCAGAAGCTAAACAGGGTTGGGCCTGGTTAGTACTTGAGTGGGAGACTGCCTAGGAATACCAGGTACTGTAAGCATTTTATTTTGTCTTCTTGCAGAAATGTGTTTGAATTTTCCTTCTGTGAATTTTCCTTCTGGTCGCAAGGCAAGGCAAGGCAAGGCACACATTTCGCAAGGTAAGAAAACCGCACATTTCCAGCTAATTGTCGCTTACGGCCAAACCACTCTGACAACGCCTGATCCCGTCTGATCTCAGAAGCTAAACCGGGTTGGGCCTGGTTAGTACTTGAGTGGGAGACTGCCTAGGAATACCAGGTACTGTAAGCATTTTATTTTGTCTTCTTGCAGAAATGTGTTTGAATTTTCCTTCTGTGAATTTTCCTTCTGGTCGCAAGGCAAGGCAAGGCAAGGCAAGGCACACATTTCGCAAGGTAAGAAAACCGCACATTTCCAGCTAATTGTCGCTTACGGCCAAACCACTCTGACAACGCCTGATCCCGTCTGATCTCAGAAGCTAAACCGGGTTGGGCCTGGTTAGTACTTGAGTGGGAGACTGCCTAGGAATACCAGGTACTGTAAGCATTTTATTTTGTATTCTTGCAGAAATGTGTTTGAATTTTCCTTCTGTGAATTTTCCTTCTGGTCGCAAGGCAAGGCAAGGCAAGGCAAACATTTCGCAAGGTAAGAAAACCGCACATTTCCAACTAACTGTCGCTTACGGCCAAACCACTCTGACAACGCCTGATCCTGTCTGATCTCAGAAGCTAAACAGGGTTGGGCCTGGTTAGTACTTGAGTGGGAGACTGCCTCGGAATACCAGGTACTGTAAGCATTTTATTTTGTCTTCTTGCAGAAATGTGTTTGAGTTTTCCTTCTGTGAATTTTCCTTCTGGTCGCAAGGCAAGGCAAGGCAAGGTACACATTTCGCAAGGTAAGAAAACCGCACATTTCCAACTAACTGTCACTTACGGCCAAACCACTCTGACAACGCCTGATCCCGTCTGATCTCAGAAGCTAAACAGGGTTGTGCCTGGTTAGTACTTGAGTGGAAGACTGCCTCGGAATACCAGGTACTGTAGGCATTTTATTTTGTCTTCTTGCAGAAATGTGTTTGAGTTTTCCTTCTGTGAATTTTCCTTCTGGTCACAAGGCAAGGCAAGGCACACATTTCGCAAGGTAAGAAAACCGCACATTTCCTACTGACTGTTGCTTATGGCCAAACCACTCTGACAACGCCTGATCCCGTCTGATCTCAGAAGCTAAACAGGGTTGGGCCTGGTTAGTACTTGAGTGGGAGACTGCCTAGGAATACCAGGTACTGTAAGCATTTTATTTTGTCTTCTTGCAGAAATGTGTTTGAATTTTCCTTCTGTGAATTTTCCTTCTGGTCGCAAGGCAAGGCAAGGCAAGGCACACATTTCGCAAGGTAAGAAAACCGCACATTTCCAACTAACTGTCGCTTACGGCCAAACCACTCTGACAACGCCTGATCCCGTCTGATCTCAGAAGCTAAACCGGGTTGGGCCTGGTTAGTACTTGATTGGGAGACTGCCTAGGAATACCAGGTACTGTAAGCATTTTATTTTGTCTTCTTGCAGAAATGTGTTTGAATTTTCCTTCTGTGAATTTTCCTTCTGGTCGCAAGGCAAGGCAAGGCAAGGCAAACATTTCGCAAGGTAAGAAAACCGCACATTTCCAACTAACTGTCGCTTACGGCCAAACCACTCTGACAACGCCTGATCCTGTCTGATCTCAGAAGCTAAACCGGGTTGGGCCTGGTTAGTACTTGAGTGGGAGACTGCCTCGGAATACCAGGTACTGTAAGCATTTTATTTTGTCTTCTTGCAGAAATGTGTTTGAGTTTTCCTTCTGTGAATTTTCCTTCTGGTCGCAAGGCAAGGCAAGGCAAGGTACACATTTCGCAAGGTAAGAAAACCGCACATTTCCAACTAACTGTCGCTTACGGCCAAACCACTCTGACAACGCCTGATCCCGTCTGATCTCAGAAGCTAAACAGGGTTGGGCCTGGTTAGTACTTGAGTGGGAGACTGCCTAGGAATACCAGGTACTGTAAGCATTTTATTTTGTGTTCTTGCAGAAATGTGTTTGAGTTTTCCTTCTGTGAATTTTCCTTCTGGTCGCAAGGCAAGGCAAGGTACACATTTCGCAAGGTAAGAAAACCGCACATTTCCAACTAACTGTCGCTTACGGCCAAACCACTCTGACAACGCCTGATCCCGTCTGATCTCAGAAGCTAAACAGGGTTGGGCCTGGTTAGTACTTGAGTGGGAGACTGCCTAGGAATACCAGGTACTGTAAGCATTTTATTTTGTCTTCTTGCAGAAATGTGTTTGAATTTTCCTTCTGTGAATTTTCCTTCTGGTCGCAAGGCAAGGCAAGGCAAGGCAAACATTTCGCAAGGTAAGAAAACCGCACATTTCCAACTAACTGTCGCTTACGGCCAAACCACTCTGACAACGCCTGATCCCGTCTGATCTCAGAAGCTCAACAGGGTTGGGCCTGGTTAGTACTTGAGTGGGAGACTGCCTCGGAATACCAGGTACTGTAAGCATTTTATTTTGTCTTCTTGCAGAAATGTGTTTGAGTTTTCCTTCTGTGAATTTTCCTTCTGGTCGCAAGGCAAGGCAAGGCAAGGTACACATTTCGCAAGGTAAGAAAACCGCACATTTCCAACTAACTGTCGCTTACGGCCAAACCACTCTGACAACGCCTGATCCCGTCTGATCTCAGAAGCTAAACAGGGTCGGGCCTGGTTAGTACTTGAGTGGGAGACTGCCTAGGAATACCAGGTACTGTAAGCATTTTATTTTGTCTTCTTGCAGAAATGTGTTTGAATTTTCCTTCTGTGAATTTTCCTTCTGGTCGCAAGGCAAGGCAAGGCAAGGCACACATTTCGCAAGGTAAGAAAACCGCACATTTCCAGCTAATTGTCGCTTACGGCCAAACCACTCTGACAACGCCTGATCCCGTCTGATCTCAGAAGCTAAACCGGGTTGGGCCTGGTTAGTACTTGAGTGGGAGACTGCCTAGGAATACCAGGTACTGTAAGCATTTTATTTTGTCTTCTTGCAGAAATGTGTTTGAATTTTCCTTCTGTGAATTTTCCTTCTGGTCGCAAGGCAAGGCAAGGCAAGGCAAGGCACACATTTCGCAAGGTAAGAAAACCGCACATTTCCAGCTAATTGTCGCTTACGGCCAAACCACTCTGACAACGCCTGATCCCGTCTGATCTCAGAAGCTAAACCGGGTTGGGCCTGGTTAGTACTTGAGTGGGAGACTGCCTAGGAATACCAGGTACTGTAAGCATTTTATTTTGTATTCTTGCAGAAATGTGTTTGAATTTTCCTTCTGTGAATTTTCCTTCTGGTCGCAAGGCAAGGCAAGGCAAGGCAAACATTTCGCAAGGTAAGAAAACCGCACATTTCCAACTAACTGTCGCTTACGGCCAAACCACTCTGACAACGCCTGATCCTGTCTGATCTCAGAAGCTAAACAGGGTTGGGCCTGGTTAGTACTTGAGTGGGAGACTGCCTCGGAATACCAGGTACTGTAAGCATTTTATTTTGTCTTCTTGCAGAAATGTGTTTGAGTTTTCCTTCTGTGAATTTTCCTTCTGGTCGCAAGGCAAGGCAAGGCAAGGTACACATTTCGCAAGGTAAGAAAACCGCACATTTCCAACTAACTGTCACTTACGGCCAAACCACTCTGACAACGCCTGATCCCGTCTGATCTCAGAAGCTAAACAGGGTTGTGCCTGGTTAGTACTTGAGTGGAAGACTGCCTCGGAATACCAGGTACTGTAGGCATTTTATTTTGTCTTCTTGCAGAAATGTGTTTGAGTTTTCCTTCTGTGAATTTTCCTTCTGGTCACAAGGCAAGGCAAGGCACACATTTCGCAAGGTAAGAAAACCGCACATTTCCTACTAACTGTTGCTTATGGCCAAACCACTCTGACAACGCCTGATCCCGTCTGATCTCAGAAGCTAAACCGGGTTGGGCCTGGTTAGTACTTGATTGGGAGACTGCCTAGGAATACCAGGTACTGTAAGCATTTTATTTTGTCTTCTTGCAGAAATGTGTTTGAATTTTCCTTCTGTGAATTTTCCTTCTGGTCGCAAGGCAAGGCAAGGCAAGGCAAACATTTCGCAAGGTAAGAAAACCGCACATTTCCAACTAACTGTCGCTTACGGCCAAACCACTCTGACAACGCCTGATCCTGTCTGATCTCAGAAGCTAAACAGGGTTGGGCCTGGTTAGTACTTGAGTGGGAAACTGCCTCGGAATACCAGGTACTGTAAGCATTTTATTTTGTCTTCTTGCAGAAATGTGTTTGAGTTTTCCTTCTGTGAATTTTCCTTCTGGTCGCAAGGCAAGGCAAGGCAAGGTACACATTTCGCAAGGTAAGAAAACCGCACATTTCCAACTAACTGTCGCTTACGGCCAAACCACTCTGACAACGCCTGATCCCGTCTGATCTCAGAAGCTAAACAGGGTTGGGCCTGGTTAGTACTTGAGTGGGAGACTGCCTAGGAATACCAGGTACTGTAAGCATTTTATTTTGTCTTCTTGCAGAAATGTGTTTGAATTTTCCTTCTGTGAATTTTCCTTCTGGTCGCAAGGCAAGGCAAGGCAAGGCAAGGCACACATTTCGCAAGGTAAGAAAACCGCACATTTCCAGCTAATTGTCGCTTACGGCCAAACCACTCTGACAACGCCTGATCCCGTCTGATCTCAGAAGCTAAACCGGGTTGGGCCTGGTTAGTACTTGAGTGGGAGACTGCCTAGGAATACCAGGTACTGTAAGCATTTTATTTTGTATTCTTGCAGAAATGTGTTTGAATTTTCCTTCTGTGAATTTTCCTTCTGGTCGCAAGGCAAGGCAAGGCAAGGCAAACATTTCGCAAGGTAAGAAAACCGCACATTTCCAACTAACTGTCGCTTACGGCCAAACCACTCTGACAACGCCTGATCCTGTCTGATCTCAGAAGCTAAACAGGGTTGGGCCTGGTTAGTACTTGAGTGGGAGACTGCCTCGGAATACCAGGTACTGTAAGCATTTTATTTTGTCTTCTTGCAGAAATGTGTTTGAGTTTTCCTTCTGTGAATTTTCCTTCTGGTCGCAAGGCAAGGCAAGGCAAGGTACACATTTCGCAAGGTAAGAAAACCGCACATTTCCAACTAACTGTCGCTTACGGCCAAACCACTCTGACAACGCCTGATCCCGTCTGATCTCAGAAGCTAAACAGGGTTGGGCCTGGTTAGTACTTGAGTGGGAGACTGCCTAGGAATACCAGGTACTGTAAGCATTTTATTTTGTCTTCTTGCAGAAATGTGTTTGAGTTTTCCTTCTGTGAATTTTCCTTCTGGTCGCAAGGCAAGGCAAGGCAAGGTACACATTTCGCAAGGTAAGAAAACCGCACATTTCCAACTAACTGTCGCTTACGGCCAAACCACTCTGACAACGCCTGATCCCGTCTGATCTCATAAGCTAAACAGGGTTGGGCCTGGTTAGTACTTGAGTGGGAGACTGCCTAGGAATACCAGGTACTGTAAGCATTTTATTTTGTCTTCTTGCAGAAATGTGTTTGAATTTTCCTTCTGTGAATTTTCCTTCTGGTCGCAAGGCAAGGCAAGGCAAGGCAAACATTTCGCAAGGTAAGAAAACCGCACATTTCCAACTAACTGTCGCTTACGGCCAAACCACTCTGACAACGCCTGATCCCGTCTGATCTCAGAAGCTAAACAGGGTTGGGCCTGGTTAGTACTTGAGTGGGAGACTGCCTCGGAATACCAGGTACTGTAAGCATTTTATTTTGTCTTCTTGCAGAAATGTGTTTGAGTTTTCCTTCTGTGAATTTTCCTTCTGGTCGCAAGGCAAGGCAAGGCAAGGCAAGGTACACATTTCGCAAGGTAAGAAAACCGCACATTTCCAACTAACTGTCGCTTTCGGCCAAACCACTCTGACAACGCCTGATCCTGTCTGATCTCAGAAGCTAAACAGGGTTGGGCCTGGTTAGTACTTGAGTGGGAGACTGCCTAGGAATACCAGGTACTGTAAGCATTTTATTTTGTCTTCTTGCAGAAATGTGTTTGAATTTTCCTTCTGTGAATTTTCCTTCTGGTCGCAAGGCAAGGCAAGGCAAGGCACACATTTCGCAAGGTAAGAAAACCGCACATTTCCAGCTAATTGTCGCTTACGGCCAAACCACTCTGACAACGCCTGATCCTGTCTGATCTCAGAAGCTAAACCGGGTTGGGCCTGGTTAGTACTTGAGTGGGAGACTGCCTAGGAATACCAGGTACTGTAAGCATTTTATTTTGTCTTCTTGCAGAAATCTGTTTGAATTTTCCTTCTGTGAATTTTCCTTCTGGTCGCAAGGCAAGGCAAGGCAAGGCAAGGCACACATTTCGCAAGGTAAGAAAACCGCACATTTCCAGCTAATTGTCGCTTACGGCCAAACCACTCTGACAACGCCTGATCCCGTCTGATCTCAGAAGCTAAACCGGGTTGGGCCTGGTTAGTACTTGAGTGGGAGACTGCCTAGGAATACCAGGTACTGTAAGCATTTTATTTTGTATTCTTGCAGAAATGTGTTTGAATTTTCCTTCTGTGAATTTTCCTTCTGGTCGCAAGGCAAGGCAAGGCAAGGCAAACATTTCGCAAGGTAAGAAAACCGCACATTTCCAACTAACTGTCGCTTACGGCCAAACCACTCTGACAACGCCTGATCCTGTCTGATCTCAGAAGCTAAACAGGGTTGGGCCTGGTTAGTACTTGAGTGGGAGACTGCCTCGGAATACCAGGTACTGTAAGCATTTTATTTTGTCTTCTTGCAGAAATGTGTTTGAGTTTTCCTTCTGTGAATTTTCCTTCTGGTCGCAAGGCAAGGCAAGGCAAGGTACACATTTCGCAAGGTAAGAAAACCGCACATTTCCAACTAACTGTCACTTACGGCCAAACCACTCTGACAACGCCTGATCCCGTCTGATCTCAGAAGCTAAACAGGGTTGTGCCTGGTTAGTACTTGAGTGGAAGACTGCCTCGGAATACCAGGTACTGTAGGCATTTTATTTTGTCTTCTTGCAGAAATGTGTTTGAGTTTTCCTTCTGTGAATTTTCCTTCTGGTCACAAGGCAAGGCAAGGCACACATTTCGCAAGGTAAGAAAACCGCACATTTCCTACTAACTGTTGCTTATGGCCAAACCACTCTGACAACGCCTGATCCTGTCTGATCTCAGAAGCTAAACAGGGTTGGGCCTGGTTAGTACTTGAGTGGGAGACTGCCTAGGAATACCAGGTACTGTAAGCATTTTATTTTGTCTTCTTGCAGAAATGTGTTTGAATTTTCCTTCTGTGAATTTTCCTTCTGGTCGCAAGGCAAGGCAAGGCAAGGCACACATTTCGCAAGGTAAGAAAACCGCACATTTCCAACTAACTGTCGCTTACGGCCAAACCACTCTGACAACGCCTGATCCCGTCTGATCTCAGAAGCTAAACCGGGTTGGGCCTGGTTAGTACTTGATTGGGAGACTGCCTAGGAATACCAGGTACTGTAAGCATTTTATTTTGTCTTCTTGCAGAAATGTGTTTGAATTTTCCTTCTGTGAATTTTCCTTCTGGTCGCAAGGCAAGGCAAGGCAAGGCAAACATTTCGCAAGGTAAGAAAACCGCACATTTCCAACTAACTGTCGCTTACGGCCAAACCACTCTGACAACGCCTGATCCCGTCTGATCTCAGAAGCTAAACAGGGTTGGGCCTGGTTAGTACTTGAGTGGGAGACTGCCTCGGAATACCAGGTACTGTAAGCATTTTATTTTGTCTTCTTGCAGAAATGTGTTTGAGTTTTCCTTCTGTGAATTTTCCTTCTGGTCGCAAGGCAAGGCAAGGCAAGGTACACATTTCGCAAGGTAAGAAAACCGCACATTTCCAACTAACTGTCGCTTACGGCCAAACCACTCTGACAACGCCTGATCCCGTCTGATCTCAGAAGCTAAACAGGGTTGGGCCTGGTTAGTACTTGAGTGGGAGACTGCCTAGGAATACCAGGTACTGTAAGCATTTTATTTTGTCTTCTTGCAGAAATGTGTTTGAATTTTCCTTCTGTGAATTTTCCTTCTGGTCGCAAGGCAAGGCAAGGCAAGGCACACATTTCGCAAGGTAAGAAAACCGCACATTTCCAGCTAATTGTCGCTTACGGCCAAACCACTCTGACAACGCCTGATCCCGTCTGATCTCAGAAGCTAAACCGGGTTGGGCCTGGTTAGTACTTGAGTGGGAGACTGCCTAGGAATACCAGGTACTGTAAGCATTTTATTTTGTATTCTTGCAGAAATGTGTTTGAATTTTCCTTCTGTGAATTTTCCTTCTGGTCGCAAGGCAAGGCAAGGCAAGGCAAACATTTCGCAAGGTAAGAAAACCGCACATTTCCAACTAACTGTCGCTTACGGCCAAACCACTCTGACAACGCCTGATCCTGTCTGATCTCAGAAGCTAAACCGGGTTGGGCCTGGTTAGTACTTGAGTGGGAGACTGCCTCGGAATACCAGGTACTGTAAGCATTTTATTTTGTCTTCTTGCAGAAATGTGTTTGAGTTTTCCTTCTGTGAATTTTCCTTCTGGTCGCAAGGCAAGGCAAGGCAAGGTACACATTTCGCAAGGTAAGAAAACCGCACATTTCCAACTCACTGTCACTTACGGCCAAACCACTCTGACAACGCCTGATCCCGTCTGATCTCAGAAGCTAAACAGGGTTGTGCCTGGTTAGTACTTGAGTGGAAGACTGCCTCGGAATACCAGGTACTGTAGGCATTTTATTTTGTCTTCTTGCAGAAACGTGTTTGAGTTTTCCTTCTGTGAATTTTCCTTCTGGTCACAAGGCAAGGCAAGGCACACATTTCGCAAGGTAAGAAAACCGCACATTTCCTACTAACTGTTGCTTATGGCCAAACCACTCTGACAACGCCTGATCCCGTCTGATCTCAGAAGCTAAACAGGGTTGGGCCTGGTTAGTACTTGAGTGGGAGACTGCCTAGGAATACCAGGTACTGTAAGCATTTTATTTTGTCTTCTTGCAGAAATGTGTTTGAATTTTCCTTCTGTGAATTTTCCTTCTGGTCGCAAGGCAAGGCAAGGCAAGGCACACATTTCGCAAGGTAAGAAAACCGCACATTTCCAACTAACTGTCGCTTACGGCCAAACCACTCTGACAACGCCTGATCCCGTCTGATCTCAGAAGCTAAACCGGGTTGGGCCTGGTTAGTACTTGATTGGGAGACTGCCTAGGAATACCAGGTACTGTAAGCATTTTATTTTGTCTTCTTGCAGAAATGTGTTTGAATTTTCCTTCTGTGAATTTTCCTTCTGGTCGCAAGGCAAGGCAAGGCAAGGCAAACATTTCGCAAGGTAAGAAAACCGCACATTTCCAACTAACTGTCGCTTACGGCCAAACCACTCTGACAACGCCTGATCCTGTCTGATCTCAGAAGCTAAACAGGGTTGGGCCTGGTTAGTACTTGAGTGGGAGACTGCCTCGGAATACCAGGTACTGTAAGCATTTTATTTTGTCTTCTTGCAGAAATGTGTTTGAGTTTTCCTTCTGTGAATTTTCCTTCTGGTCGCAAGGCAAGGCAAGGCAAGGCAAGGTACACATTTCGCAAGGTAAGAAAACCGCACATTTCCAACTAACTGTCGCTTACGGCCAAACCACTCTGACAACGCCTGATCCCGTCTGATCTCAGAAGCTAAACAGGGTTGGGCCTGGTTAGTACTTGAGTGGGAGACTGCCTAGGAATACCAGGTACTGTAAGCATTTTATTTTGTCTTCTTGCAGAAATGTGTTTGAATTTTCCTTCTGTGAATTTTCCTTCTGGTCGCAAGGCAAGGCAAGGCAAGGCAAGGCACACATTTCGCAAGGTAAGAAAACCGCACATTTCCAGCTAATTGTCGCTTACGGCCAAACCACTCTGACAACGCCTGATCCCGTCTGATCTCAGAAGCTAAACCGGGTTGGGCCTGGTTAGTACTTGAGTGGGAGACTGCCTAGGAATACCAGGTACTGTAAGCATTTTATTTTGTATTCTTGCAGAAATGTGTTTGAATTTTCCTTCTGTGAATTTTCCTTCTGGTCGCAAGGCAAGGCAAGGCAAGGCAAACATTTCGCAAGGTAAGAAAACCGCACATTTCCAACTAACTGTCGCTTACGGCCAAACCACTCTGACAACGCCTGATCCTGTCTGATCTCAGAAGCTAAACAGGGTTGGGCCTGGTTAGTACTTGAGTGGGAGACTGCCTCGGAATACCAGGTACTGTAAGCATTTTATTTTGTCTTCTTGCAGAAATGTGTTTGAGTTTTCCTTCTGTGAATTTTCCTTCTGGTCGCAAGGCAAGGCAAGGCAAGGTACACATTTCGCAAGGTAAGAAAACCGCACATTTCCAACTAACTGTCGCTTACGGCCAAACCACTCTGACAACGCCTGATCCCGTCTGATCTCAGAAGCTAAACAGGGTTGGGCCTGGTTAGTACTTGAGTGGGAGACTGCCTAGGAATACCAGGTACTGTAAGCATTTTATTTTGTCTTCTTGCAGAAATGTGTTTGAGTTTTCCTTCTGTGAATTTTCCTTCTGGTCGCAAGGCAAGGCAAGGCAAGGTACACATTTCGCAAGGTAAGAAAACCGCACATTTCCAACTAACTGTCGCTTACGGCCAAACCACTCTGACAACGCCTGATCCCGTCTGATCTCAGAAGCTAAACAGGGTTGGGCCTGGTTAGTACTTGAGTGGGAGACTGCCTAGGAATACCAGGTACTGTAAGCATTTTATTTTGTCTTCTTGCAGAAATGTGTTTGAATTTTCCTTCTGTGAATTTTCCTTCTGGTCGCAAGGCAAGGCAAGGCAAGGCAAACATTTCGCAAGGTAAGAAAACCGCACATTTCCAACTAACTGTCGCTTACGGCCAAACCACTCTGACAACGCCTGATCCCGTCTGATCTCAGAAGCTAAACAGGGTTGGGCCTGGTTAGTACTTGAGTGGGAGACTGCCTCGGAATACCAGGTACTGTAAGCATTTTATTTTGTCTTCTTGCAGAAATGTGTTTGAGTTTTCCTTCTGTGAATTTTCCTTCTGGTCGCAAGGCAAGGCAAGGCAAGGTACACATTTCGCAAGGTAAGAAAACCGCACATTTCCAACTAACTGTCGCTTACGGCCAAACCACTCTGACAACGCCTGATCCCGTCTGATCTCAGAAGCTAAACAGGGTTGGGCCTGGTTAGTACTTGAGTGGGAGACTGCCTAGGAATACCAGGTACTGTAAGCATTTTATTTTGTCTTCTTGCAGAAATGTGTTTGAATTTTCCTTCTGTGAATTTTCCTTCTGGTCGCAAGGCAAGGCAAGGCAAGGCACACATTTCGCAAGGTAAGAAAACCGCACATTTCCAGCTAATTGTCGCTTACGGCCAAACCACTCTGACAACGCCTGATCCCGTCTGATCTCAGAAGCTAAACCGGGTTGGGCCTGGTTAGTACTTGAGTGGGAGACTGCCTAGGAATACCAGGTACTGTAAGCATTTTATTTTGTCTTCTTGCAGAAACGTGTTTGAATTTTCCTTCTGTGAATTTTCCTTCTGGTCGCAAGGCAAGGCAAGGCAAGGCACACATTTCGCAAGGTAAGAAAACCGCACATTTCCAGCTAATTGTCGCTTACGGCCAAACCACTCTGACAACGCCTGATCCCGTCTGATCTCAGAAGCTAAACCGGGTTGGGCCTGGTTAGTACTTGAGTGGGAGACTGCCTAGGAATACCAGGTACTGTAAGCATTTTATTTTGTATTCTTGCAGAAATGTGTTTGAATTTTCCTTCTGTGAATTTTCCTTCTGGTCGCAAGGCAAGGCAAGGCAAGGCAAACATTTCGCAAGGTAAGAAAACCGCACATTTCCAACTAACTGTCGCTTACGGCCAAACCACTCTGACAACGCCTGATCCTGTCTGATCTCAGAAGCTAAACAGGGTTGGGCCTGGTTAGTACTTGAGTGGGAGACTGCCTTGGAATACCAGGTACTGTAAGCATTTTATTTTGTCTTCTTGCAGAAATGTGTTTGAGTTTTCCTTCTGTGAATTTTCCTTCTGGTCGCAAGGCAAGGCAAGGCAAGGTACACATTTCGCAAGGTAAGAAAACCGCACATTTCCAACTAACTGTCACTTACGGCCAAACCACTCTGACAACGCCTGATCCCGTCTGATCTCAGAAGCTAAACAGGGTTGTGCCTGGTTAGTACTTGAGTGGAAGACTGCCTCGGAATACCAGGTACTGTAGGCATTTTATTTTGTCTTCTTGCAGAAATGTGTTTGAGTTTTCCTTCTGTGAATTTTCCTTCTGGTCACAAGGCAAGGCAAGGCACACATTTCGCAAGGTAAGAAAACCGCACATTTCCTACTAACTGTTGCTTATGGCCAAACCACTCTGACAACGCCTGATCCTGTCTGATCTCAGAAGCTAAACAGGGTTGGGCCTGGTTAGTACTTGAGTGGGAGACTGCCTAGGAATACCAGGTACTGTAAGCATTTTATTTTGTCTTCTTGCAGAAATGTGTTTGAATTTTCCTTCTGTGAATTTTCCTTCTGGTCGCAAGGCAAGGCAAGGCAAGGCACACATTTCGCAAGGTAAGAAAACCGCACATTTCCAACTAACTGTCGCTTACGGCCAAACCACTCTGACAACGCCTGATCCCGTCTGATCTCAGAAGCTAAACCGGGTTGGGCCTGGTTAGTACTTGATTGGGAGACTGCCTAGGAATACCAGGTACTGTAAGCATTTTATTTTGTCTTCTTGCAGAAATGTGTTTGAATTTTCCTTCTGTGAATTTTCCTTCTGGTCGCAAGGCAAGGCAAGGCAAGGCAAGGCAAGGCAAACATTTCGCAAGGTAAGAAAACCGCACATTTCCAACTAACTGTCGCTTACGGCCAAACCACTCTGACAACGCCTGATCCCGTCTGATCTCAGAAGCTAAACAGGGTTGGGCCTGGTTAGTACTTGAGTGGGAGACTGCCTCGGAATACCAGGTACTGTAAGCATTTTATTTTGTCTTCTTGCAGAAATGTGTTTGAGTTTTCCTTCTGTGAATTTTCCTTCTGGTCGCAAGGCAAGGCAAGGCAAGGTACACATTTCGCAAGGTAAGAAAACCGCACATTTCCAACTAACTGTCGCTTACGGCCAAACCACTCTGACAACGCCTGATCCCGTCTGATCTCAGAAGCTAAACAGGGTTGGGCCTGGTTAGTACTTGAGCGGGAGACTGCCTAGGAATGCCAGGTACTGTAAGCATTTTATTTTGTCTTCTTGCAGAAATGTGTTTGAATTTTCCTTCTGTGAATTTTCCTTCTGGTCGCAAGGCAAGGCAAGGCAAGGCAAGGCACACATTTCGCAAGGTAAGAAAACCGCACATTTCCAGCTAATTGTCGCTTACGGCCAAACCACTCTGACAACGCCTGATCCCGTCTGATCTCAGAAGCTAAACCGGGTTGGGCCTGGTTAGTACTTGAGTGGGAGACTGCCTAGGAATACCAGGTACTGTAAGCATTTTATTTTGTATTCTTGCAGAAATGTGTTTGAATTTTCCTTCTGTGAATTTTCCTTCTGGTCGCAAGGCAAGGCAAGGCAAGGCAAGGCAAGGCAAACATTTCGCAAGGTAAGAAAACCGCACATTTCCAACTAACTGTCGCTTACGGCCAAACCACTCTGACAACGCCTGATCCTGTCTGATCTCAGAAGCTAAACAGGGTTGGGCCTGGTTAGTACTTGAGTGGGAGACTGCCTTGGAATACCAGGTACTGTAAGCATTTTATTTTGTCTTCTTGCAGAAATGTGTTTGAGTTTTCCTTCTGTGAATTTTCCTTCTGGTCGCAAGGCAAGGCAAGGCAAGGTACACATTTCGCAAGGTAAGAAAACCGCACATTTCCAACTAACTGTCGCTTACGGCCAAACCACTCTGACAACGCCTGATCCCGTCTGATCTCAGAAGCTAAACAGGGTTGGGCCTGGTTAGTACTTGAGTGGGAGACTGCCTAGGAATACCAGGTACTGTAAGCATTTTATTTTGTCTTCTTGCAGAAATGTGTTTGAATTTTCCTTCTGTGAATTTTCCTTCTGGTCGCAAGGCAAGGCAAGGCAAGGCAAACATTTCGCAAGGTAAGAAAACCGCACATTTCCAACTAACTGTCGCTTACGGCCAAACCACTCTGACAACGCCTGATCCCGTCTGATCTCAGAAGCTAAACAGGGTTGGGCCTGGTTAGTACTTGAGTGGGAGACTGCCTCGGAATACCAGGTACTGTAAGCATTTTATTTTGTCTTCTTGCAGAAATGTGTTTGAGTTTTCCTTCTGTGAATTTTCCTTCTGGTCGCAAGGCAAGGCAAGGCAAGGTACACATTTCGCAAGGTAAGAAAACCGCACATTTCCAACTAACTGTCGCTTACGGCCAAACCACTCTGACAACGCCTGATCCCGTCTGATCTCAGAAGCTAAACAGGGTTGGGCCTGGTTAGTACTTGAGTGGGAGACTGCCTAGGAATACCAGGTACTGTAAGCATTTTATTTTGTCTTCTTGCAGAAATGTGTTTGAATTTTCCTTCTGTGAATTTTCCTTCTGGTCGCAAGGCAAGGCAAGGCAAGGCACACATTTCGCAAGGTAAGAAAACCGCACATTTCCAGCTAATTGTCGCTTACGGCCAAACCACTCTGACAACGCCTGATCCCGTCTGATCTCAGAAGCTAAACAGGGTTGGGCCTGGTTAGTACTTGAGTGGGAGACTGCCTAGGAATACCAGGTACTGTAAGCATTTTATTTTTTCTTCTTGCAGAAATGTGTTTGAATTTTCCTTCTGTGAATTTTCCTTCTGGTCGCAAGGCAAGGCAAGGCAAGGCAAGGCAAGGCACACATTTCGCAAGGTAAGAAAACCGCACATTTCCAGCTAATTGTCGCTTACGGCCAAACCACTCTGACAACGCCTGATCCCGTCTGATCTCAGAAGCTAAACCGGGTTGGGCCTGGTTAGTACTTGAGTGGGAGACTGCCTAGGAATACCAGGTACTGTAAGCATTTTATTTTGTATTCTTGCAGAAATGTGTTTGAATTTTCCTTCTGTGAATTTTCCTTCTGGTCGCAAGGCAAGGCAAGGCAAGGCAAACATTTCGCAAGGTAAGAAAACCGCACATTTCCAACTAACTGTCGCTTACGGCCAAACCACTCTGACAACGCCTGATCCTGTCTGATCTCAGAAGCTAAACAGGGTTGGGCCTGGTTAGTACTTGAGTGGGAGACTGCCTTGGAATACCAGGTACTGTAAGCATTTTATTTTGTCTTCTTGCAGAAATGTGTTTGAGTTTTCCTTCTGTGAATTTTCCTTCTGGTCGCAAGGCAAGGCAAGGCAAGGTACACATTTCGCAAGGTAAGAAAACCGCACATTTCCAACTAACTGTCACTTACGGCCAAACCACTCTGACAACGCCTGATCCCGTCTGATCTCAGAAGCTAAACAGGGTTGTGCCTGGTTAGTACTTGAGTGGAAGACTGCCTCGGAATACCAGGTACTGTAGGCATTTTATTTTGTCTTCTTGCAGAAATGTGTTTGAGTTTTCCTTCTGTGAATTTTCCTTCTGGTCACAAGGCAAGGCAAGGCACACATTTCGCAAGGTAAGAAAACCGCACATTTCCTACTAACTGTTGCTTATGGCCAAACCACTCTGACAACGCCTGATCCTGTCTGATCTCAGAAGCTAAACAGGGTTGGGCCTGGTTAGTACTTGAGTGGGAGACTGCCTAGGAATACCAGGTACTGTAAGCATTTTATTTTGTCTTCTTGCAGAAATGTGTTTGAGTTTTCCTTCTGTGAATTTTCCTTCTGGTCGCAAGGCAAGGCAAGGCAAGGTACACATTTCGCAAGGTAAGAAAACCGCACATTTCCAACTAACTGTCGCTTACGGCCAAACCACTCTGACAACGCCTGATCCCGTCTGATCTCAGAAGCTAAACAGGGTTGGGCCTGGTTAGTACTTGAGTGGGAGACTGCCTAGGAATACCAGGTACTGTAAGCATTTTATTTTGTCTTCTTGCAGAAATGTGTTTGAATTTTCCTTCTGTGAATTTTCCTTCTGGTCGCAAGGCAAGGCAAGGCAAGGCACACATTTCGCAAGGTAAGAAAACCGCACATTTCCAGCTAATTGTCGCTTACGGCCAAACCACTCTGACAACGCCTGATCCCGTCTGATCTCAGAAGCTAAACCGGGTTGGGCCTGGTTAGTACTTGAGTGGGAGACTGCCTAGGAATACCAGGTACTGTAAGCATTTTATTTTGTATTCTTGCAGAAATGTGTTTGAATTTTCCTTCTGTGAATTTTCCTTCTGGTCGCAAGGCAAGGCAAGGCAAGGCAAACATTTCGCAAGGTAAGAAAACCGCACATTTCCAACTAACTGTCGCTTACGGCCAAACCACTCTGACAACGCCTGATCCTGTCTGATCTCAGAAGCTAAACAGGGTTGGGCCTGGTTAGTACTTGAGTGGGAGACTGCCTCGGAATGCCAGGTACTGTAAGCATTTTATTTTGTCTTCTTGCAGAAATGTGTTTGAGTTTTCCTTCTGTGAATTTTCCTTCTGGTCGCAAGGCAAGGCAAGGCAAGGTACACATTTCGCAAGGTAAGAAAACCGCACATTTCCAACTAACTGTCGCTTACGGCCAAACCACTCTGACAACGCCTGATCCCGTCTGATCTCAGAAGCTAAACAGGGTTGGGCCTGGTTAGTACTTGAGTGGGAGACTGCCTAGGAATACCAGGTACTGTAAGCATTTTATTTTGTCTTCTTGCAGAAATGTGTTTGAATTTTCCTTCTGTGAATTTTCCTTCTGGTCGCAAGGCAAGGCAAGGCAAGGCACACATTTCGCAAGGTAAGAAAACCGCACATTTCCAGCTAATTGTCGCTTACGGCCAAACCACTCTGACAACGCCTGATCCCGTCTGATCTCAGAAGCTAAACCGGGTTGGGCCTGGTTAGTACTTGAGTGGGAGACTGCCTAGGAATACCAGGTACTGTAAGCATTTTATTTTGTCTTCTTGCAGAAATGTGTTTGAATTTTCCTTCTGTGAATTTTCCTTCTGGTCGCAAGGCAAGGCAAGGCAAGGCAAGGCACACATTTCGCAAGGTAAGAAAACCGCACATTTCCAGCTAATTGTCGCTTACGGCCAAACCACTCTGACAACGCCTGATCCCGTCTGATCTCAGAAGCTAAACTGGGTTGGGCCTGGTTAGTACTTGAGTGGGAGACTGCCTAGGAATACCAGGTACTGTAAGCATTTTATTTTGTATTCTTGCAGAAATGTGTTTGAATTTTCCTTCTGTGAATTTTCCTTCTGGTCGCAAGGCAAGGCAAGGCAAACATTTCGCAAGGTAAGAAAACCGCACATTTCCAACTAACTGTCGCTTACGGCCAAACCACTCTGACAACGCCTGATCCTGTCTGATCTCAGAAGCTAAACAGGGTTGGGCCTGGTTAGTACTTGAGTGGGAGACTGCCTCGGAATACCAGGTACTGTAAGCATTTTATTTTGTCTTCTTGCAGAAATGTGTTTGAGTTTTCCTTCTGTGAATTTTCCTTCTGGTCGCAAGGCAAGGCAAGGCAAGGTACACATTTCGCAAGGTAAGAAAACCGCACATTTCCAACTAACTGTCGCTTACGGCCAAACCACTCTGACAACGCCTGATCCCGTCTGATCTCAGAAGCTAAACAGGGTTGGGCCTGGTTAGTACTTGAGTGGGAGACTGCCTAGGAATACCAGGTACTGTAAGCATTTTATTTTGTCTTCTTGCAGAAATGTGTTTGAATTTTCCTTCTGTGAATTTTCCTTCTGGTCGCAAGGCAAGGCAAGGCAAGGCACACATTTCGCAAGGTAAGAAAACCGCACATTTCCAGCTAATTGTCGCTTACGGCCAAACCACTCTGACAACGCCTGATCCCGTCTGATCTCAGAAGCTAAACCGGGTTGGGCCTGGTTAGTACTTGAGTGGGAGACTGCCTAGGAATACCAGGTACTGTAAGCATTTTATTTTGTCTTCTTGCAGAAATGTGTTTGAATTTTCCTTCTGTGAATTTTCCTTCTGGTCGCAAGGCAAGGCAAGGCAAGGCAAGGCACACATTTCGCAAGGTAAGAAAACCGCACATTTCCAGCTAATTGTCGCTTACGGCCAAACCACTCTGACAACGCCTGATCCCGTCTGATCTCAGAAGCTAAACCGGGTTGGGCCTGGTTAGTACTTGAGTGGGAGACTGCCTAGGAATACCAGGTACTGTAAGCATTTTATTTTGTCTTCTTGCAGAAATGTGTTTGAATTTTCCTTCTGTGAATTTTCCTTCTGGTCGCAAGGCAAGGCAAGGCAAGGCACACATTTCGCAAGGTAAGAAAACCGCACATTTCCAGCTAATTGTCGCTTACGGCCAAACCACTCTGACAACGCCTGATCCCGTCTGATCTCAGAAGCTAAACCGGGTTGGGCCTGGTTAGTACTTGAGTGGGAGACTGCCTAGGAATACCAGGTACTGTAAGCATTTTATTTTGTATTCTTGCAGAAATGTGTTTGAATTTTCCTTCTGTGAATTTTCCTTCTGGTCGCAAGGCAAGGCAAGGCAAGGCAAACATTTCGCAAGGTAAGAAAACCGCACATTTCCAACTAACTGTCGCTTACGGCCAAACCACTCTGACAACGCCTGATCCCGTCTGATCTCAGAAGCTAAACAGGGTTGGGCCTGGTTAGTACTTGAGTGGGAGACTGCCTAGGAATACCAGGTACTGTAAGCATTTTATTTTGTCTTCTTGCAGAAATGTGTTTGAATTTTCCTTCTGTGAATTTTCCTTCTGGTCGCAAGGCAAGGCAAGGCAAGGCACACATTTCGCAAGGTAAGAAAACCGCACATTTCCAGCTAATTGTCGCTTACGGCCAAACCACTCTGACAACGCCTGATCCCGTCTGATCTCAGAAGCTAAACCGGGTTGGGCCTGGTTAGTACTTGAGTGGGAGACTGCCTAGGAATACCAGGTACTGTAAGCATTTTATTTTGTCTTCTTGCAGAAATGTGTTTGAATTTTCCTTCTGTGAATTTTCCTTCTGGTCGCAAGGCAAGGCAAGGCAAGGCAAGGCAAGGCAAGGCAAGGCACACATTTCGCAAGGTAAGAAAACCGCACATTTCCAGCTAATTGTCGCTTACGGCCAAACCACTCTGACAACGCCTGATCCCGTCTGATCTCAGAAGCTAAACCGGGTTGGGCCTGGTTAGTACTTGAGTGGGAGACTGCCTAGGAATACCAGGTACTGTAAGCATTTTATTTTGTCTTCTTGCAGAAATGTGTTTGAGTTTTCCTTCTGTGAATTTTCCTTCTGGTCGCAAGGCAAGGCAAGGCAAGGTACACATTTCGCAAGGTAAGAAAACCGCACATTTCCAACTAACTGTCGCTTACGGCCAAACCACTCTGACAACGCCTGATCCCGTCTGATCTCAGAAGCTAAACAGGGTTGGGCCTGGTTAGTACTTGAGTGGGAGACTGCCTAGGAATACCAGGTACTGTAAGCATTTTATTTTGTCTTCTTGCAGAAATGTGTTTGAATTTTCCTTCTGTGAATTTTCCTTCTGGTCGCAAGGCAAGGCAAGGCACACATTTCGCAAGGTAAGAAAACCGCACATTTCCAGCTAATTGTCGCTTACGGCCAAACCACTCTGACAACGCCTGATCCCGTCTGATCTCAGAAGCTAAACCGGGTTGGGCCTGGTTAGTACTTGAGTGGGAGACTGCCTAGGAATACCAGGTACTGTAAGCATTTTATTTTGTCTTCTTGCAGAAATGTGTTTGAATTTTCCTTCTGTGAATTTTCCTTCTGGTCGCAAGGCAAGGCAAGGCAAGGCAAGGCACACATTTCGCAAGGTAATAAAACCGCACATTTCCAGCTAATTGTCGCTTACGGCCAAACCACTCTGACAACGCCTGATCCCGTCTGATCTCAGAAGCTAAACCGGGTTGGGCCTGGTTAGTACTTGAGTGGGAGACTGCCTAGGAATACCAGGTATTGTAAGCATTTTATTTTGTCTTCTTGCAGAAATGTGTTTGAATTTTCCTTCTGTGAATTTTCCTTCTGGTCGCAAGGCAAGGCAAGGCAAGGCAAGGCACACATTTCGCAAGGTAAGAAAACCGCACATTTCCAGCTAATTGTCGCTTACGGCCAAACCACTCTGACAACGCCTGATCCCGTCTGATCTCAGAAGCTAAACCGGGTTGGGCCTGGTTAGTACTTGAGTGGGAGACTGCCTAGGAATACCAGGTACTGTAAGCATTTTATTTTGTATTCTTGCAGAAATGTGTTTGAATTTTCCTTCTGTGAATTTTCCTTCTGGTCGCAAGGCAAGGCAAGGCAAGGCAAACATTTCGCAAGGTAAGAAAACCGCACATTTCCAACTAACTGTCGCTTACGGCCAAACCACTCTGACAACGCCTGATCCTGTCTGATCTCAGAAGCTAAACAGGGTTGGGCCTGGTTAGTACTTGAGTGGGAGACTGCCTCGGAATACCAGGTACTGTAAGCATTTTATTTTGTCTTCTTGCAGAAATGTGTTTGAGTTTTCCTTCTGTGAATTTTCCTTCTGGTCGCAAGGCAAGGCAAGGCAAGGTACACATTTCGCAAGGTAAGAAAACCGCACATTTCCAACTAACTGTCGCTTACGGCCAAACCACTCTGACAACGCCTGATCCCGTCTGATCTCAGAAGCTAAACAGGGTTGGGCCTGGTTAGTACTTGAGTGGGAGACTGCCTAGGAATACCAGGTACTGTAAGCATTTTATTTTGTCTTCTTGCAGAAATGTGTTTGAATTTTCCTTCTGTGAATTTTCCTTCTGGTCGCAAGGCAAGGCAAGGCAAGGCACACATTTCGCAAGGTAAGAAAACCGCACATTTCCAGCTAATTGTCGCTTACGGCCAAACCACTCTGACAACGCCTGATCCCGTCTGATCTCAGAAGCTAAACCGGGTTGGGCCTGGTTAGTACTTGAGTGGGAGACTGCCTAGGAATACCAGGTACTGTAAGCATTTTATTTTGTATTCTTGCAGAAATGTGTTTGAATTTTCCTTCTGTGAATTTTCCTTCTGGTCGCAAGGCAAGGCAAGGCAAGGCAAACATTTCGCAAGGTAAGAAAACCGCACATTTCCAACTAACTGTTGCTTACGGCCAAACCACTCTGACAACGCCTGATCCTGTCTGATCTCAGAAGCTAAACAGGGTTGGGCCTGGTTAGTACTTGAGTGGGAGACTGCCTCGGAATACCAGGTACTGTAAGCTTTTTATTTTGTCTTCTTGCAGAAATGTGTTTGAGTTTTCCTTCTGTGAATTTTCCTTCTGGTCGCAAGGCAAGGCAAGGCAAGGTACACATTTCGCAAGGTAAGAAAACCGCACATTTCCAACTAACTGTCGCTTACGGCCAAACCACTCTGACAACGCCTGATCCCGTCTGATCTCAGAAGCTAAACAGGGTTGGGCCTGGTTAGTACTTGAGTGGGAGACTGCCTAGGAATACCAGGTACTGTAAGCATTTTATTTTGTCTTCTTGCAGAAATGTGTTTGAATTTTCCTTCTGTGAATTTTCCTTCTGGTCGCAAGGCAAGGCAAGGCAAGGCAAACATTTCGCAAGGTAAGAAAACCGCACATTTCCAACTAACTGTCGCTTACGGCCAAACCACTCTGACAACGCCTGATCCTGTCTGATCTCAGAAGCTAAACAGGGTTGGGCCTGGTTAGTACTTGAGTGGGAGACTGCCTCGGAATACCAGGTACTGTAAGCATTTTATTTTGTCTTCTTGCAGAAATGTGTTTGAGTTTTCCTTCTGTGAATTTTCCTTCTGGTCGCAAGGCAAGGCAAGGCAAGGCAAGGCAAGGTACACATTTCGCAAGGTAAGAAAACCGCACATTTCCAACTAACTGTCGCTTACGGCCAAACCACTCTGACAACGCCTGATCCCGTCTGATCTCAGAAGCTAAACAGGGTTGGGCCTGGTTAGTACTTGAGTGGGTGACTGCCTAGGAATACCAGGTACTGTAAGCATTTTATTTTGTCTTCTTGCAGAAATGTGTTTGAATTTTCCTTCTGTGAATTTTCCTTCTGGTCGCAAGGCAAGGCAAGGCAAGGCAAGGCACACATTTCGCAAGGTAAGAAAACCGCACATTTCCAGCTAATTGTCGCTTACGGCCAAACCACTCTGACAACGCCTGATCCTGTCTGATCTCAGAAGCTAAACCGGGTTGGGCCTGGTTAGTACTTGAGTGGGAGACTGCCTAGGAATACCAGGTACTGTAAGCATTTTATTTTGTCTTCTTGCAGAAATGTGTTTGAATTTTCCTTCTGTGAATTTTCCTTCTGGTCGCAAGGCAAGGCAAGGCAAGGCAAGGCACACATTTCGCAAGGTAAGAAAACCGCACATTTCCAGCTAATTGTCGCTTACGGCCAAACCACTCTGACAACGCCTGATCCCGTCTGATCTCAGAAGCTAAACCGGGTTGGGCCTGGTTAGTACTTGAGTGGGAGACTGCCTAGGAATACCAGGTACTGTAAGCATTTTATTTTGTATTCTTGCAGAAATGTGTTTGAATTTTCCTTCTGTGAATTTTCCTTCTGGTCGCAAGGCAAGGCAAGGCAAGGCAAACATTTCGCAAGGTAAGAAAACCGCACATTTCCAACTAACTGTCGCTTACGGCCAAACCACTCTGACAACGCCTGATCCTGTCTGATCTCAGAAGCTAAACAGGGTTGGGCCTGGTTAGTACTTGAGTGGGAGACTGCCTCGGAATACCAGGTACTGTAAGCATTTTATTTTGTCTTCTTGCAGAAATGTGTTTGAGTTTTCCTTCTGTGAATTTTCCTTCTGGTTGCAAGGCAAGGCAAGGCAAGGTAC
This sequence comes from Neoarius graeffei, assembly GCF_027579695.1. Taxonomy (NCBI): domain Eukaryota; kingdom Metazoa; phylum Chordata; class Actinopteri; order Siluriformes; family Ariidae; genus Neoarius; species Neoarius graeffei. Next base: position 772,186 of record NC_083585.1, read on the forward strand.
ACATTTCGCAAGGTAAGAAAACCGCACATTTCCAACTAACTGTCGCTTACGGCCAAACCACTCTGACAACGCCTGATCCCGTCTGATCTCAGAAGCTAAACAGGGTGGGGCCTGGTTAGTACTTGAGTGGGAGACTGCCTAGGAATACCAGGTACTGTAAGCATTTTATTTTGTCTTCTTGCAGAAATGTGTTTGAATTTTCCTTCTGTGAATTTTCCTTCTGGTCGCAAGGCAAGGCAAGGCAAGGCACACATTTCGCAAGGTAAGAAAACCGCACATTTCCAGCTAATTGTCGCTTACGGCCAAACCACTCTGACAACGCCTGATCCCGTCTGATCTCAGAAGCTAAACCGGGTTGGGCCTGGTTAGTACTTGAGTGGGAGACTGCCTAGGAATACCAGGTACTGTAAGCATTTTATTTTGTCTTCTTGCAGAAATGTGTTTGAATTTTCCTTCTGTGAATTTTCCTTCTGGTCGCAAGGCAAGGCAAGGCAAGGCAAGGCACACATTTCGCAAGGTAAGAAAACCGCACATTTCCAGCTAATTGTCGCTTACGGCCAAACCACTCTGACAACGCCTGATCCTGTCTGATCTCAGAAGCTAAACAGGGGTGGGCCTGGTTAGTACTTGAGTGGGAGACTGCCTCGGAATACCAGGTACTGTAAGCATTTTATTTTGTCTTCTTGCAGAAATGTGTTTGAGTTTTCCTTCTGTGAATTTTCCTTCTGGTCGCAAGGCAAGGCAAGGCAAGGTACACATTTCGCAAGGTAAGAAAACCGCACATTTCCAACTAACTGTCGCTTACGGCCAAACCACTCTGACAACGCCTGATCCCGTCTGATCTCAGAAGCTAAACAGGGTGGGGCCTGGTTAGTACTTGAGTGGGAGACTGCCTAGGAATACCAGGTACTGTAAGCATTTTATTTTGTCTTCTTGCAGAAATGTGTTTGAATTTTCCTTCTGTGAATTTTCCTTCTGGTCGCAAGGCAAGGCAAGGCAAGGCACACATTTCGCAAGGTAAGAAAACCGCACATTTCCAGCTAATTGTCGCTTACGGCCAAACCACTCTGACAACGCCTGATCCCGTCTGATCTCAGAAGCTAAACCGGGTTGGGCCTGGTTAGTACTTGAGTGGGAGACTGCCTAGGAATACCAGGTACTGTAAGCATTTTATTTTGTCTTCTTGCAGAAATGTGTTTGAATTTTCCTTCTGTGAATTTTCCTTCTGGTCGCAAGGCAAGGCAAGGCAAGGCAAGGCACACATTTCGCAAGGTAAGAAAACCGCACATTTCCAGCTAATTGTCGCTTACGGCCAAACCACTCTGACAACGCCTGATCCCGTCTGATCTCAGAAGCTAAACCGTGTTGGGCCTGGTTAGTACTTGAGTGGGAGACTGCCTAGGAATACCAGGTACTGTAAGCATTTTATTTTGTCTTCTTGCAGAAATGTGTTTGAATTTTCCTTCTGTGAATTTTCCTTCTGGTCGCAAGGCAAGGCAAGGCAAGGCAAGGCACACATTTCGCAAGGTAAGAAAACCGCACATTTCCAGCTAATTGTCGCTTACGGCCAAACCACTCTGACAACGCCTGATCCCGTCTGATCTCAGAAGCTAAACCGGGTTGGGCCTGGTTAGTACTTGAGTGGGAGACTGCCTAGGAATACCAGGTACTGTAAGCATTTTATTTTGTATTCTTGCAGAAATGTGTTTGAATTTTCCTTCTGTGAATTTTCCTTCTGGTCGCAAGGCAAGGCAAGGCAAGGCAAACATTTCGCAAGGTAAGAAAACCGCACATTTCCAACTAACTGTCGCTTACGGCCAAACCACTCTGACAACGCCTGATCCTGTCTGATCTCAGAAGCTAAACAGGGTTGGGCCTGGTTAGTACTTGAGTGGGAGACTGCCTAGGAATACCAGGTACTGTAAGCATTTTATTTTGTCTTCTTGCAGAAATGTGTTTGAGTTTTCCTTCTGTGAATTTTCCTTCTGGTCGCAAGGCAAGGCAAGGCAAGGTACACATTTCGCAAGGTAAGAAAACCGCACATTTCCAACTAACTGTCGCTTACGGCCAAACCACTCTGACAACGCCTGATCCCGTCTGATCTCAGAAGCTAAACAGGGTTGGGCCTGGTTAGTACTTGAGTGGGAGACTGCCTAGGAATACCAGGTACTGTAAGCATTTTATTTTGTCTTCTTGCAGAAATGTGTTTGAATTTTCCTTCTGTGAATTTTCCTTCTGGTCGCAAGGCAAGGCAAGGCAAGGCAAGGCACACATTTCGCAAGGTAAGAAAACCGCACATTTCCAGCTAATTGTCGCTTACGGCCAAACCACTCTGACAACGCCTGATCCCGTCTGATCTCAGAAGCTAAACCGGGTTGGGCCTGGTTAGTACTTGAGTGGGAGACTGCCTAGGAATACCAGGTACTGTAAGCATTTTATTTTGTATTCTTGCAGAAATGTGTTTGAATTTTCCTTCTGTGAATTTTCCTTCTGGTCGCAAGGCAAGGCAAGGCAAGGCAAACATTTCGCAAGGTAAGAAAACCGCACATTTCCAACTAACTGTCGCTTACGGCCAAACCACTCTGACAACGCCTGATCCTGTCTGATCTCAGAAGCTAAACAGGGTTGGGCCTGGTTAGTACTTGAGTGGGAGACTGCCTCGGAATACCAGGTACTGTAAGCATTTTATTTTGTCTTCTTGCAGAAATGTGTTTGAGTTTTCCTTCTGTGAATTTTCCTTCTGGTCGCAAGGCAAGGCAAGGCAAGGTACACATTTCGCAAGGTAAGAAAACCGCACATTTCCAACTAACTGTCGCTTACGGCCAAACCACTCTGACAACGCCTGATCCCGTCTGATCTCAGAAGCTAAACAGGGTTGGGCCTGGTTAGTACTTGAGTGGGAGACTGCCTAGGAATGCCAGGTACTGTAAGCATTTTATTTTGTCTTCTTGCAGAAATGTGTTTGAATTTTCCTTCTGTGAATTTTCCTTCTGGTCGCAAGGCAAGGCAAGGCAAGGCACACATTTCGCAAGGTAAGAAAACCGCACATTTCCAGCTAATTGTCGCTTACGGCCAAACCACTCTGACAACGCCTGATCCCGTCTGATCTCAGAAGCTAAACCGGGTTGGGCCTGGTTAGTACTTGAGTGGGAGACTGCCTAGGAATACCAGGTACTGTAAGCATTTTATTTTGTCTTCTTGCAGAAATGTGTTTGAATTTTCCTTCTGTGAATTTTCCTTCTGGTCGCAAGGCAAGGCAAGGCAAGGCAAGGCACACATTTCGCAAGGTAAGAAAACCGCACATTTCCAGCTAATTGTCGCTTACGGCCAAACCACTCTGACAACGCCTGATCCCGTCTGATCTCAGAAGCTAAACCGGGTTGGGCCTGGTTAGTACTTGAGTGGGAGACTGCCTAGGAATACCAGGTACTGTAAGCATTTTATTTTGTATTCTTGCAGAAATGTGTTTGAATTTTCCTTCTGTGAATTTTCCTTCTGGTCGCAAGGCAAGGCAAGGCAAGGCAAGGCAAGGCAAACATTTCGCAAGGTAAGAAAACCGCACATTTCCAACTAACTGTCGCTTACGGCCAAACCACTCTGACAACGCCTGATCCTGTCTGATCTCAGAAGCTAAACAGGGTTGGGCCTGGTTAGTACTTGAGTGGGAGACTGCCTCGGAATACCAGGTACTGTAAGCATTTTATTTTGTCTTCTTGCAGAAATGTGTTTGAGTTTTCCTTCTGTGAATTTTCCTTCTGGTCGCAAGGCAAGGCAAGGCAAGGTACACATTTCGCAAGGTAAGAAAACCGCACATTTCCAACTAACTGTCGCTTACGGCCAAACCACTCTGACAACGCCTGATCCCGTCTGATCTCAGAAGCTAAACAGGGTTGGGCCTGGTTAGTACTTGAGTGGGAGACTGCCTAGGAATACCAGGTACTGTAAGCATTTTATTTTGTCTTCTTGCAGAAATGTGTTTGAATTTTCCTTCTGTGAATTTTCCTTCTGGTCGCAAGGCAAGGCAAGGCAAGGCACACATTTCGCAAGGTAAGAAAACCGCACATTTCCAGCTAATTGTCGCTTACGGCCAAACCACTCTGACAACGCCTGATCCCGTCTGATCTCAGAAGCTAAACCGGGTTGGGCCTGGTTAGTACTTGAGTGGGAGACTGCCTAGGAATACCAGGTACTGTAAGCATTTTATTTTGTCTTCTTGCAGAAATGTGTTTGAATTTTCCTTCTGTGAATTTTCCTTCTGGTCGCAAGGCAAGGCAAGGCAAGGCAAGGCAAGGTACACATTTCGCAAGGTAAGAAAACCGCACATTTCCAACTAACTGTCGCTTACGGCCAAACCACTCTGACAACGCCTGATCCCGTCTGATCTCAGAAGCTAAACAGGGTTGGGCCTGGTTAGTACTTGAGTGGGAGACTGCCTAGGAATACCAGGTACTGTAAGCATTTTATTTTGTCTTCTTGCAGAAATGTGTTTGAATTTTCCTTCTGTGAATTTTCCTTCTGGTCGCAAGGCAAGGCAAGGCAAACATTTCGCAAGGTAAGAAAACCGCACATTTCCAACTAACTGTCGCTTACGGCCAAACCACTCTGACAACGCCTGATCCCGTCTGATCTCAGAAGCTAAACAGGGTTGGGCCTGGTTAGTACTTGAGTGGGAGACTGCCTCGGAATACCAGGTACTGTAAGCATTTTATTTTGTCTTCTTGCAGAAATGTGTTTGAGTTTTCCTTCTGTGAATTTTCCTTCTGGTCGCAAGGCAAGGCAAGGCAAGGTACACATTTCGCAAGGTAAGAAAACCGCACATTTCCAACTAACTGTCGCTTACGGCCAAACCACTCTGACAACGCCTGATCCCGTCTGATCTCAGAAGCTAAACAGGGTTGGGCCTGGTTAGTACTTGAGTGGGAGACTGCCTAGGAATACCAGGTACTGTAAGCATTTTATTTTGTCTTCTTGCAGAAATGTGTTTGAATTTTCCTTCTGTGAATTTTCCTTCTGGTCGCAAGGCAAGGCAAGGCAAGGCACACATTTCGCAAGGTAAGAAAACCGCACATTTCCAGCTAATTGTCGCTTACGGCCAAACCACTCTGACAACGCCTGATCCCGTCTGATCTCAGAAGCTAAACCGGGTTGGGCCTGGTTAGTACTTGAGTGGGAGACTGCCTAGGAATACCAGGTACTGTAAGCATTTTATTTTGTCTTCTTGCAGAAATGTGTTTGAATTTTCCTTCTGTGAATTTTCCTTCTGGTCGCAAGGCAAGGCAAGGCAAGGCAAGGCACACATTTCGCAAGGTAAGAAAACCGCACATTTCCAGCTAATTGTCGCTTACGGCCAAACCACTCTGACAACGCCTGATCCCGTCTGATCTCAGAAGCTAAACCGGGTTGGGCCTGGTTAGTACTTGAGTGGGAGACTGCCTAGGAATACCAGGTACTGTAAGCATTTTATTTTGTATTCTTGCAGAAATGTGTTTGAATTTTCCTTCTGTGAATTTTCCTTCTGGTCGCAAGGCAAGGCAAGGCAAGGCAAACATTTCGCAAGGTAAGAAAACCGCACATTTCCAACTAACTGTCGCTTACGGCCAAACCACTCTGACAACGCCTGATCCTGTCTGATCTCAGAAGCTAAACAGGGTTGGGCCTGGTTAGTACTTGAGTGGGAGACTGCCTCGGAATACCAGGTACTGTAAGCATTTTATTTTGTCTTCTTGCAGAAATGTGTTTGAGTTTTCCTTCTGTGAATTTTCCTTCTGGTCGCAAGGCAAGGCAAGGCAAGGTACACATTTCGCAAGGTAAGAAAACCGCACATTTCCAACTAACTGTCACTTACGGCCAAACCACTCTGACAACGCCTGATCCCGTCTGATCTCAGAAGCTAAACAGGGTTGTGCCTGGTTAGTACTTGAGTGGAAGACTGCCTCGGAATACCAGGTACTGTAGGCATTTTATTTTGTCTTCTTGCAGAAATGTGTTTGAATTTTCTTTCTGTGAATTTTCCTTCTGGTCGCAAGGCAAGGCAAGGCAAGGCACACATTTCGCAAGGTAAGAAAACCGCACATTTCCAACTAACTGTCGCTTACGGCCAAACCACTCTGACAACGTCTGATCTCAGAAGCTAAACAGGGTTGGGCCTGGTTAGTACTTGAGTGGGAGACTGCCTAGGAATACCAGGTACTGTAAGCATTTTATTTTGTCTTCTTGCAGAAATGTGTTTGAATTTTCCTTCTGTGAATTTTCCTTCTGGTCGCAAGGCAAGGCAAGGCAAGGCAAGGCACACATTTCGCAAGGTAAGAAAACCGCACATTTCCAACTAACTGTCGCGTACGGCCAAACCACTCTGACAACGCCTGATCCTGTCTGATCTCAGAAGCTAAACAGGGTTGGGCCTGGTTAGTACTTGAGTGGGAGACTGCCTAGGAATACCAGGTACTGTAAGCATTTTATTTTGTCTTCTTGCAGAAATGTGTTTGAATTTTCCTTCTGTGAATTTTCCTTCTGGTCGCAAGGCAAGGCAAGGCAAGGCACACATTTCGCAAGGTAAGAAAACCGCACATTTCCAGCTAATTGTCGCTTACGGCCAAACCACTCTGACAACGCCTGATCCCGTCTGATCTCAGAAGCTAAACCGGGTTGGGCCTGGTTAGTACTTGAGTGGGAGACTGCCTAGGAATACCAGGTACTGTAAGCATTTTATTTTGTCTTCTTGCAGAAATGTGTTTGAATTTTCCTTCTGTGAATTTTCCTTCTGGTCGCAAGGCAAGGCAAGGCAAGGCAAGGCAAGGTACACATTTCGCAAGGTAAGAAAACCGCACATTTCCAACTAACTGTCGCTTACGGCCAAACCACTCTGACAACGCCTGATCCCGTCTGATCTCAGAAGCTAAACAGGGTTGGGCCTGGTTAGTACTTGAGTGGGAGACTGCCTAGGAATACCAGGTACTGTAAGCATTTTATTTTGTCTTCTTGCAGAAATGTGTTTGAATTTTCCTTCTGTGAATTTTCCTTCTGGTCGCAAGGCAAGGCAAGGCAAACATTTCGCAAGGTAAGAAAACCGCACATTTCCAACTAACTGTCGCTTACGGCCAAACCACTCTGACAACGCCTGATCCCGTCTGATCTCAGAAGCTAAACAGGGTTGGGCCTGGTTAGTACTTGAGTGGGAGACTGCCTCGGAATACCAGGTACTGTAAGCATTTTATTTTGTCTTCTTGCAGAAATGTGTTTGAGTTTTCCTTCTGTGAATTTTCCTTCTGGTCGCAAGGCAAGGCAAGGCAAGGTACACATTTCGCAAGGTAAGAAAACCGCACATTTCCAACTAACTGTCGCTTACGGCCAAACCACTCTGACAACGCCTGATCCCGTCTGATCTCAGAAGCTAAACAGGGTTGGGCCTGGTTAGTACTTGAGTGGGAGACTGCCTAGGAATACCAGGTACTGTAAGCATTTTATTTTGTCTTCTTGCAGAAATGTGTTTGAATTTTCCTTCTGTGAATTTTCCTTCTGGTCGCAAGGCAAGGCAAGGCAAGGCACACATTTCGCAAGGTAAGAAAACCGCACATTTCCAGCTAATTGTCGCTTACGGCCAAACCACTCTGACAACGCCTGATCCCGTCTGATCTCAGAAGCTAAACCGGGTTGGGCCTGGTTAGTACTTGAGTGGGAGACTGCCTAGGAATACCAGGTACTGTAAGCATTTTATTTTGTCTTCTTGCAGAAATGTGTTTGAATTTTCCTTCTGTGAATTTTCCTTCTGGTCGCAAGGCAAGGCAAGGCAAGGCAAGGCACACATTTCGCAAGGTAAGAAAACCGCACATTTCCAGCTAATTGTCGCTTACGGCCAAACCACTCTGACAACGCCTGATCCCGTCTGATCTCAGAAGCTAAACCGGGTTGGGCCTGGTTAGTACTTGAGTGGGAGACTGCCTAGGAATACCAGGTACTGTAAGCATTTTATTTTGTATTCTTGCAGAAATGTGTTTGAATTTTCCTTCTGTGAATTTTCCTTCTGGTCGCAAGGCAAGGCAAGGCAAGGCAAACATTTCGCAAGGTAAGAAAACCGCACATTTCCAACTAACTGTCGCTTACGGCCAAACCACTCTGACAACGCCTGATCCTGTCTGATCTCAGAAGCTAAACAGGGTTGGGCCTGGTTAGTACTTGAGTGGGAGACTGCCTCGGAATACCAGGTACTGTAAGCATTTTATTTTGTCTTCTTGCAGAAATGTGTTTGAGTTTTCCTTCTGTGAATTTTCCTTCTGGTCGCAAGGCAAGGCAAGGCAAGGTACACATTTCGCAAGGTAAGAAAACCGCACATTTCCAACTAACTGTCACTTACGGCCAAACCACTCTGACAACGCCTGATCCCGTCTGATCTCAGAAGCTAAACAGGGTTGTGCCTGGTTAGTACTTGAGTGGAAGACTGCCTCGGAATACCAGGTACTGTAGGCATTTTATTTTGTCTTCTTGCAGAAATGTGTTTGAATTTTCTTTCTGTGAATTTTCCTTCTGGTCGCAAGGCAAGGCAAGGCAAGGCACACATTTCGCAAGGTAAGAAAACCGCACATTTCCAACTAACTGTCGCTTACGGCCAAACCACTCTGACAACGCCTGATCCTGTCTGATCTCAGAAGCTAAACAGGGTTGGGCCTGGTTAGTACTTGAGTGGGAGACTGCCTAGGAATACCAGGTACTGTAAGCATTTTATTTTGTCTTCTTGCAGAAATGTGTTTGAATTTTCCTTCTGTGAATTTTCCTTCTGGTCGCAAGGCAAGGCAAGGCAAGGCAAGGCACACATTTCGCAAGGTAAGAAAACCGCACATTTCCAACTAACTGTCGCGTACGGCCAAACCACTCTGACAACGCCTGATCCTGTCTGATCTCCGAAGCTAAACAGGGTTGGGCCTGGTTAGTACTTGAGTGGGAGACTGCCTAGGAATACCAGGTACTGTAAGCATTTTATTTTGTCTTCTTGCAGAAATGTGTTTGAATTTTCTTTCTGTGAATTTTCCTTCTGGTCGCAAGGCAAGGCAAGGCAAGGCAAGGCACACATTTCGCAAGGTAAGAAAACCGCACATTTCCAACTAACTGTCGCTTACAGCCAAACCACTCTGACAACGCCTGATCCCGTCTGATCTCAGAAGCTAAACAGGGTTGGGCCTGGTTAGTACTTGAGTGGGAGACTGCCTAGGAATACCAGGTACTGTAAGCATTTTATTTTGTCTTCTTGCAGAAATGTGTTTGAATTTTCCTTCTGTGAATTTTCCTTCTGGTCGCAAGGCAAGGCAAGGCAAGGCACACATTTCGCAAGGTAAGAAAACCGCACATTTCCAGCTAATTGTCGCTTACGGACAAACCACTCTGACAACGCCTGATCCCGTCTGATCTCAGAAGCTAAACCGGGTTGGGCTTGGTTAGTACTTGAGTGGGAGACTGCCTAGGAATACCAGGTACTGTAAGCATTTTATTTTGTCTTCTTGCAGAAATGTGTTTGAATTTTCCTTCTGTGAATTTTCCTTCTGGTCGCAAGGCAAGGCAAGGCAAGGCAAGGCACACATTTCGCAAGGTAAGAAAACCGCACATTTCCAGCTTATTGTCGCTTACGGCCAAACCACTCTGACAACGCCTGATCCCGTCTGATCTCAGAAGCTAAACCGGGTTGGGCCTGGTTAGTACTTGAGTGGGAGACTGCCTAGGAATACCAGGTACTGTTAGCATTTTATTTTGTCTTCTTGCAGAAATGTGTTTGAATTTTCCTTCTGTGAATTTTCCTTCTGGTCGCAAGGCAAGGCAAGGCAAGGCAAGGCAAACATTTCGCAAGGTAAGAAAACCGCACATTTCCAACTAACTGTCGCTTACGGCCAAACCACTCTGACAACGCCTGATCCTGTCTGATCTCAGAAGCTAAACAGGGTTGGGCCTGGTTAGTACTTGAGTGGGAGACTGCCTCGGAATACCAGGTACTGTAAGCATTTTATTTTGTCTTCTTGCAGAAATGTGTTTGAGTTTTCCTTCTGTGAATTTTCCTTCTGGTCGCAAGGCAAGGCAAGGCAAGGTACACATTTCGCAAGGTAAGAAAACCGCACATTTCCAACTAACTGTCGCTTACGGCCAAACCACTCTGACAACGCCTGATCCCGTCTGATCTCAGAAGCTAAACAGGGTTGGGCCTGGTTAGTACTTGAGTGGGAGACTGCCTAGGAATACCAGGTACTGTAAGCATTTTATTTTGTCTTCTTGCAGAAATGTGTTTGAATTTTCCTTCTGTGAATTTTCCTTCTGGTCGCAAGGCAAGGCAAGGCAAGGCACACATTTCGCAAGGTAAGAAAACCGCACATTTCCAGCTAATTGTCGCTTACGGCCAAACCACTCTGACAACGCCTGATCCCGTCTGATCTCAGAAGCTAAACCGGGTTGGGCCTGGTTAGTACTTGAGTGGGAGACTGCCTAGGAATACCAGGTACTGTAAGCATTTTATTTTGTCTTCTTGCAGAAATGTGTTTGAATTTTCCTTCTGTGAATTTTCCTTCTGGTCGCAAGGCAAGGCAAGGCAAGGTACACATTTCGCAAGGTAAGAAAACCGCACATTTCCAACTAACTGTCGCTTACGGCCAAACCACTCTGACAACGCCTGATCCCGTCTGATCTCAGAAGCTAAACAGGGTTGGGCCTGGTTAGTACTTGAGTGGGAGACTGCCTAGGAATACCAGGTACTGTAAGCATTTTATTTTGTCTTCTTGCAGAAATGTGTTTGAATTTTCCTTCTGTGAATTTTCCTTCTGGTCGCAAGGCAAGGCAAGGCAAGGCAAACATTTCGCAAGGTAAGAAAACCGCACATTTCCAACTAACTGTCGCTTACGGCCAAACCACTCTGACAACGCCTGATCCCGTCTGATCTCAGAAGCTAAACAGGGTTGGGCCTGGTTAGTACTTGAGTGGGAGACTGCCTAGGAATACCAGGTACTGTAAGCATTTTATTTTGTCTTCTTGCAGAAATGTGTTTGAGTTTTCCTTCTGTGAATTTTCCTTCTGGTCGCAAGGCAAGGCAAGGCAAGGTACACATTTCGCAAGGTAAGAAAACCGCACATTTCCAACTAACTGTCGCTTACGGCCAAACCACTCTGACAACGCCTGATCCCGTCTGATCTCAGAAGCTAAACAGGGTTGGGCCTGGTTAGTACTTGAGTGGGAGACTGCCTAGGAATACCAGGTACTGTAAGCATTTTATTTTGTCTTCTTGCAGAAATGTGTTTGAATTTTCCTTCTGTGAATTTTCCTTCTGGTCGCAAGGCAAGGCAAGGCAAGGCACACATTTCGCAAGGTAAGAAAACCGCACATTTCCAGCTAATTGTCGCTTACGGCCAAACCACTCTGACAACGCCTGATCCCGTCTGATCTCAGAAGCTAAACAGGGTTGGGCCTGGTTAGTACTTGAGTGGGAGACTGCCTAGGAATACCAGGTACTGTAAGCATTTTATTTTGTATTCTTGCAGAAATGTGTTTGAATTTTCCTTCTGTGAATTTTCCTTCTGGTCGCAAGGCAAGGCAAGGCAAGGCAAGGCAAGGCACACATTTCGCAAGGTAAGAAAACCGCACATTTCCAGCTAATTGTCGCTTACGGCCAAACCACTCTGACAACGCCTGATCCCGTCTGATCTCAGAAGCTAAACCGGGTTGGGCCTGGTTAGTACTTGAGTGGGAGACTGCCTAGGAATACCAGGTACTGTAAGCATTTTATTTTGTATTCTTGCAGAAATGTGTTTGAATTTTCCTTCTGTGAATTTTCCTTCTGGTCGCAAGGCAAGGCAAGGCAAGGCAAACATTTCGCAAGGTAAGAAAACCGCACATTTCCAACTAACTGTCGCTTACGGCCAAACCACTCTGACAACGCCTGATCCTGTCTGATCTCAGAAGCTAAACAGGGTTGGGCCTGGTTAGTACTTGAGTGGGAGACTGCCTCGGAATACCAGGTACTGTAAGCATTTTATTTTGTCTTCTTGCAGAAATGTGTTTGAGTTTTCCTTCTGTGAATTTTCCTTCTGGTCGCAAGGCAAGGCAAGGCAAGGTACACATTTCGCAAGGTAAGAAAACCGCACATTTCCAACTAACTGTCACTTACGGCCAAACCACTCTGACAACGCCTGATCCCGTCTGATCTCAGAAGCTAAACAGGGTTGTGCCTGGTTAGTACTTGAGTGGAAGACTGCCTCGGAATACCAGGTACTGTAGGCATTTTATTTTGTCTTCTTGCAGAAATGTGTTTGAGTTTTCCTTCTGTGAATTTTCCTTCTGGTCACAAGGCAAGGCAAGGCACACATTTCGCAAGGTAAGAAAACCGCACATTTCCTACTAACTGTTGCTTATGGCCAAACCACTCTGACAACGCCTGATCCCGTCTGATCTCAGAAGCTAAACAGGGTTGGGCCTGGTTAGTACTTGAGTGGGAGACTGCCTAGGAATACCAGGTACTGTAAGCATTTTATTTTGTCTTCTTGCAGAAATGTGTTTGAATTTTCCTTCTGTGAATTTTCCTTCTGGTCGCAAGGCAAGGCAAGGCACACATTTCGCAAGGTAAGAAAACCGCACATTTCCAACTAACTGTCGCTTACGGCCAAACCACTCTGACAACGCCTGATCCCGTCTGATCTCAGAAGCTAAACCGGGTTGGGCCTGGTTAGTACTTGATTGGGAGACTGCCTAGGAATACCAGGTACTGTAAGCATTTTATTTTGTCTTCTTGCAGAAATGTGTTTGAATTTTCCTTCTGTGAATTTTCCTTCTGGTCGCAAGGCAAGGCAAGGCAAGGCAAACATTTCGCAAGGTAAGAAAACCGCACATTTCCAACTAACTGTCGCTTACGGCCAAACCACTCTGACAACGCCTGATCCTGTCTGATCTCAGAAGCTAAACAGGGTTGGGCCTGGTTAGTACTTGAGTGGGAGACTGCCTCGGAATACCAGGTACTGTAAGCATTTTATTTTGTCTTCTTGCAGAAATGTGTTTGAGTTTTCCTTCTGTGAATTTTCCTTCTGGTCGCAAGGCAAGGCAAGGCAAGGTACACATTTCGCAAGGTAAGAAAACCGCACATTTCCAACTAACTGTCGCTTACGGCCAAACCACTCTGACAACGCCTGATCCCGTCTGATCTCAGAAGCTAAACAGGGTTGGGCCTGGTTAGTACTTGAGTGGGAGACTGCCTAGGAATACCAGGTACTGTAAGCATTTTATTTTGTCTTCTTGCAGAAATGTGTTTGAATTTTCCTTCTGTGAATTTTCCTTCTGGTCGCAAGGCAAGGCAAGGCAAGGCACACATTTCGCAAGGTAAGAAAACCGCACATTTCCAGCTAATTGTCGCTTACGGCCAAACCACTCTGACAACGCCTGATCCCGTCTGATCTCAGAAGCTAAACCGGGTTGGGCCTGGTTAGTACTTGAGTGGGAGACTGCCTAGGAATACCAGGTACTGTAAGCATTTTATTTTGTCTTCTTGCAGAAATGTGTTTGAATTTTCCTTCTGTGAATTTTCCTTCTGGTCGCAAGGCAAGGCAAGGCAAGGTACACATTTCGCAAGGTAAGAAAACCGCACATTTCCAACTAACTGTCGCTTACGGCCAAACCACTCTGACAACGCCTGATCCCGTCTGATCTCAGAAGCTAAACAGGGTTGGGCCTGGTTAGTACTTGAGTGGGAGACTGCCTAGGAATACCAGGTACTGTAAGCATTTTATTTTGTCTTCTTGCAGAAATGTGTTTGAATTTTCCTTCTGTGAATTTTCCTTCTGGTCGCAAGGCAAGGCAAGGCAAGGCAAACATTTCGCAAGGTAAGAAAACCGCACATTTCCAACTAACTGTCGCTTACGGCCAAACCACTCTGACAACGCCTGATCCCGTCTGATCTCAGAAGCTAAACAGGGTTGGGCCTGGTTAGTACTTGAGTGGGAGACTGCCTCGGAATACCAGGTACTGTAAGCATTTTATTTTGTCTTCTTGCAGAAATGTGTTTGAGTTTTCCTTCTGTGAATTTTCCTTCTGGTCGCAAGGCAAGGCAAGGCAAGGTACACATTTCGCAAGGTAAGAAAACCGCACATTTCCAACTAACTGTCGCTTACGGCCAAACCACTCTGACAACGCCTGATCCCGTCTGATCTCAGAAGCTAAACAGGGTTGGGCCTGGTTAGTACTTGAGTGGGAGACTGCCTAGGAATACCAGGTACTGTAAGCATTTTATTTTGTCTTCTTGCAGAAATGTGTTTGAATTTTCCTTCTGTGAATTTTCCTTCTGGTCGCAAGGCAAGGCAAGGCAAGGCACACATTTCGCAAGGTAAGAAAACCGCACATTTCCAGCTAATTGTCGCTTACGGCCAAACCACTCTGACAACGCCTGATCCCGTCTGATCTCAGAAGCTAAACAGGGTTGGGCCTGGTTAGTACTTGAGTGGGAGACTGCCTAGGAATACCAGGTACTGTAAGCATTTTATTTTGTATTCTTGCAGAAATGTGTTTGAATTTTCCTTCTGTGAATTTTCCTTCTGGTCGCAAGGCAAGGCAAGGCAAGGCAAGGCAAGGCAAGGCACACATTTCGCAAGGTAAGAAAACCGCACATTTCCAGCTAATTGTCGCTTACGGCCAAACCACTCTGACAACGCCTGATCCCGTCTGATCTCAGAAGCTAAACCGGGTTGGGCCTGGTTAGTACTTGAGTGGGAGACTGCCTAGGAATACCAGGTACTGTAAGCATTTTATTTTGTATTCTTGCAGAAATGTGTTTGAATTTTCCTTCTGTGAATTTTCCTTCTGGTCGCAAGGCAAGGCAAGGCAAGGCAAACATTTCGCAAGGTAAGAAAACCGCACATTTCCAACTAACTGTCGCTTACGGCCAAACCACTCTGACAACGCCTGATCCTGTCTGATCTCAGAAGCTAAACAGGGTTGGGCCTGGTTAGTACTTGAGTGGGAGACTGCCTCGGAATACCAGGTACTGTAAGCATTTTATTTTGTCTTCTTGCAGAAATGTGTTTGAGTTTTCCTTCTGTGAATTTTCCTTCTGGTCGCAAGGCAAGGCAAGGCAAGGTACACATTTCGCAAGGTAAGAAAACCGCACATTTCCAACTAACTGTCACTTACGGCCAAACCACTCTGACAACGCCTGATCCCGTCTGATCTCAGAAGCTAAACAGGGTTGTGCCTGGTTAGTACTTGAGTGGAAGACTGCCTCGGAATACCAGGTACTGTAGGCATTTTATTTTGTCTTCTTGCAGAAATGTGTTTGAGTTTTCCTTCTGTGAATTTTCCTTCTGGTCACAAGGCAAGGCAAGGCACACATTTCGCAAGGTAAGAAAACCGCACATTTCCTACTAACTGTTGCTTATGGCCAAACCACTCTGACAACGCCTGATCCCGTCTGATCTCAGAAGCTAAACAGGGTTGGGCCTGGTTAGTACTTGAGTGGGAGACTGCCTAGGAATACCAGGTACTGTAAGCATTTTATTTTGTCTTCTTGCAGAAATGTGTTTGAATTTTCCTTCTGTGAATTTTCCTTCTGGTCGCAAGGCAAGGCAAGGCACACATTTCGCAAGGTAAGAAAACCGCACATTTCCAACTAACTGTCGCTTACGGCCAAACCACTCTGACAACGCCTGATCCCGTCTGATCTCAGAAGCTAAACCGGGTTGGGCCTGGTTAGTACTTGATTGGGAGACTGCCTAGGAATACCAGGTACTGTAAGCATTTTATTTTGTCTTCTTGCAGAAATGTGTTTGAATTTTCCTTCTGTGAATTTTCCTTCTGGTCGCAAGGCAAGGCAAGGCAAGGCAAACATTTCGCAAGGTAAGAAAACCGCACATTTCCAACTAACTGTCGCTTACGGCCAAACCACTCTGACAACGCCTGATCCTGTCTGATCTCAGAAGCTAAACAGGGTTGGGCCTGGTTAGTACTTGAGTGGGAGACTGCCTCGGAATACCAGGTACTGTAAGCATTTTATTTTGTCTTCTTGCAGAAATGTGTTTGAGTTTTCCTTCTGTGAATTTTCCTTCTGGTCGCAAGGCAAGGCAAGGCAAGGTACACATTTCGCAAGGTAAGAAAACCGCACATTTCCAACTAACTGTCGCTTACGGCCAAACCACTCTGACAACGCCTGATCCCGTCTGATCTCAGAAGCTAAACAGGGTTGGGCCTGGTTAGTACTTGAGTGGGAGACTGCCTAGGAATACCAGGTACTGTAAGCATTTTATTTTGTCTTCTTGCAGAAATGTGTTTGAATTTTCCTTCTGTGAATTTTCCTTCTGGTCGCAAGGCAAGGCAAGGCAAGGCACACATTTCGCAAGGTAAGAAAACCGCACATTTCCAGCTAATTGTCGCTTACGGCCAAACCACTCTGACAACGCCTGATCCCGTCTGATCTCAGAAGCTAAACCGGGTTGGGCCTGGTTAGTACTTGAGTGGGAGACTGCCTAGGAATACCAGGAACTGTAAGCATTTTATTTTGTATTCTTGCAGAAATGTGTTTGAATTTTCCTTCTGTGAATTTTCCTTCTGGTCGCAAGGCAAGGCAAGGCAAGGCAAACATTTCGCAAGGTAAGAAAACCGCACATTTCCAACTAACTGTCGCTTACGGCCAAACCACTCTGACAACGCCTGATCCTGTCTGATCTCAGAAGCTAAACAGGGTTGGGCCTGGTTAGTACTTGAGTGGGAGACTGCCTTGGAATGCCAGGTACTGTAAGCATTTTATTTTGTCTTCTTGCAGAAATGTGTTTGAGTTTTCCTTCTGTGAATTTTCCTTCTGGTCGCAAGGCAAGGCAAGGCAAGGTACACATTTCGCAAGGTAAGAAAACCGCACATTTCCAACTAACTGTCGCTTACGGCCAAACCACTCTGACAACGCCTGATCCCGTCTGATCTCAGAAGCTAAACAGGGTTGGGCCTGGTTAGTACTTGAGTGGGAGACTGCCTAGGAATACCAGGTACTGTAAGCATTTTATTTTGTCTTCTTGCAGAAATGTGTTTGAATTTTCCTTCTGTGAATTTTCCTTCTGGTCGCAAGGCAAGGCAAGGCAAGGCACACATTTCGCAAGGTAAGAAAACCGCACATTTCCAGCTAATTGTCGCTTACGGCCAAACCACTCTGACAACGCCTGATCCCGTCTGATCTCAGAAGCTAAACCGGGTTGGGCCTGGTTAGTACTTGAGTGGGAGACTGCCTAGGAATACCAGGTACTGTAAGCATTTTATTTTGTCTTCTTGCAGAAATGTGTTTGAATTTTCCTTCTGTGAATTTTCCTTCTGGTCGCAAGGCAAGGCAAGGCAAGGCAAGGCACACATTTCGCAAGGTAAGAAAACCGCACATTTCCAGCTAATTGTCGCTTACGGCCAAACCACTCTGACAACGCCTGATCCCGTCTGATCTCAGAAGCTAAACTGGGTTGGGCCTGGTTAGTACTTGAGTGGGAGACTGCCTAGGAATACCAGGTACTGTAAGCATTTTATTTTGTATTCTTGCAGAAATGTGTTTGAATTTTCCTTCTGTGAATTTTCCTTCTGGTCGCAAGGCAAGGCAAGGCAAGGCAAACATTTCGCAAGGTAAGAAAACCGCACATTTCCAACTAACTGTCGCTTACGGCCAAACCACTCTGACAACGCCTGATCCTGTCTGATCTCAGAAGCTAAACAGGGTTGGGCCTGGTTAGTACTTGAGTGGGAGACTGCCTCGGAATACCAGGTACTGTAAGCATTTTATTTTGTCTTCTTGCAGAAATGTGTTTGAGTTTTCCTTCTGTGAATTTTCCTTCTGGTCGCAAGGCAAGGCAAGGCAAGGTACACATTTCGCAAGGTAAGAAAACCGCACATTTCCAACTAACTGTCGCTTACGGCCAAACCACTCTGACAACGCCTGATCCCGTCTGATCTCAGAAGCTAAACAGGGTTGGGCCTGGTTAGTACTTGAGTGGGAGACTGCCTAGGAATACCAGGTACTGTAAGCATTTTATTTTGTCTTCTTGCAGAAATGTGTTTGAATTTTCCTTCTGTGAATTTTCCTTCTGGTCGCAAGGCAAGGCAAGGCAAGGCACACATTTCGCAAGGTAAGAAAACCGCACATTTCCAGCTAATTGTCGCTTACGGCCAAACCACTCTGACAACGCCTGATCCCGTCTGATCTCAGAAGCTAAACCGGGTTGGGCCTGGTTAGTACTTGAGTGGGAGACTGCCTAGGAATACCAGGTACTGTAAGCATTTTATTTTGTCTTCTTGCAGAAATGTGTTTGAATTTTCCTTCTGTGAATTTTCCTTCTGGTCGCAAGGCAAGGCAAGGCAAGGCAAGGCACACATTTCGCAAGGTAAGAAAACCGCACATTTCCAGCTAATTGTCGCTTACGGCCAAACCACTCTGACAACGCCTGATCCTGTCTGATCTCAGAAGCTAAACCGGGTTGGGCCTGGTTAGTACTTGAGTGGGAGACTGCCTAGGAATACCAGGTACTGTAAGCATTTTATTTTGTCTTCTTGCAGAAATGTGTTTGAATTTTCCTTCTGTGAATTTTCCTTCTGGTCGCAAGGCAAGGCAAGGCAAGGCACACATTTCGCAAGGTAAGAAAACCGCACATTTCCAGCTAATTGTCGCTTACGGCCAAACCACTCTGACAACGCCTGATCCCGTCTGATCTCAGAAGCTAAACCGGGTTGGGCCTGGTTAGTACTTGAGTGGGAGACTGCCTAGGAATACCAGGTACTGTAAGCATTTTATTTTGTATTCTTGCAGAAATGTGTTTGAATTTTCCTTCTGTGAATTTTCCTTCTGGTCGCAAGGCAAGGCAAGGCAAGGCAAGGCAAACATTTCGCAAGGTAAGAAAACCGCACATTTCCAACTAACTGTCGCTTACGGCCAAACCACTCTGACAACGCCTGATCCCGTCTGATCTCAGAAGCTAAACAGGGTTGGGCCTGGTTAGTACTTGAGTGGGAGACTGCCTAGGAATACCAGGTACTGTAAGCATTTTATTTTGTCTTCTTGCAGAAATGTGTTTGAATTTTCCTTCTGTGAATTTTCCTTCTGGTCGCAAGGCAAGGCAAGGCAAGGCACACATTTCGCAAGGTAAGAAAACCGCACATTTCCAGCTAATTGTCGCTTACGGCCAAACCACTCTGACAACGCCTGATCCCGTCTGATCTCAGAAGCTAAACCGGGTTGGGCCTGGTTAGTACTTGAGTGGGAGACTGCCTAGGAATACCAGGTACTGTAAGCATTTTATTTTGTCTTCTTGCAGAAATGTGTTTGAATTTTCCTTCTGTGAATTTTCCTTCTGGTCGCAAGGCAAGGCAAGGCAAGGCAAGGCACACATTTCGCAAGGTAAGAAAACCGCACATTTCCAGCTAATTGTCGCTTACGGCCAAACCACTCTGACAACGCCTGATCCCGTCTGATCTCAGAAGCTAAACCGGGTTGGGCCTGGTTAGTACTTGAGTGGGAGACTGCCTAGGAATACCAGGTACTGTAAGCATTTTATTTTGTCTTCTTGCAGAAATGTGTTTGAGTTTTCCTTCTGTGAATTTTCCTTCTGGTCGCAAGGCAAGGCAAGGCAAGGTACACATTTCGCAAGGTAAGAAAACCGCACATTTCCAACTAACTGTCGCTTACGGCCAAACCACTCTGACAACGCCTGATCCCGTCTGATCTCAGAAGCTAAACAGGGTTGGGCCTGGTTAGTACTTGAGTGGGAGACTGCCTAGGAATACCAGGTACTGTAAGCATTTTATTTTGTCTTCTTGCAGAAATGTGTTTGAATTTTCCTTCTGTGAATTTTCCTTCTGGTCGCAAGGCAAGGCAAGGCAAGGCACACATTTCGCAAGGTAAGAAAACCGCACATTTCCAGCTAATTGTCGCTTACGGCCAAACCACTCTGACAACGCCTGATCCCGTCTGATCTCAGAAGCTAAACCGGGTTGGGCCTGGTTAGTACTTGAGTGGGAGACTGCCTAGGAATACCAGGTACTGTAAGCATTTTATTTTGTCTTCTTGCAGAAATGTGTTTGAATTTTCCTTCTGTGAATTTTCCTTCTGGTCGCAAGGCAAGGCAAGGCAAGGCAAGGCACACATTTCGCAAGGTAAGAAAACCGCACATTTCCAGCTAATTGTCGCTTACGGCCAAACCACTCTGACAACGCCTGATCCCGTCTGATCTCAGAAGCTAAACCGGGTTGGGCCTGGTTAGTACTTGAGTGGGAGACTGCCTAGGAATACCAGGTATTGTAAGCATTTTATTTTGTCTTCTTGCAGAAATGTGTTTGAATTTTCCTTCTGTGAATTTTCCTTCTGGTCGCAAGGCAAGGCAAGGCAAGGCACACATTTCGCAAGGTAAGAAAACCGCACATTTCCAGCTAATTGTCGCTTACGGCCAAACCACTCTGACAACGCCTGATCCCGTCTGATCTCAGAAGCTAAACCGGGTTGGGCCTGGTTAGTACTTGAGTGGGAGACTGCCTAGGAATACCAGGTACTGTAAGCATTTTATTTTGTATTCTTGCAGAAATGTGTTTGAATTTTCCTTCTGTGAATTTTCCTTCTGGTCGCAAGGCAAGGCAAGGCAAGGCAAACATTTCGCAAGGTAAGAAAACCGCACATTTCCAACTAACTGTCGCTTACGGCCAAACCACTCTGACAACGCCTGATCCTGTCTGATCTCAGAAGCTAAACAGGGTTGGGCCTGGTTAGTACTTGAGTGGGAGACTGCCTCGGAATACCAGGTACTGTAAGCATTTTATTTTGTCTTCTTGCAGAAATGTGTTTGAGTTTTCCTTCTGTGAATTTTCCTTCTGGTCGCAAGGCAAGGCAAGGCAAGGTACACATTTCGCAAGGTAAGAAAACCGCACATTTCCAACTAACTGTCGCTTACGGCCAAACCACTCTGACAACGCCTGATCCCGTCTGATCTCAGAAGCTAAACAGGGTTGGGCCTGGTTAGTACTTGAGTGGGAGACTGCCTAGGAATACCAGGTACTGTAAGCATTTTATTTTGTCTTCTTGCAGAAATGTGTTTGAATTTTCCTTCTGTGAATTTTCCTTCTGGTCGCAAGGCAAGGCAAGGCAAGGCAAGGCACACATTTCGCAAGGTAAGAAAACCGCACATTTCCAGCTAATTGTCGCTTACGGCCAAACCACTCTGACAACGCCTGATCCCGTCTGATCTCAGAAGCTAAACCGGGTTGGGCCTGGTTAGTACTTGAGTGGGAGACTGCCTAGGAATACCAGGTACTGTAAGCATTTTATTTTGTATTCTTGCAGAAATGTGTTTGAATTTTCCTTCTGTGAATTTTCCTTCTGGTCGCAAGGCAAGGCAAGGCAAGGCAAACATTTCGCAAGGTAAGAAAACCGCACATTTCCAACTAACTGTTGCTTACGGCCAAACCACTCTGACAACGCCTGATCCTGTCTGATCTCAGAAGCTAAACAGGGTTGGGCCTGGTTAGTACTTGAGTGGGAGACTGCCTCGGAATACCAGGTACTGTAAGCTTTTTATTTTGTCTTCTTGCAGAAATGTGTTTGAGTTTTCCTTCTGTGAATTTTCCTTCTGGTCGCAAGGCAAGGCAAGGCAAGGTACACATTTCGCAAGGTAAGAAAACCGCACATTTCCAACTAACTGTCGCTTACGGCCAAACCACTCTGACAACGCCTGATCCCGTCTGATCTCAGAAGCTAAACAGGGTTGGGCCTGGTTAGTACTTGAGTGGGAGACTGCCTAGGAATACCAGGTACTGTAAGCATTTTATTTTGTCTTCTTGCAGAAATGTGTTTGAATTTTCCTTCTGTGAATTTTCCTTCTGGTCGCAAGGCAAGGCAAGGCAAGGCAAACATTTCGCAAGGTAAGAAAACCGCACATTTCCAACTAACTGTCGCTTACGGCCAAACCACTCTGACAACGCCTGATCCTGTCTGATCTCAGAAGCTAAACAGGGTTGGGCCTGGTTAGTACTTGAGTGGGAGACTGCCTCGGAATACCAGGTACTGTAAGCATTTTATTTTGTCTTCTTGCAGAAATGTGTTTGAGTTTTCCTTCTGTGAATTTTCCTTCTGGTCGCAAGGCAAGGCAAGGCAAGGCAAGGTACACATTTCGCAAGGTAAGAAAACCGCACATTTCCAACTAACTGTCGCTTACGGCCAAACCACTCTGACAACGCCTGATCCCGTCTGATCTCAGAAGCTAAACAGGGTTGGGCCTGGTTAGTACTTGAGTGGGAGACTGCCTAGGAATACCAGGTACTGTAAGCATTTTATTTTGTCTTCTTGCAGAAATGTGTTTGAATTTTCCTTCTGTGAATTTTCCTTCTGGTCGCAAGGCAAGGCAAGGCAAGGCAAGGCACACATTTCGCAAGGTAAGAAAACCGCACATTTCCAGCTAATTGTCGCTTACGGCCAAACCACTCTGACAACGCCTGATCCTGTCTGATCTCAGAAGCTAAACCGGGTTGGGCCTGGTTAGTACTTGAGTGGGAGACTGCCTAGGAATACCAGGTACTGTAAGCATTTTATTTTGTCTTCTTGCAGAAATGTGTTTGAATTTTCCTTCTGTGAATTTTCCTTCTGGTCGCAAGGCAAGGCAAGGCAAGGCAAGGCACACATTTCGCAAGGTAAGAAAACCGCACATTTCCAGCTAATTGTCGCTTACGGCCAAACCACTCTGACAACGCCTGATCCCGTCTGATCTCAGAAGCTAAACCGGGTTGGGCCTGGTTAGTACTTGAGTGGGAGACTGCCTAGGAATACCAGGTACTGTAAGCATTTTATTTTGTATTCTTGCAGAAATGTGTTTGAATTTTCCTTCTGTGAATTTTCCTTCTGGTCGCAAGGCAAGGCAAGGCAAGGCAAACATTTCGCAAGGTAAGAAAACCGCACATTTCCAACTAACTGTCGCTTACGGCCAAACCACTCTGACAACGCCTGATCCTGTCTGATCTCAGAAGCTAAACAGGGTTGGGCCTGGTTAGTACTTGAGTGGGAGACTGCCTCGGAATACCAGGTACTGTAAGCATTTTATTTTGTCTTCTTGCAGAAATGTGTTTGAGTTTTCCTTCTGTGAATTTTCCTTCTGGTCGCAAGGCAAGGCAAGGCAAGGTACACATTTCGCAAGGTAAGAAAACCGCACATTTCCAACTAACTGTCGCTTACGGCCAAACCACTCTGACAACGCCTGATCCCGTCTGATCTCAGAAGCTAAACAGGGTGGGGCCTGGTTAGTAC
This sequence comes from Neoarius graeffei, assembly GCF_027579695.1. Classification (NCBI taxonomy): domain Eukaryota; kingdom Metazoa; phylum Chordata; class Actinopteri; order Siluriformes; family Ariidae; genus Neoarius; species Neoarius graeffei. Next base: position 795,428 of record NC_083585.1, read on the forward strand.
TTGAGTGGGAGACTGCCTAGGAATACCAGGTACTGTAAGCATTTTATTTTGTCTTCTTGCAGAAATGTGTTTGAATTTTCCTTCTGTGAATTTTCCTTCTGGTCGCAAGGCAAGGCAAGGCAAGGCACACATTTCGCAAGGTAAGAAAACCGCACATTTCCAGCTAATTGTCGCTTACGGCCAAACCACTCTGACAACGCCTGATCCCGTCTGATCTCAGAAGCTAAACCGGGTTGGGCCTGGTTAGTACTTGAGTGGGAGACTGCCTAGGAATACCAGGTACTGTAAGCATTTTATTTTGTCTTCTTGCAGAAATGTGTTTGAATTTTCCTTCTGTGAATTTTCCTTCTGGTCGCAAGGCAAGGCAAGGCAAGGCAAGGCACACATTTCGCAAGGTAAGAAAACCGCACATTTCCAGCTAATTGTCGCTTACGGCCAAACCACTCTGACAACGCCTGATCCCGTCTGATCTCAGAAGCTAAACCGGGTTGGGCCTGGTTAGTACTTGAGTGGGAGACTGCCTAGGAATACCAGGTACTGTAAGCATTTTATTTTGTCTTCTTGCAGAAATGTGTTTGAATTTTCCTTCTGTGAATTTTCCTTCTGGTCGCAAGGCAAGGCAAGGCACACATTTCGCAAGGTAAGAAAACCGCACATTTCCAACTAACTGTCGCTTACGGCCAAACCACTCTGACAACGCCTGATCCCGTCTGATCTCAGAAGCTAAACCGGGTTGGGCCTGGTTAGTACTTGATTGGGAGACTGCCTAGGAATACCAGGTACTGTAAGCATTTTATTTTGTCTTCTTGCAGAAATGTGTTTGAATTTTCCTTCTGTGAATTTTCCTTCTGGTCGCAAGGCAAGGCAAACATTTCGCAAGGTAAGAAAACCGCACATTTCCAACTAACTGTCGCTTACGGCCAAACCACTCTGACAACGCCTGATCCTGTCTGATCTCAGAAGCTAAACAGGGTTGGGCCTGGTTAGTACTTGAGTGGGAGACTGCCTCGGAATACCAGGTACTGTAAGCATTTTATTTTGTCTTCTTGCAGAAATGTGTTTGAGTTTTCCTTCTGTGAATTTTCCTTCTGGTCGCAAGGCAAGGCAAGGCAAGGTACACATTTCGCAAGGTAAGAAAACCGCACATTTCCAACTAACTGTCGCTTACGGCCAAACCACTCTGACAACGCCTGATCCCGTCTGATCTCAGAAGCTAAACAGGGTTGGGCCTGGTTAGTACTTGAGTGGGAGACTGCCTAGGAATACCAGGTACTGTAAGCATTTTATTTTGTCTTCTTGCAGAAATGTGTTTGAATTTTCCTTCTGTGAATTTTCCTTCTGGTCGCAAGGCAAGGCAAGGCAAGGCAAGGCACACATTTCGCAAGGTAAGAAAACCGCACATTTCCAACTAACTGTCGCTTACAGCCAAACCACTCTGACAACGCCTGATCCCGTCTGATCTCAGAAGCTAAACAGGGTTGGGCCTGGTTAGTACTTGAGTGGGAGACTGCCTAGGAATACCAGGTACTGTAAGCATTTTATTTTGTCTTCTTGCAGAAATGTGTTTGAATTTTCCTTCTGTGAATTTTCCTTCTGGTCGCAAGGCAAGGCAAGGCAAGGCACACATTTCGCAAGGTAAGAAAACCGCACATTTCCAACTAACTGTCGCTTACGGCCAAACCACTCTGACAACGCCTGATCCCGTCTGATCTCAGAAGCTAAACCGGGTTGGGCCTGGTTAGTACTTGAGTCGGAGACTGCCTAGGAATACCAGGTACTGTAAGCATTTTATTTTGTCTTCTTGCAGAAATGTGTTTGAGTTTTCCTTCTGTGAATTTTCCTTCTGGTCGCAAGGCAAGGCAAGGCAAGGCACACATTTCGCAAGGTAAGAAAACCGCACATTTCCAGCTAACTGTCGCTTACGGCCAAACCACTCTGACAACGCCTGATCCTGTCTGATCTCAGAAACTAAACAGGGTTGTGCCTGGTTAGTACTTGAGTGGGAGACTGCCTTGGAATACCAGGTACTGTAAGCATTTTATTTTGTCTTCTTGCAGAAATGTGTTTGAGTTTTCCTTCTGTGAATTTTCCTTCTGGTCGCAAGGCAAGGCAAGGCAAGGTACACATTTCGCAAGGTAAGAAAACCGCACATTTCCAACTAACTGTCGCTTACGGCCAAACCACTCTGACAACGCCTGATCCCGTCTGATCTCAGAAGCTAAACAGGGTTGGGCCTGGTTAGTACTTGAGTGGGAGACTGCCTAGGAATACCAGGTACTGTAAGCATTTTATTTTGTCTTCTTGCAGAAATGTGTTTGAATTTTCCTTCTGTGAATTTTCCTTCTGGTCGCAAGGCAAGGCAAGGCAAGGCACACATTTCGCAAGGTAAGAAAACCGCACATTTCCAACTAACTGTCGCTTACGGCCAAACCACTCTGACAACGCCTGATCCCGTCTGATCTCAGAAGCTAAACCGGGTTGGGCCTGGTTAGTACTTGATTGGGAGACTGCCTAGGAATACCAGGTACTGTAAGCATTTTATTTTGTCTTCTTGCAGAAATGTGTTTGAATTTTCCTTCTGTGAATTTTCCTTCTGGTCGCAAGGCAAGGCAAGGCAAGGCAAACATTTCGCAAGGTAAGAAAACCGCACATTTCCAACTAACTGTTGCTTACGGCCAAACCACTCTGACAACGCCTGATCCTGTCTGATCTCAGAAGCTAAACAGGGTTAGGCCTGGTTAGTACTTGAGTGGGAGACTGCCTCGGAATACCAGGTACTGTAAGCATTTTATTTTGTCTTCTTGCAGAAATGTGTTTGAGTTTTCCTTCTGTGAATTTTCCTTCTGGTCGCAAGGCAAGGCAAGGCAAGGTACACATTTCGCAAGGTAAGAAAACCGCACATTTCCAACTAACTGTCGCTTACGGCCAAACCACTCTGACAACGCCTGATCCCGTCTGATCTCAGAAGCTAAACAGGGTTGGGCCTGGTTAGTACTTGAGTGGGAGACTGCCTAGGAATACCAGGTACTGTAAGCATTTTATTTTGTCTTCTTGCAGAAATGTGTTTGAATTTTCCTTCTGTGAATTTTCCTTCTGGTCGCAAGGCAAGGCAAGGCAAGGCACACATTTCGCAAGGTAAGAAAACCGCACATTTCCAGCTAATTGTCGCTTACGGCCAAACCACTCTGACAACGCCTGATCCCGTCTGATCTCAGAAGCTAAACCGGGTTGGGCCTGGTTAGTACTTGAGTGGGAGACTGCCTAGGAATACCAGGTACTGTAAGCATTTTATTTTGTCTTCTTGCAGAAATGTGTTTGAATTTTCCTTCTGTGAATTTTCCTTCTGGTCGCAAGGCAAGGCAAGGCAAGGCAAGGCAAGGCGCACATTTCGCAAGGTAAGAAAACCGCACATTTCCAACTAACTGTCGCTTACAGCCAAACCACTCTGACAACGCCTGATCCCGTCTGATCTCAGAAGCTAAACAGGGTTGGGCCTGGTTAGTACTTGAGTGGGAGACTGCCTAGGAATACCAGGTACTGTAAGCATTTTATTTTGTCTTCTTGCAGAAATGTGTTTGAATTTTCCTTCTGTGAATTTTCCTTCTGGTCGCAAGGCAAGGCAAGGCAAGGCACACATTTCGCAAGGTAAGAAAACCGCACATTTCCAACTAACTGTCGCTTACGGCCAAACCACTCTGACAACGCCTGATCCCGTCTGATCTCAGAAGCTAAACCGGGTTGGGCCTGGTTAGTACTTGAGTGGGAGACTGCCTAGGAATACCAGGTACTGTAAGCATTTTATTTTGTCTTCTTGCAGAAATGTGTTTGAGTTTTCCTTCTGTGAATTTTCCTTCTGGTCGCAAGGCAAGGCAAGGCAAGGCACACATTTCGCAAGGTAAGAAAACCGCACATTTCCAACTAACTGTCGCTTACGGCCAAACCACTCTGACAACGCCTGATCCCGTCTGATCTCAGAAGCTAAACAGGGTTGGGCCTGGTTAGTACTTGAGTGGGAGACTGCCTAGGAATACCAGGTACTGTAGGCATTTTATTTTGTCTTCTTGCAGAAATGTGTTTGAATTTTCCTTCTGTGAATTTTCTTTCTGGTCGCAAGGCAAGGCAAGGCAAGGCAAACATTTCGCAAGGTAAGAAAACCGCACATTTCCAGCTAACTGTCGCTTACGGCCAAACCACTCTGACAACGCCTGATCCCGTCTGATCTCAGAAGCTAAACCGGGTTGGGCCTGGTTAGTACTTGAGTGGGAGACTGCCTAGGAATACCAGGTACTGTAAGCATTTTATTTTGTCTTCTTGCAGAAATGTGTTTGAATTTTCCTTCTGTGAATTTTCCTTCTGGTCGCAAGGCAAGGCAAGGCAAACATTTCGCAAGGTAAGAAAACCGCACATTTCCAGCTAACTGTCGCTTACGGCCAAACCACTCTGACAACGCCTGATCCTGTCTGATCTCAGAAGCTAAACAGGGTTGTGCCTGGTTAGTACTTGAGTGGGAGACTGCCTTGGAATACCAGGTACTGTAAGCATTTTATTTTGTCTTCTTGCAGAAATGTGTTTGAGTTTTCCTTCTGTGAATTTTCCTTCTGGTCGCAAGGCAAGGCAAGGCAAGGTACACATTTCGCAAGGTAAGAAAACCGCACATTTCCAACTCACTGTCGCTTACGGCCAAACCACTCTGACAACGCCTGATCCCGTCTGATCTCAGAAGCTAAACAGGGTTGGGCCTGGTTAGTACTTGAGTGGGAGACTGCCTAGGAATACCAGGTACTGTAAGCATTTTATTTTGTCTTCTTGCAGAAATGTGTTTGAATTTTCCTTCTGTGAATTTTCCTTCTGGTCGCAAGGCAAGGCAAGGCAAGGCACACATTTCGCAAGGTAAGAAAACCGCACATTTCCAACTAACTGTCGCTTACGGCCAAACCACTCTGACAACGCCTGATCCCGTCTGATCTCAGAAGCTAAACCGGGTTGGGCCTGGTTAGTACTTGATTGGGAGACTGCCTAGGAATACCAGGTACTGTAAGCATTTTATTTTGTCTTCTTGCAGAAATGTGTTTGAATTTTCCTTCTGTGAATTTTCCTTCTGGTCGCAAGGCAAGGCAAGGCAAGGCAAACATTTCGCAAGGTAAGAAAACCGCACATTTCCAACTAACTGTCGCTTACGGCCAAACCACTCTGACAACGCCTGATCCTGTCTGATCTCAGAAGCTAAACAGGGTTGGGCCTGGTTAGTACTTGAGTGGGAGACTGCCTCGGAATACCAGGTACTGTAAGCATTTTATTTTGTCTTCTTGCAGAAATGTGTTTGAGTTTTCCTTCTGTGAATTTTCCTTCTGGTCGCAAGGCAAGGCAAGGCAAGGTACACATTTCGCAAGGTAAGAAAACCGCACATTTCCAACTAACTGTCGCTTACGGCCAAACCACTCTGACAACGCCTGATCCCGTCTGATCTCAGAAGCTAAACAGGGTTGGGCCTGGTTAGTACTTGAGTGGGAGACTGCCTAGGAATACCAGGTACTGTAAGCATTTTATTTTGTCTTCTTGCAGAAATGTGTTTGAATTTTCCTTCTGTGAATTTTCCTTCTGGTCGCAAGGCAAGGCAAGGCAAGGCAAGGCAAGGCACACATTTCGCAAGGTAAGAAAACCGCACATTTCCAGCTAATTGTCGCTTACGGCCAAACCACTCTGACAACGCCTGATCCCGTCTGATCTCAGAAGCTAAACCGGGTTGGGCCTGGTTAGTACTTGAGTGGGAGACTGCCTAGGAATACCAGGTACTGTAAGCATTTTATTTTGTATTCTTGCAGAAATGTGTTTGAATTTTCCTTCTGTGAATTTTCCTTCTGGTCGCAAGGCAAGGCAAGGCAAGGCAAACATTTCGCAAGGTAAGAAAACCGCACATTTCCAACTAACTGTCGCTTACGGCCAAACCACTCTGACAACGCCTGATCCTGTCTGATCTCAGAAGCTAAACAGGGTTGGGCCTGGTTAGTACTTGAGTGGGAGACTGCCTCGGAATACCAGGTACTGTAAGCATTTTATTTTGTCTTCTTGCAGAAATGTGTTTGAGTTTTCCTTCTGTGAATTTTCCTTCTGGTCGCAAGGCAAGGCAAGGCAAGGTACACATTTCGCAAGGTAAGAAAACCGCACATTTCCAACTAACTGTCGCTTACGGCCAAACCACTCTGACAACGCCTGATCCCGTCTGATCTCAGAAGCTAAACAGGGTTGGGCCTGGTTAGTACTTGAGTGGGAGACTGCCTAGGAATACCAGGTACTGTAAGCATTTTATTTTGTCTTCTTGCAGAAATGTGTTTGAATTTTCCTTCTGTGAATTTTCCTTCTGGTCGCAAGGCAAGGCAAGGCACACATTTCGCAAGGTAAGAAAACCGCACATTTCCAACTAACTGTCGCTTACGGCCAAACCACTCTGACAACGCCTGATCCCGTCTGATCTCAGAAGCTAAACAGGGTTGGGCCTGGTTAGTACTTGAGTGGGAGACTGCCTAGGAATACCAGGTACTGTAGGCATTTTATTTTGTCTTCTTGCAGAAATGTGTTTGAATTTTCCTTCTGTGAATTTTCCTTCTGGTCGCAAGGCAAGGCAAGGCAAGGCAAGGCAAGGCAAACATTTCGCAAGGTAAGAAAACCGCACATTTCCAGCTAACTGTCGCTTACGGCCAAACCACTCTGACAACGCCTGATCCTGTCTGATCTCAGAAGCTAAACCGGGTTGGGCCTGGTTAGTACTTGAGTGGGAGACTGCCTAGGAATACCAGGTACTGTAAGCATTTTATTTTGTCTTCTTGCAGAAATGTGTTTGAATTTTCCTTCTGTGAATTTTCCTTCTGGTCGCAAGGCAAGGCAAGGCAAGGCAAGGCAAACATTTCGCAAGGTAAGAAAACCGCACATTTCCAGCTAACTGTCGCTTACGGCCAAACCACTCTGACAACGCCTGATCCTGTCTGATCTCAGAAGCTAAACAGGGTTGTGCCTGGTTAGTACTTGAGTGGGAGACTGCCTTGGAATACCAGGTACTGTAAGCATTTTATTTTGTCTTCTTGCAGAAATGTGTTTGAATTTTCCTTCTGTGAATTTTCCTTCTGGTCGCAAGGCAAGGCAAGGCAAGGCAAGGCAAACATTTCGCAAGGTAAGAAAACCGCACATTTCCAGCTAACTGTCGCTTACGGCCAAACCACTCTGACAACGCCTGATCCCGTCTGATCTCAGAAGCTAAACCGGGTTGGGCCTGGTTAGTACTTGAGTGGGAGACTGCCTAGGAATACCAGGTACTGTAAGCATTTTATTTTGTCTTCTTGCAGAAATGTGTTTGAATTTTCCTTCTGTGAATTTTCCTTCTGGTCGCAAGGCAAGGCAAGGCAAGGCAAGGCAAACATTTCGCAAGGTAAGAAAACCGCACATTTCCAGCTAACTGTCGCTTACGGCCAAACCACTCTGACAACGCCTGATCCTGTCTGATCTCAGAAGCTAAACAGGGTTGTGCCTGGTTAGTACTTGAGTGGGAGACTGCCTTGGAATACCAGGTACTGTAAGCATTTTATTTTGTCTTCTTGCAGAAATGTGTTTGAGTTTTCCTTCTGTGAATTTTCCTTCTGGTCGCAAGGCAAGGCAAGGCAAGGTACACATTTCGCAAGGTAAGAAAACCGCACATTTCCAACTAACTGTCGCTTACGGCCAAACCACTCTGACAACACCTGATCCCGTCTGATCTCAGAAGCTAAACAGGGTTGGGCCTGGTTAGTACTTGAGTGGGAGACTGCCTAGGAATACCAGGTACTGTAAGCATTTTATTTTGTCTTCTTGCAGAAATGTGTTTGAATTTTCCTTCTGTGAATTTTCCTTCTGGTCGCAAGGCAAGGCAAGGCACACATTTCGCAAGGTAAGAAAACCGCACATTTACAACTAACTGTCGCTTACGGCCAAACCACTCTGACAACGCCTGATCCCGTCTGATCTCAGAAGCTAAACCGGGTTGGGCCTGGTTAGTACTTGATTGGGAGACTGCCTAGGAATACCAGGTACTGTAAGCATTTTATTTTGTCTTCTTGCAGAAATGTGTTTGAATTTTCCTTCTGTGAATTTTCCTTCTGGTCGCAAGGCAAGGCAAGGCAAGGCAAACATTTCGCAAGGTAAGAAAACCGCACATTTCCAACTAACTGTCGCTTACGGCCAAACCACTCTGACAACGCCTGATCCTGTCTGATCTCAGAAGCTAAACAGGGTTGGGCCTGGTTAGTACTTGAGTGGGAGACTGCCTCGGAATACCAGGTACTGTAAGCATTTTATTTTGTCTTCTTGCAGAAATGTGTTTGAGTTTTCCTTCTGTGAATTTTCCTTCTGGTCGCAAGGCAAGGCAAGGCAAGGTACACATTTCGCAAGGTAAGAAAACCGCACATTTCCAACTAACTGTCGCTTACGGCCAAACCACTCTGACAACGCCTGATCCCGTCTGATCTCAGAAGCTAAACAGGGTTGGGCCTGGTTAGTACTTGAGTGGGAGACTGCCTAGGAATACCAGGTACTGTAAGCATTTTATTTTGTCTTCTTGCAGAAATGTGTTTGAATTTTCCTTCTGTGAATTTTCCTTCTGGTCGCAAGGCAAGGCAAGGCAAGGCACACATTTCGCAAGGTAAGAAAACCGCACATTTCCAGCTAATTGTCGCTTACGGCCAAACCACTCTGACAACGCCTGATCCCGTCTGATCTCAGAAGCTAAACCGGGTTGGGCCTGGTTAGTACTTGAGTGGGAGACTGCCTAGGAATACCAGGTACTGTAAGCATTTTATTTTGTATTCTTGCAGAAATGTGTTTGAATTTTCCTTCTGTGAATTTTCCTTCTGGTCGCAAGGCAAGGCAAGGCAAGGCAAACATTTCGCAAGGTAAGAAAACGGCACATTTCCAACTAACTGTCGCTTACGGCCAAACCACTCTGACAACGCCTGATCCTGTCTGATCTCAGAAGCTAAACAGGGTTGGGCCTGGTTAGTACTTGAGTGGGAGACTGCCTCGGAATACCAGGTACTGTAAGCATTTTATTTTGTCTTCTTGCAGAAATGTGTTTGAGTTTTCCTTCTGGTCGCAAGGCAAGGCAAGGCAAGGTACACATTTCGCAAGGTAAGAAAACCGCACATTTCCAACTAACTGTCGCTTACGGCCAAACCACTCTGACAACGCCTGATCCCGTCTGATCTCAGAAGCTAAACAGGGTTGGGCCTGGTTAGTACTTGAGTGGGAGACTGCCTAGGAATACCAGGTACTGTAAGCATTTTATTTTGTCTTCTTGCAGAAATGTGTTTGAATTTTCCTTCTGTGAATTTTCCTTCTGGTCGCAAGGCAAGGCAAGGCAAGGCAAGGCACACATTTCGCAAGGTAAGAAAACCGCACATTTCCAGCTAATTGTCGCTTACGGCCAAACCACTCTGACAACGCCTGATCCCGTCTGATCTCAGAAGCTAAACCGGGTTGGGCCTGGTTAGTACTTGAGTGGGAGACTGCCTAGGAATACCAGGTACTGTAAGCATTTTATTTTGTCTTCTTGCAGAAATGTGTTTGAATTTTCCTTCTGTGAATTTTCCTTCTGGTCGCAAGGCAAGGCAAGGCAAGGCAAGGCAAGGCGCACATTTCGCAAGGTAAGAAAACCGCACATTTCCAACTAACTGTCGCTTACAGCCAAACCACTCTGACAACGCCTGATCCCGTCTGATCTCAGAAGCTAAACAGGGTTGGGCCTGGTTAGTACTTGAGTGGGAGACTGCCTAGGGATACCAGGTACTGTAAGCATTTTATTTTGTCTTCTTGCAGAAATGTGTTTGAATTTTCCTTCTGTGAATTTTCCTTCTGGTCGCAAGGCAAGGCAAGGCAAGGCACACATTTCGCAAGGTAAGAAAACCGCACATTTCCAACTAACTGTCGCTTACGGCCAAACCACTCTGACAACGCCTGATCCCGTCTGATCTCAGAAGCTAAACCGGGTTGGGCCTGGTTAGTACTTGAGTGGGAGACTGCCTAGGAATACCAGGTACTGTAAGCATTTTATTTTGTCTTCTTGCAGAAATGTGTTTGAGTTTTCCTTCTGTGAATTTTCCTTCTGGTCGCAAGGCAAGGCAAGGCAAGGCACACATTTCGCAAGGTAAGAAAACCGCACATTTCCAACTAACTGTCGCTTACGGCCAAACCACTCTGACAACGCCTGATCCCGTCTGATCTCAGAAGCTAAACAGGGTTGGGCCTGGTTAGTACTTGAGTGGGAGACTGCCTCGGAATACCAGGTACTGTAAGCATTTTATTTTGTCTTCTTGCAGAAATGTGTTTGAGTTTTCCTTCTGTGAATTTTCCTTCTGGTCGCAAGGCAAGGCAAGGCAAGGTACACATTTCGCAAGGTAAGAAAACCGCACATTTCCAACTAACTGTCGCTTACGGCCAAACCACTCTGACAACGCCTGATCCCGTCTGATCTCAGAAGCTAAACAGGGTTGGGCCTGGTTAGTACTTGAGTGGGAGACTGCCTAGGAATACCAGGTACTGTAAGCATTTTATTTTGTCTTCTTGCAGAAATGTGTTTGAATTTTCCTTCTGTGAATTTTCCTTCTGGTTGCAAGGCAAGGCAAGGCAAGGCAAGGCACACATTTCGCAAGGTAAGAAAACCGCACATTTCCAGCTAATTGTCGCTTACGGCCAAACCACTCTGACAACGCCTGATCCCGTCTGATCTCAGAAGCTAAACCGGGTTGGGCCTGGTTAGTACTTGAGTGGGAGACTGCCTAGGAATACCAGGTACTGTAAGCATTTTATTTTGTCTTCTTGCAGAAATGTGTTTGAATTTTCCTTCTGTGAATTTTCCTTCTGGTCGCAAGGCAAGGCAAGGCAAGGCAAGGCAAGGCGCACATTTCGCAAGGTAAGAAAACCGCACATTTCCAACTAACTGTCGCTTACAGCCAAACCACTCTGACAACGCCTGATCCCGTCTGATCTCAGAAGCTAAACAGGGTTGGGCCTGGTTAGTACTTGAGTGGGAGACTGCCTAGGAATACCAGGTACTGTAAGCATTTTATTTTGTCTTCTTGCAGAAATGTGTTTGAATTTTCCTTCTGTGAATTTTCCTTCTGGTCGCAAGGCAAGGCAAGGCAAGGCACACATTTCGCAAGGTAAGAAAACCGCACATTTCCAACTAACTGTCGCTTACGGCCAAACCACTCTGACAACGCCTGATCCCGTCTGATCTCAGAAGCTAAACAGGGTTGGGCCTGGTTAGTACTTGAGTGGGAGACTGCCTAGGAATACCAGGTACTGTAAGCATTTTATTTTGTCTTCTTGCAGAAATGTGTTTGAATTTTCCTTCTGTGAATTTTCCTTCTGGTCGCAAGGCAAGGCAAGGCAAGGCACACATTTCGCAAGGTAAGAAAACCGCACATTTCCAACTAACTGTCGCTTACGGCCAAACCACTCTGACAACGCCTGATCCCGTCTGATCTCAGAAGCTAAACCGGGTTGGGCCTGGTTAGTACTTGATTGGGAGACTGCCTAGGAATACCAGGTACTGTAAGCATTTTATTTTGTCTTCTTGCAGAAATGTGTTTGAATTTTCCTTCTGTGAATTTTCCTTCTGGTCGCAAGGCAAGGCAAGGCAAGGCAAGGCAAACATTTCGCAAGGTAAGAAAACCGCACATTTCCAACTAACTGTCGCTTACGGCCAAACCACTCTGACAACGCCTGATCCCGTCTGATCTCAGAAGCTAAACAGGGTTGGGCCTGGTTAGTACTTGAGTGGGAGACTGCCTCGGAATACCAGGTACTGTAAGCATTTTATTTTGTCTTCTTGCAGAAATGTGTTTGAGTTTTCCTTCTGTGAATTTTCCTTCTGGTCGCAAGGCAAGGCAAGGCAAGGTACACATTTCGCAAGGTAAGAAAACCGCACATTTCCAACTAACTGTCGCTTACGGCCAAACCACTCTGACAACGCCTGATCCCGTCTGATCTCAGAAGCTAAACAGGGTTGGGCCTGGTTAGTACTTGAGTGGGAGACTGCCTAGGAATACCAGGTACTGTAAGCATTTTATTTTGTCTTCTTGCAGAAATGTGTTTGAATTTTCCTTCTGTGAATTTTCCTTCTGGTCGCAAGGCAAGGCAAGGCAAGGCACACATTTCGCAAGGTAAGAAAACCGCACATTTCCAGCTAATTGTCGCTTACGGCCAAACCACTCTGACAACGCCTGATCCCGTCTGATCTCAGAAGCTAAACCGGGTTGGGCCTGGTTAGTACTTGAGTGGGAGACTGCCTAGGAATACCAGGTACTGTAAGCATTTTATTTTGTCTTCTTGCAGAAATGTGTTTGAATTTTCCTTCTGTGAATTTTCCTTCTGGTCGCAAGGCAAGGCAAGGCAAGGCAAGGCAAGGCGCACATTTCGCAAGGTAAGAAAACCGCACATTTCCAACTAACTGTCGCTTACAGCCAAACCACTCTGACAACGCCTGATCCCGTCTGATCTCAGAAGCTAAACAGGGTTGGGCCTGGTTAGTACTTGAGTGGGAGACTGCCTAGGAATACCAGGTACTGTAAGCATTTTATTTTGTCTTCTTGCAGAAATGTGTTTGAATTTTCCTTCTGTGAATTTTCCTTCTGGTCGCAAGGCAAGGCAAGGCAAGGCACACATTTCGCAAGGTAAGAAAACCGCACATTTCCAACTAACTGTCGCTTACGGCCAAACCACTCTGACAACGCCTGATCCCGTCTGATCTCAGAAGCTAAACCGGGTTGGGCCTGGTTAGTACTTGAGTGGGAGACTGCCTAGGAATACCAGGTACTGTAAGCATTTTATTTTGTCTTCTTGCAGAAATGTGTTTGAGTTTTCCTTCTGTGAATTTTCCTTCTGGTCGCAAGGCAAGGCAAGGCAAGGCACACATTTCGCAAGGTAAGAAAACCGCACATTTCCAACTAACTGTCGCTTACGGCCAAACCACTCTGACAACGCCTGATCCCGTCTGATCTCAGAAGCTAAACAGGGTTGGGCCTGGTTAGTACTTGAGTGGGAGACTGCCTAGGAATACCAGGTACTGTAGGCATTTTATTTTGTCTTCTTGCAGAAATGTATTTGAATTTTCCTTCTGTGAATTTTCCTTCTGGTCGCAAGGCAAGGCAAGGCAAGGCAAGGCAAACATTTCGCAAGGTAAGAAAACCGCACATTTCCAGCTAACTGTCGCTTACGGCCAAACCACTCTGACAACGCCTGATCCCGTCTGATCTCAGAAGCTAAACCGGGTTGGGCCTGGTTAGTACTTGAGTGGGAGACTGCCTAGGAATACCAGGTACTGTAAGCATTTTATTTTGTCTTCTTGCAGAAATGTGTTTGAATTTTCCTTCTGTGAATTTTCCTTCTGGTCGCAAGGCAAGGCAAGGCAAGGCAAACATTTCGCAAGGTAAGAAAACCGCACATTTCCAGCTAACTGTCGCTTACGGCCAAACCACTCTGACAACGCCTGATCCTGTCTGATCTCAGAAGCTAAACAGGGTTGTGCCTGGTTAGTACTTGAGTGGGAGACTGCCTCGGAATACCAGGTACTGTAAGCATTTTATTTTGTCTTCTTGCAGAAATGTGTTTGAGTTTTCCTTCTGTGAATTTTCCTTCTGGTCGCAAGGCAAGGCAAGGCAAGGTACACATTTCGCAAGGTAAGAAAACCGCACATTTCCAACTAACTGTCGCTTACGGCCAAACCACTCTGACAACGCCTGATCCCGTCTGATCTCAGAAGCTAAACAGGGTTGGGCCTGGTTAGTACTTGAGTGGGAGACTGCCTAGGAATACCAGGTACTGTAAGCATTTTATTTTGTCTTCTTGCAGAAATGTGTTTGAATTTTCCTTCTGTGAATTTTCCTTCTGGTCGCAAGGCAAGGCAAGGCAAGGCACACATTTCGCAAGGTAAGAAAACCGCACATTTCCAACTAACTGTCGCTTACGGCCAAACCACTCTGACAACGCCTGATCCCGTCTGATCTCAGAAGCTAAACCGGGTTGGGCCTGGTTAGTACTTGATTGGGAGACTGCCTAGGAATACCAGGTACTGTAAGCATTTTATTTTGTCTTCTTGCAGAAATGTGTTTGAATTTTCCTTCTGTGAATTTTCCTTCTGGTCGCAAGGCAAGGCAAGGCAAACATTTCGCAAGGTAAGAAAACCGCACATTTCCAACTAACTGTCGCTTACGGCCAAACCACTCTGACAACGCCTGATCCTGTCTGATCTCAGAAGCTAAACAGGGTTGGGCCTGGTTAGTACTTGAGTGGGAGACTGCCTCGGAATACCAGGTACTGTAAGCATTTTATTTTGTCTTCTTGCAGAAATGTGTTTGAGTTTTCCTTCTGTGAATTTTCCTTCTGGTCGCAAGGCAAGGCAAGGCAAGGTACACATTTCGCAAGGTAAGAAAACCGCACATTTCCAACTAACTGTCGCTTACGGCCAAACCACTCTGACAACGCCTGATCCCGTCTGATCTCAGAAGCTAAACAGGGTTGGGCCTGGTTAGTACTTGAGTGGGAGACTGCCTAGGAATACCAGGTACTGTAAGCATTTTATTTTGTCTTCTTGCAGAAATGTGTTTGAATTTTCCTTCTGGTCGCAAGGCAAGGCAAGGCAAGGCACACATTTCGCAAGGTAAGAAAACCGCACATTTCCAGCTAATTGTCGCTTACGGCCAAACCACTCTGACAACGCCTGATCCCGTCTGATCTCAGAAGCTAAACCGGGTTGGGCCTGGTTAGTACTTGAGTGGGAGACTGCCTAGGAATACCAGGTACTGTAAGCATTTTATTTTGTCTTCTTGCAGAAATGTGTTTGAATTTTCCTTCTGTGAATTTTCCTTCTGGTCGCAAGGCAAGGCAAGGCAAGGCAAGGCACACATTTCGCAAGGTAAGAAAACCGCACATTTCCAGCTAATTGTCGCTTACGGCCAAACCACTCTGACAACGCCTGATCCCGTCTGATCTCAGAAGCTAAACCGGGTTGGGCCTGGTTAGTACTTGAGTGGGAGACTGCCTAGGAATACCAGGTACTGTAAGCATTTTATTTTGTCTTCTTGCAGAAATGTGTTTGAATTTTCCTTCTGTGAATTTTCCTTCTGGTCGCAAGGCAAGGCAAGGCAAGGCACACATTTCGCAAGGTAAGAAAACCGCACATTTCCAACTAACTGTCGCTTACGGCCAAACCACTCTGACAACGCCTGATCCCGTCTGATCTCAGAAGCTAAACCGGGTTGGGCCTGGTTAGTACTTGAGTGGGAGACTGCCTAGGAATACCAGGTACTGTAAGCATTTTATTTTGTATTCTTGCAGAAATGTGTTTGAATTTTCCTTCTGTGAATTTTCCTTCTGGTCGCAAGGCAAGGCAAGGCAAGGCAAACATTTCGCAAGGTAAGAAAACCGCACATTTCCAACTAACTGTCGCTTACGGCCAAACCACTCTGACAACGCCTGATCCCGTCTGATCTCAGAAGCTAAACCGGGTTGGGCCTGGTTAGTACTTGAGTGGGAGACTGCCTAGGAATACCAGGTACTGTAAGCATTTTATTTTGTCTTCTTGCAGAAATGTGTTTGAGTTTTCCTTCTGTGAATTTTCCTTCTGGTCGCAAGGCAAGGCAAGGCAAGGCAAGGCACACATTTCGCAAGGTAAGAAAACCGCACATTTCCAACTAACTGTCGCTTACGGCCAAACCACTCTGACAACGCCTGATCCCGTCTGATCTCAGAAGCTAAACAGGGTTGGGCCTGGTTAGTACTTGAGTGGGAGACTGCCTAGGAATACCAGGTACTGTAGGCATTTTATTTTGTCTTCTTGCAGAAATGTGTTTGAATTTTCCTTCTGTGAATTTTCCTTCTGGTCGCAAGGCAAGGCAAGGCAAGGCAAGGCAAACATTTCGCAAGGTAAGAAAACCGCACATTTCCAGCTAACTGTCGCTTACGGCCAAACCACTCTGACAACGCCTGATCCCGTCTGATCTCAGAAGCTAAACCGGGTTGGGCCTGGTTAGTACTTGAGTGGGAGACTGCCTTGGAATACCAGGTACTGTAGGCATTTTATTTTGTCTTCTTGCAGAAATGTGTTTGAATTTTCCTTCTGTGAATTTTCCTTCTGGTCGCAAGGCAAGGCAAGGCAAGGCAAGGCAAACATTTCGCAAGGTAAGAAAACCGCACATTTCCAGCTAACTGTCGCTTACGGCCAAACCACTCTGACAACGCCTGATCCCGTCTGATCTCAGAAGCTAAACCGGGTTGGGCCTGGTTAGTACTTGAGTGGGAGACTGCCTAGGAATACCAGGTACTGTAAGCATTTTATTTTGTCTTCTTGCAGAAATGTGTTTGAATTTTCCTTCTGTGAATTTTCCTTCTGGTCGCAAGGCAAGGCAAGGCAAGGCAAGGCAAACATTTCGCAAGGTAAGAAAACCGCACATTTCCAGCTGTCGGTTACGGCCAAACCACTCTGACAACGCCTGATCCTGTCTGATCTCAGAAGCTAAACAGGGTTGTGCCTGGTTAGTACTTGAGTGGGAGACTGCCTTGGAATACCAGGTACTGTAAGCATTTTATTTTGTCTTCTTGCAGAAATGTGTTTGAGTTTTCCTTCTGTGAATTTTCCTTCTGGTCGCAAGGCAAGGCAAGGCAAGGCACACATTTCGCAAGGTAAGAAAACCGCACATTTCCAGCTAATTGTCGCTTACGGCCAAACCACTCTGACAACGCCTGATCCCGTCTGATCTCAGAAGCTAAACCGGGTTGGGCCTGGTTAGTACTTGAGTGGGAGACTGCCGAGGAATACCAGGTACTGTAAGCATTTTATTTTGTATTCTTGCAGAAATGTGTTTGAATTTTCCTTCTGTGAATTTTCCTTCTGGTCGCAAGGCAAGGCAAGGCAAGGCACACATTTCGCAAGGTAAGAAAACCGCACATTTCCAACTAACTGTCGCTTACGGCCAAACCACTCTGACAACGCCTGATCCTGTCTGATCTCAGAAGCTAAACAGGGTTGGGCCTGGTTAGTACTTGAGTGGGAGACTGCCTCGGAATACCAGGTACTGTAAGCATTTTATTTTGTCTTCTTGCAGAAATGTGTTTGAGTTTTCCTTCTGTGAATTTTCCTTCTGGTCGCAAGGCAAGGCAAGGCAAGGTACACATTTCGCAAGGTAAGAAAACCGCACATTTCCAACTAACTGTCGCTTACGGCCAAACCACTCTGACAACGCCTGATCCCGTCTGATCTCAGAAGCTAAACAGGGTTGGGCCTGGTTAGTACTTGAGTGGGAGACTGCCTAGGAATACCAGGTACTGTAAGCATTTTATTTTGTCTTCTTGCAGAAATGTGTTTGAATTTTCCTTCTGTGAATTTTCCTTCTGGTCGCAAGGCAAGGCAAGGCAAGGCAAGGCACACATTTCGCAAGGTAAGAAAACCGCACATTTCCAGCTAATTGTCGCTTACGGCCAAACCACTCTGACAACGCCTGATCCCGTCTGATCTCAGAAGCTAAACCGGGTTGGGCCTGGTTAGTACTTGAGTGGGAGACTGCCTAGGAATACCAGGTACTGTAAGCATTTTATTTTGTCTTCTTGCAGAAATGTGTTTGAATTTTCCTTCTGTGAATTTTCCTTCTGGTCGCAAGGCAAGGCAAGGCAAGTCAAGGCAAGGCGCACATTTCGCAAGGTAAGAAAACCGCACATTTCCAACTAACTGTCGCTTACAGCCAAACCACTCTGACAACGCCTGATCCCGTCTGATCTCAGAAGCTAAACAGGGTTGGGCCTGGTTAGTACTTGAGTGGGAGACTGCCTAGGAATACCAGGTACTGTAAGCATTTTATTTTGTCTTCTTGCAGAAATGTGTTTGAATTTTCCTTCTGTGAATTTTCCTTCTGGTCGCAAGGCAAGGCAAGGCAAGGCACACATTTCGCAAGGTAAGAAAACCGCACATTTCCAACTAACTGTCGCTTACGGCCAAACCACTCTGACAACGCCTGATCCCGTCTGATCTCAGAAGCTAAACCGGGTTGGGCCTGGTTAGTACTTGAGTGGGAGACTGCCTAGGAATACCAGGTACTGTAAGCATTTTATTTTGTCTTCTTGCAGAAATGTGTTTGAGTTTTCCTTCTGTGAATTTTCCTTCTGGTCGCAAGGCAAGGCAAGGCAAGGCACACATTTCGCAAGGTAAGAAAACCGCACATTTCCAACTAACTGTCGCTTACGGCCAAACCACTCTAACAACGCCTGATCCCGTCTGATCTCAGAAGCTAAACAGGGTTGGGCCTGGTTAGTACTTGAGTGGGAGACTGCCTAGGAATACCAGGTACTGTAGGCATTTTATTTTGTCTTCTTGCAGAAATGTGTTTGAATTTTCCTTCTGTGAATTTTCCTTCTGGTCGCAAGGCAAGGCAAGGCAAGGCAAGGCAAACATTTCGCAAGGTAAGAAAACCGCACATTTCCAGCTAACTGTCGCTTACGGCCAAACCACTCTGACAACGCCTGATCCCGTCTGATCTCAGAAGCTAAACCGGGTTGGGCCTGGTTAGTACTTGAGTGGGAGACTGCCTAGGAATACCAGGTACTGTAAGCATTTTATTTTGTCTTCTTGCAGAAATGTGTTTGAATTTTCCTTCTGTGAATTTTCCTTCTGGTCGCAAGGCAAGGCAAGGCAAGGCAAGGCAAACATTTCGCAAGGTAAGAAAACCGCACATTTCCAGCTAACTGTCGCTTATGGCCAAACCACTCTGACAACGCCTGATCCTGTCTGATCTCAGAAGCTAAACAGGGTTGTGCCTGGTTAGTACTTGAGTGGGAGACTGCCTTGGAATACCAGGTACTGTAAGCATTTTATTTTGTCTTCTTGCAGAAATGTGTTTGAGTTTTCCTTCTGTGAATTTTCCTTCTGGTCGCAAGGCAAGGCAAGGCAAGGTACACATTTCGCAAGGTAAGAAAACCGCACATTTCCAGCTAATTGTCGCTTACGGCCAAACCACTCTGACAACGCCTGATCCCGTCTGATCTCAGAAGCTAAACCGGGTTGGGCCTGGTTAGTACTTGAGTGGGAGACTGCCTAGGAATACCAGGTACTGTAAGCATTTTATTTTGTCTTCTTGCAGAAATGTGTTTGAATTTTCCTTCTGTGAATTTTCCTTCTGGTCGCAAGGCAAGGCAAGGCAAGGCACACATTTCGCAAGGTAAGAAAACCGCACATTTCCAACTAACTGTCGCTTACGGCCAAACCACTCTGACAACGCCTGATCCCGTCTGATCTCAGAAGCTAAACCGGGTTGGGCCTGGTTAGTACTTGATTGGGAGACTGCCTAGGAATACCAGGTACTGTAAGCATTTTATTTTGTCTTCTTGCAGAAATGTGTTTGAATTTTCCTTCTGTGAATTTTCCTTCTGGTCGCAAGGCAAGGCAAGGCAAGGCAAACATTTCGCAAGGTAAGAAAACCGCACATTTCCAACTAACTGTCGCTTACGGCCAAACCACTCTGACAACGCCTGATCCTGTCTGATCTCAGAAGCTAAACAGGGTTGGGCCTGGTTAGTACTTGAGTGGGAGACTGCCTCGGAATACCAGGTACTGTAAGCATTTTATTTTGTCTTCTTGCAGAAATGTGTTTGAGTTTTCCTTCTGTGAATTTTCCTTCTGGTCGCAAGGCAAGGCAAGGCAAGGTACACATTTCGCAAGGTAAGAAAACCGCACATTTCCAACTAACTGTCGCTTACGGCCAAACCACTCTGACAACGCCTGATCCCGTCTGATCTCAGAAGCTAAACAGGGTTGGGCCTGGTTAGTACTTGAGTGGGAGACTGCCTAGGAATACCAGGTACTGTAAGCATTTTATTTTGTCTTCTTGCAGAAATGTGTTTGAATTTTCCTTCTGTGAATTTTCCTTCTGGTCGCAAGGCAAGGCAAGGCAAGGCAAGGCACACATTTCGCAAGGTAAGAAAACCGCACATTTCCAGCTAATTGTCGCTTACGGCCAAACCACTCTGACAACGCCTGATCCCGTCTGATCTCAGAAGCTAAACCGGGTTGGGCCTGGTTAGTACTTGAGTGGGAGACTGCCTAGGAATACCAGGTACTGTAAGCATTTTATTTTGTCTTCTTGCAGAAATGTGTTTGAATTTTCCTTCTGTGAATTTTCCTTCTGGTCGCAAGGCAAGGCAAGGCAAGGCAAGGCAAGGCAAGGCAAGGCGCACATTTCGCAAGGTAAGAAAACCGCACATTTCCAACTAACTGTCGCTTACAGCCAAACCACTCTGACAACGCCTGATCCCGTCTGATCTCAGAAGCTAAACAGGGTTGGGCCTGGTTAGTACTTGAGTGGGAGACTGCCTAGGAATACCAGGTACTGTAAGCATTTTATTTTGTCTTCTTGCAGAAATGTGTTTGAATTTTCCTTCTGTGAATTTTCCTTCTGGTCGCAAGGCAAGGCAAGGCAAGGCACACATTTCGCAAGGTAAGAAAACCGCACATTTCCAACTAACTGTCGCTTACGGCCAAACCACTCTGACAACGCCTGATCCCGTCTGATCTCAGAAGCTAAACCGGGTTGGGCCTGGTTAGTACTTGAGTGGGAGACTGCCTAGGAATACCAGGTACTGTAAGCATTTTATTTTGTCTTCTTCCAGAAATGTGTTTGAGTTTTCCTTCTGTGAATTTTCCTTCTGGTCGCAAGGCAAGGCAAGGCAAGGCACACATTTCGCAAGGTAAGAAAACCGCACATTTCCAACTAACTGTCGCTTACGGCCAAACCACTCTGACAACGCCTGATCCCGTCTGATCTCAGAAGCTAAACAGGGTTGGGCCTGGTTAGTACTTGAGTGGGAGACTGCCTAGGAATACCAGGTACTGTAGGCATTTTATTTTGTCTTCTTGCAGAAATGTGTTTGAATTTTCCTTCTGTGAATTTTCCTTCTGGTCGCAAGGCAAGGCAAGGCAAGGCAAGGCAAACATTTCGCAAGGTAAGAAAACCGCACATTTCCAGCTAACTGTCGCTTACGGCCAAACCACTCTGACAACGCCTGATCCCGTCTGATCTCAGAAGCTAAACCGGGTTGGGCCTGGTTAGTACTTGAGTGGGAGACTGCCTAGGAATACCAGGTACTGTAAGCATTTTATTTTGTCTTCTTGCAGAAATGTGTTTGAATTTTCCTTCTGTGAATTTTCCTTCTGGTCGCAAGGCAAGGCAAGGCAAGGCAAACATTTCGCAAGGTAAGAAAACCGCACATTTCCAACTAACTGTCGCTTACGGCCAAACCACTCTGACAACGCCTGATCCCGTCTGATCTCAGAAGCTAAACCGGGTTGGGCCTGGTTAGTACTTGAGTGGGAGACTGCCTAGGAATACCAGGTACTGTAAGCATTTTATTTTGTCTTCTTGCAGAAATGTGTTTGAGTTTTCCTTCTGTGAATTTTCCTTCTGGTCGCAAGGCAAGGCAAGGCAAGGCAAGGCACACATTTCGCAAGGTAAGAAAACCGCACATTTCCAACTAACTGTCGCTTACGGCCAAACCACTCTGACAACGCCTGATCCCGTCTGATCTCAGAAGCTAAACAGGGTTGGGCCTGGTTAGTACTTGAGTGGGAGACTGCCTAGGAATACCAGGTACTGTAGGCATTTTATTTTGTCTTCTTGCAGAAATGTGTTTGAATTTTCCTTCTGTGAATTTTCCTTCTGGTCGCAAGGCAAGGCAAGGCAAGGTACACATTTCGCAAGGTAAGAAAACCGCACATTTCCAACTAACTGTCGCTTACGGCCAAACCACTCTGACAACGCCTGGTCCCGTCTGATCTCAGAAGCTAAACAGGGTTGGGCCTGGTTAGTACTTGAGTGGGAGACTGCCTCGGAATACCAGGTACTGTAAGCATTTTATTTTGTCTTCTTGCAGAAATGTGTTTGAGTTTTCCTTCTGTGAATTTTCCTTCTGGTCGCAAGGCAAGGCAAGGCAAGGTACACATTTCGCAAGGTAAGAAAACCGCACATTTCCAGCTAACTGTCGCTTACGGCCAAACCACTCTGACAACGCCTGATCCCGTCTGATCTCAGAAGCTAAACAGGGTTGGGCCTGGTTAGTACTTGAGTGGGAGACTGCCTAGGAATACCAGGTACTGTAAGCATTTTATTTTGTCTTCTTGCAGAAATGTGTTTGAATTTTCCTTCTGTGAATTTTCCTTCTGGTCGCAAGGCAAGGCAAGGCAAACATTTCGCAAGGTAAGAAAACCGCACATTTCCAACTAACTGTCGCTTACGGCCAAACCACTCTGACAACGCCTGATCCCGTCTGATCTCAGAAGCTAAACAGGGTTGGGCCTGGTTAGTACTTGAGTGGGAGACTGCCTCGGAATACCAGGTACTGTAAGCATTTTATTTTGTCTTCTTGCAGAAATGTGTTTGAGTTTTCCTTCTGTGAATTTTCCTTCTGGTCGCAAGGCAAGGCAAGGCAAGGTACACATTTCGCAAGGTAAGAAAACCGCACATTTCCAACTAACTGTCGCTTACGGCCAAACCACTCTGACAACGCCTGATCCCGTCTGATCTCAGAAGCTAAACCGGGTTGGGCCTGGTTAGTACTTGAGTGGGAGACTGCCTAGGAATACCAGGTACTGTAAGCATTTTATTTTGTCTTCTTGCAGAAATGTGTTTGAATTTTCCTTCTGTGAATTTTCCTTCTGGTCGCAAGGCAAGGCAAGGCAAGGCACACATTTCGCAAGGTAAGAAAACCGCACATTTCCAGCTAATTGTCGCTTACGGCCAAACCACTCTGACAACGCCTGATCCCGTCTGATCTCAGAAGCTAAACCGGGTTGGGCCTGGTTAGTACTTGAGTGGGAGACTGCCTAGGAATACCAGGTACTGTAAGCATTTTATTTTGTCTTCTTGCAGAAATGTGTTTGAATTTTCCTTCTGTGAATTTTCCTTCTGGTCGCAAGGCAAGGCAAGGCAAGGCACACATTTCGCAAGGTAAGAAAACCGCACATTTCCAGCTAATTGTCGCTTACGGCCAAACCACTCTGACAACGCCTGATCCCGTCTGATCTCAGAAGCTAAACCGGGTTGGGCCTGGTTAGTACTTGAGTGGGAGACTGCCTAGGAATACCAGGTACTGTAAGCATTTTATTTTGTATTCTTGCAGAAATGTGTTTGAATTTTCCTTCTGTGAATTTTCCTTCTGGTCGCAAGGCAAGGCAAGGCAAGGCAAACATTTCGCAAGGTAAGAAAACCGCACATTTCCAACTAACTGTCGCTTACGGCCAAACCACTCTGACAACGCCTGATCCTGTCTGATCTCAGAAGCTAAACAGGGTTGGGCCTGGTTAGTACTTGAGTGGGAGACTGCCTCGGAATACCAGGTACTGTAAGCATTTTATTTTGTCTTCTTGCAGAAATGTGTTTGAGTTTTCCTTCTGTGAATTTTCCTTCTGGTCGCAAGGCAAGGCAAGGCAAGGTACACATTTCGCAAGGTAAGAAAACCGCACATTTCCAACTAACTGTCACTTACGGCCAAACCACTCTGACAACGCCTGATCCCGTCTGATCTCAGAAGCTAAACAGGGTTGTGCCTGGTTAGTACTTGAGTGGAAGACTGCCTCGGAATACCAGGTACTGTAGGCATTTTATTTTGTCTTCTTGCAGAAATGTGTTTGAGTTTTCCTTCTGTGAATTTTCCTTCTGGTCACAAGGCAAGGCAAGGCACACATTTCGCAAGGTAAGAAAACCGCACATTTCCAGCTAATTGTCGCTTACGGCCAAACCACTCTGACAACGCCTGATCCCGTCTGATCTCAGAAGCTAAACCGGGTTGGGCCTGGTTAGTACTTGAGTGGGAGACTGCCTAGGAATACCAGGTACTGTAAGCATTTTATTTTGTCTTCTTGCAGAAATGTGTTTGAATTTTCCTTCTGTGAATTTTCCTTCTGGTCGCAAGGCAAGGCAAGGCAAGGCACACATTTCGCAAGGTAAGAAAACCGCACATTTCCAACTAACTGTCGCTTACGGCCAAACCACTCTGACAACGCCTGATCCCGTCTGATCTCAGAAGCTAAACCGGGTTGGGCCTGGTTAGTACTTGATTGGGAGACTGCCTAGGAATACCAGGTACTGTAAGCATTTTATTTTGTCTTCTTGCAGAAATGTGTTTGAATTTTCCTTCTGTGAATTTTCCTTCTGGTCGCAAGGCAAGGCAAGGCAAGGCAAACATTTCGCAAGGTAAGAAAACCGCACATTTCCAACTAACTGTCGCTTACGGCCAAACCGCTCTGACAACGCCTGATCCTGTCTGATCTCAGAAGCTAAACAGGGTTGGGCCTGGTTAGTACTTGAGTGGGAGACTGCCTCGGAATACCAGGTACTGTAAGCATTTTATTTTGTCTTCTTGCAGAAATGTGTTTGAGTTTTCCTTCTGTGAATTTTCCTTCTGGTCGCAAGGCAAGGCAAGGTACACATTTCGCAAGGTAAGAAAACCGCACATTTCCATCTAACTGTCGCTTACGGCCAAACCACTCTGACAACGCCTGATCCCGTCTGATCTCAGAAGCTAAACAGGGTTGGGCCTGGTTAGTACTTGAGTGGGAGACTGCCTAGGAATACCAGGTACTGTAAGCATTTTATTTTGTCTTCTTGCAGAAATGTGTTTGAATTTTCCTTCTGTGAATTTTCCTTCTGGTCGCAAGGCAAGGCAAGGCAAGGCAAGGCACACATTTCGCAAGGTAAGAAAACCGCACATTTCCAGCTAATTGTCGCTTACGGCCAAACCACTCTGACAACGCCTGATCCCGTCTGATCTCAGAAGCTAAACCGGGTTGGGCCTGGTTAGTACTTGAGTGGGAGACTGCCTAGGAATACCAGGTACTGTAAGCATTTTATTTTGTATTCTTGCAGAAATGTGTTTGAATTTTCCTTCTGTGAATTTTCCTTCTGGTCGCAAGGCAAGGCAAGGCAAGGCAAACATTTCGCAAGGTAAGAAAACCGCACATTTCCAACTAACTGTCGCTTACGGCCAAACCACTCTGACAACGCCTGATCCTGTCTGATCTCAGAAGCTAAACAGGGTTGGGCCTGGTTAGTACTTGAGTGGGAGACTGCCTCGGAATACCAGGTACTGTAAGCATTTTATTTTGTCTTCTTGCAGAAATGTGTTTGAGTTTTCCTTCTGTGAATTTTCCTTCTGGTCGCAAGGCAAGGCAAGGCAAGGTACACATTTCGCAAGGTAAGAAAACCGCACATTTCCAACTAACTGTCACTTACGGCCAAACCACTCTGACAACGCCTGATCCCGTCTGATCTCAGAAGCTAAACAGGGTTGTGCCTGGTTAGTACTTGAGTGGAAGACTGCCTCGGAATACCAGGTACTGTAGGCATTTTATTTTGTCTTCTTGCAGAAATGTGTTTGAGTTTTCCTTCTGTGAATTTTCCTTCTGGTCACAAGGCAAGGCAAGGCACACATTTCGCAAGGTAAGAAAACCGCACATTTCCTACTAACTGTTGCTTATGGCCAAACCACTCTGACAACGCCTGATCCCGTCTGATCTCAGAAGCTAAACAGGGTTGGGCCTGGTTAGTACTTGAGTGGGAGACTGCCTAGGAATACCAGGTACTGTAAGCATTTTATTTTGTCTTCTTGCAGAAATGTGTTTGAATTTTCCTTCTGTGAATTTTCCTTCTGGTCGCAAGGCAAGGCAAGGCAAGGCACACATTTCGCAAGGTAAGAAAACCGCACATTTCCAACTAACTGTCGCTTACGGCCAAACCACTCTGACAACGCCTGATCCCGTCTGATCTCAGAAGCTAAACCGGGTTGGGCCTGGTTAGTACTTGATTGGGAGACTGCCTAGGAATACCAGGTACTGTAAGCATTTTATTTTGTCTTCTTGCAGAAATGTGTTTGAATTTTCCTTCTGTGAATTTTCCTTCTGGTCGCAAGGCAAGGCAAGGCAAGGCAAACATTTCGCAAGGTAAGAAAACCGCACATTTCCAACTAACTGTCGCTTACGGCCAAACCGCTCTGACAACGCCTGATCCTGTCTGATCTCAGAAGCTAAACAGGGTTGGGCCTGGTTAGTACTTGAGTGGGAGACTGCCTCGGAATACCAGGTACTGTAAGCATTTTATTTTGTCTTCTTGCAGAAATGTGTTTGAGTTTTCCTTCTGTGAATTTTCCTTCTGGTCGCAAGGCAAGGCAAGGCAAGGTACACATTTCGCAAGGTAAGAAAACTGCACATTTCCAACTAACTGTCGCTTACGGCCAAACCACTCTGACAACGCCTGATCCCGTCTGATCTCAGAAGCTAAACAGGGTTGGGCCTGGTTAGTACTTGAGTGGGAGACTGCCTCGGAATACCAGGTACTGTAAGCATTTTATTTTGTCTTCTTGCAGAAATGTGTTTGAGTTTTCCTTCTGTGAATTTTCCTTCTGGTCGCAAGGCAAGGCAAGGCAAGGTACACATTTCGCAAGGTAAGAAAACCGCACATTTCCAACTAACTGTCGCTTACGGCCAAACCACTCTGACAACGCCTGATCCCGTCTGATCTCAGAAGCTAAACAGGGTTGGGCCTGGTTAGTACTTGAGTGGGAGACTGCCTAGGAATACCAGGTACTGTAAGCATTTTATTTTGTCTTCTTGCAGAAATGTGTTTGAGTTTTCCTTCTGTGAATTTTCCTTCTGGTCGCAAGGCAAGGCAAGGCAAGGTACACATTTCGCAAGGTAAGAAAACCGCACATTTCCAACTAACTGTCGCTTACGGCCAAACCACTCTGACAACGCCTGATCCCGTCTGATCTCAGAAGCTAAACAGGGTTGGGCCTGGTTAGTACTTGAGTGGGAGACTGCCTAGGAATACCAGGTACTGTAAGCATTTTATTTTGTCTTCTTGCAGAAATGTGTTTGAGTTTTCCTTCTGTGAATTTTCCTTCTGGTCGCAAGGCAAGGCAAGGCAAGGTACACATTTCGCAAGGTAAGAAAACCGCACATTTCCAACTAACTGTCGCTTACGGCCAAACCACTCTGACAACGCCTGATCCCGTCTGATCTCAGAAGCTAAACCGGGTTGGGCCTGGTTAGTACTTGAGTGGGAGACTGCCTAGGAATACCAGGTACTGTAAGCATTTTATTTTGTCTTCTTGCAGAAATGTGTTTGAATTTTCCTTCTGTGAATTTTCCTTCTGGTCGCAAGGCAAGGCAAGGCAAGGCACACATTTCGCAAGGTAAGAAAACCGCACATTTCCAGCTAATTGTCGCTTACGGCCAAACCACTCTGACAACGCCTGATCCCGTCTGATCTCAGAAGCTAAACCGGGTTGGGCCTGGTTAGTACTTGAGTGGGAGACTGCCTAGGAATACCAGGTACTGTAAGCATTTTATTTTGTCTTCTTGCAGAAATGTGTTTGAATTTTCCTTCTGTGAATTTTCCTTCTGGTCGCAAGGCAAGGCAAGGCAAGGCAAGGCACACATTTCGCAAGGTAAGAAAACCGCACATTTCCAGCTAATTGTCGCTTACGGCCAAACCACTCTGACAACGCCTGATCCCGTCTGATCTCAGAAGCTAAACCGGGTTGGGCCTGGTTAGTACTTGAGTGGGAGACTGCCTAGGAATACCAGGTACTGTAAGCATTTTATTTTGTATTCTTGCAGAAATGTGTTTGAATTTTCCTTCTGTGAATTTTCCTTCTGGTCGCAAGGCAAGGCAAGGCAAGGCAAACATTTCGCAAGGTAAGAAAACCGCACATTTCCAACTAACTGTCGCTTACGGCCAAACCACTCTGACAACGCCTGATCCTGTCTGATCTCAGAAGCTAAACAGGGTTGGGCCTGGTTAGTACTTGAGTGGGAGACTGCCTCGGAATACCAGGTACTGTAAGCATTTTATTTTGTCTTCTTGCAGAAATGTGTTTGAGTTTTCCTTCTGTGAATTTTCCTTCTGGTCGCAAGGCAAGGCAAGGCAAGGTACACATTTCGCAAGGTAAGAAAACCGCACATTTCCAACTAACTGTCGCTTACGGCCAAACCACTCTGACAACGCCTGATCCCGTCTGATCTCAGAAGCTAAACCGGGTTGGGCCTGGTTAGTACTTGAGTGGGAGACTGCCTAGGAATACCAGGTACTGTAAGCATTTTATTTTGTCTTCTTGCAGAAATGTGTTTGAATTTTCCTTCTGTGAATTTTCCTTCTGGTCGCAAGGCAAGGCAAGGCAAGGCACACATTTCGCAAGGTAAGAAAACCGCACATTTCCAGCTAATTGTCGCTTACGGCCAAACCACTCTGACAACGCCTGATCCCGTCTGATCTCAGAAGCTAAACCGGGTTGGGCCTGGTTAGTACTTGAGTGGGAGACTGCCTAGGAATACCAGGTACTGTAAGCATTTTATTTTGTCTTCTTGCAGAAATGTGTTTGAATTTTCCTTCTGTGAATTTTCCTTCTGGTCGCAAGGCAAGGCAAGGCAAGGCAAGGCACACATTTCGCAAGGTAAGAAAACCGCACATTTCCAGCTAATTGTCGCTTACGGCCAAACCACTCTGACAACGCCTGATCCCGTCTGATCTCAGAAGCTAAACCGGGTTGGGCCTGGTTAGTACTTGAGTGGGAGACTGCCTAGGAATACCAGGTACTGTAAGCATTTTATTTTGTATTCTTGCAGAAATGTGTTTGAATTTTCCTTCTGTGAATTTTCCTTCTGGTCGCAAGGCAAGGCAAGGCAAGGCAAACATTTCGCAAGGTAAGAAAACCGCACATTTCCAACTAACTGTCGCTTACGGCCAAACCACTCTGACAACGCCTGATCCTGTCTGATCTCAGAAGCTAAACAGGGTTGGGCCTGGTTAGTACTTGAGTGGGAGACTGCCTCGGAATACCAGGTACTGTAAGCATTTTATTTTGTCTTCTTGCAGAAATGTGTTTGAGTTTTCCTTCTGTGAATTTTCCTTCTGGTCGCAAGGCAAGGCAAGGCAAGGTACACATTTCGCAAGGTAAGAAAACCGCACATTTCCAACTAACTGTCACTTACGGCCAAACCACTCTGACAACGCCTGATCCCGTCTGATCTCAGAAGCTAAACAGGGTTGTGCCTGGTTAGTACTTGAGTGGAAGACTGCCTCGGAATACCAGGTACTGTAGGCATTTTATTTTGTCTTCTTGCAGAAATGTGTTTGAGTTTTCCTTCTGTGAATTTTCCTTCTGGTCACAAGGCAAGGCAAGGCACACATTTCGCAAGGTAAGAAAACCGCACATTTCCTACTAACTGTTGCTTATGGCCAAACCACTCTGACAACGCCTGATCCCGTCTGATCTCAGAAGCTACACAGGGTTGGGCCTGGTTAGTACTTGAGTGGGAGACTGCCTAGGAATACCAGGTACTGTAAGCATTTTATTTTGTCTTCTTGCAGAAATGTGTTTGAATTTTCCTTCTGTGAATTTTCCTTCTGGTCGCAAGGCAAGGCAAGGCAAGGCACACATTTCGCAAGGTAAGAAAACCGCACATTTCCAACTAACTGTCGCTTACGGCCAAACCACTCTGACAACGCCTGATCCCGTCTGATCTCAGAAGCTAAACCGGGTTGGGCCTGGTTAGTACTTGATTGGGAGACTGCCTAGGAATACCAGGTACTGTAAGCATTTTATTTTGTCTTCTTGCAGAAATGTGTTTGAATTTTCCTTCTGTGAATTTTCCTTCTGGTCGCAAGGCAAGGCAAGGCAAGGCAAACATTTCGCAAGGTAAGAAAACCGCACATTTCCAACTAACTGTCGCTTACGGCCAAACCACTCTGACAACGCCTGATCCTGTCTGATCTCAGAAGCTAAACAGGGTTGGGCCTGGTTAGTACTTGAGTGGGAGACTGCCTCGGAATACCAGGTACTGTAAGCATTTTATTTTGTCTTCTTGCAGAAATGTGTTTGAGTTTTCCTTCTGTGAATTTTCCTTCTGGTCGCAAGGCAAGGCAAGGCAAGGTACACATTTCGCAAGGTAAGAAAACCGCACATTTCCAACTAACTGTCGCTTACGGCCAAACCACTCTGACAACGCCTGATCCCGTCTGATCTCAGAAGCTAAACAGGGTTGGGCCTGGTTAGTACTTGAGTGGGAGACTGCCTAGGAATACCAGGTACTGTAAGCATTTTATTTTGTCTTCTTGCAGAAATGTGTTTGAATTTTCCTTCTGTGAATTTTCCTTCTGGTCGCAAGGCAAGGCAAGGCAAGGCAAGGCACACATTTCGCAAGGTAAGAAAACCGCACATTTCCAGCTAATTGTCGCTTACGGCCAAACCACTCTGACAACGCCTGATCCCGTCTGATCTCAGAAGCTAAACCGGGTTGGGCCTGGTTAGTACTTGAGTGGGAGACTGCCTAGGAATACCAGGTACTGTAAGCATTTTATTTTGTATTCTTGCAGAAATGTGTTTGAATTTTCCTTCTGTGAATTTTCCTTCTGGTCGCAAGGCAAGGCAAGGCAAGGCAAGGCAAGGCAAACATTTCGCAAGGTAAGAAAACCGCACATTTCCAGCTAACTGTCGCTTACGGCCAAACCACTCTGACAACGCCTGATCCTGTCTGATCTCAGAAGCTAAACAGGGTTGGGCCTGGTTAGTACTTGAGTGGGAGACTGCCTCGGAATACCAGGTACTGTAAGCATTTTATTTTGTCTTCTTGCAGAAATGTGTTTGAGTTTTCCTTCTGTGAATTTTCCTTCTGGTCGCAAGGCAAGGCAAGGCAAGGTACACATTTCGCAAGGTAAGAAAACCGCACATTTCCAACTAACTGTCGCTTACGGCCAAACCACTCTGACAACGCCTGATCCCGTCTGATCTCAGAAGCTAAACAGGGTTGGGCCTGGTTAGTACTTGAGTGGGAGACTGCCTAGGAATACCAGGTACTGTAAGCATTTTATTTTGTCTTCTTGCAGAAATGTGTTTGAATTTTCCTTCTATGAATTTTCCTTCTGGTCGCAAGGCAAGGCAAGGCAAGGCAAGGCACACATTTCGCAAGGTAAGAAAACCGCACATTTCCAGCTAATTGTCGCTTACGGCCAAACCACTCTGACAACGCCTGATCCCGTCTGATCTCAGAAGCTAAACCGGGTTGGGCCTGGTTAGTACTTGAGTGGGAGACTGCCTAGGAATACCAGGTACTGTAAGCATTTTATTTTGTATTCTTGCAGAAATGTGTTTGAATTTTCCTTCTGTGAATTTTCCTTCTGGTCGCAAGGCAAGGCAAGGCAAGGCAAGGCAAACATTTCGCAAGGTAAGAAAACCGCACATTTCCAACTAACTGTCGCTTACGGCCAAACCACTCT
Organism: Neoarius graeffei; assembly: GCF_027579695.1. Classification (NCBI taxonomy): domain Eukaryota; kingdom Metazoa; phylum Chordata; class Actinopteri; order Siluriformes; family Ariidae; genus Neoarius; species Neoarius graeffei. The sequence goes on from NC_083585.1 coordinate 826,756, forward strand.
GACAACGCCTGATCCTGTCTGATCTCAGAAGCTAAACAGGGTTGGGCCTGGTTAGTACTTGAGTGGGAGACTGCCTCGGAATACCAGGTACTGTAAGCATTTTATTTTGTCTTCTTGCAGAAATGTGTTTGAGTTTTCCTTCTGGTCGCAAGGCAAGGCAAGGCAAGGTACACATTTCGCAAGGTAAGAAAACCGCACATTTCCAACTAACTGTCGCTTACGGCCAAACCACTCTGACAACGCCTGATCCCGTCTGATCTCAGAAGCTAAACAGGGTTGGGCCTGGTTAGTACTTGAGTGGGAGACTGCCTAGGAATACCAGGTACTGTAAGCATTTTATTTTGTCTTCTTGCAGAAATGTGTTTGAGTTTTCCTTCTGTGAATTTTCCTTCTGGTCGCAAGGCAAGGCAAGGCAAGGTACACATTTCGCAAGGTAAGAAAACCGCACATTTCCAACTAACTGTCGCTTACGGCCAAACCACTCTGACAACGCCTGATCCCGTCTGATCTCAGAAGCTAAACAGGGTTGGGCCTGGTTAGTACTTGAGTGGGAGACTGCCTAGGAATACCAGGTACTGTAAGCATTTTATTTTGTCTTCTTGCAGAAATGTGTTTGAATTTTCCTTCTGTGAATTTTCCTTCTGGTCGCAAGGCAAGGCAAGGCAAGGCAAACATTTCGCAAGGTAAGAAAACCGCACATTTCCAACTAACTGTCGCTTACGGCCAAACCACTCTGACAACGCCTGATCCCGTCTGATCTCAGAAGCTAAACAGGGTTGGGCCTGGTTAGTACTTGAGTGGGAGACTGCCTCGGAATACCAGGTACTGTAAGCATTTTATTTTGTCTTCTTGCAGAAATGTGTTTGAGTTTTCCTTCTGTGAATTTTCCTTCTGGTCGCAAGGCAAGGCAAGGCAAGGTACACATTTCGCAAGGTAAGAAAACCGCACATTTCCAACTAACTGTCGCATACGGCCAAACCACTCTGACAACGCCTGATCCCGTCTGATCTCAGAAGCTAAACCGGGTTGGGCCTGGTTAGTACTTGAGTGGGAGACTGCCTAGGAATACCAGGTACTGTAAGCATTTTATTTTGTCTTCTTGCAGAAATGTGTTTGAATTTTCCTTCTGTGAATTTTCCTTCTGGTCGCAAGGCAAGGCAAGGCAAGGCACACATTTCGCAAGGTAAGAAAACCGCACATTTCCAGCTAATTGTCGCTTACGGCCAAACCACTCTGACAACGCCTGATCCCGTCTGATCTCAGAAGCTAAACCGGGTTGGGCCTGGTTAGTACTTGAGTGGGAGACTGCCTAGGAATACCAGGTACTGTAAGCATTTTATTTTGTCTTCTTGCAGAAATGTGTTTGAATTTTCCTTCTGTGAATTTTCCTTCTGGTCGCAAGGCAAGGCAAGGCAAGGCAAGGCACACATTTCGCAAGGTAAGAAAACCGCACATTTCCAGCTAATTGTCGCTTACGGCCAAACCACTCTGACAACGCCTGATCCCGTCTGATCTCAGAAGCTAAACCGGGTTGGGCCTGGTTAGTACTTGAGTGGGAGACTGCCTAGGAATACCAGGTACTGTAAGCATTTTATTTTGTATTCTTGCAGAAATGTGTTTGAATTTTCCTTCTGTGAATTTTCCTTCTGGTCGCAAGGCAAGGCAAGGCAAGGCAAACATTTCGCAAGGTAAGAAAACCGCACATTTCCAACTAACTGTCGCTTACGGCCAAACCACTCTGACAACGCCTGATCCTGTCTGATCTCAGAAGCTAAACAGGGTTGGGCCTGGTTAGTACTTGAGTGGGAGACTGCCTCGGAATACCAGGTACTGTAAGCATTTTATTTTGTCTTCTTGCAGAAATGTGTTTGAGTTTTCCTTCTGTGAATTTTCCTTCTGGTCGCAAGGCAAGGCAAGGCAAGGTACACATTTCGCAAGGTAAGAAAACCGCACATTTCCAACTAACTGTCGCTTACGGCCAAACCACTCTGACAACGCCTGATCCCGTCTGATCTCAGAAGCTAAACCGGGTTGGGCCTGGTTAGTACTTGAGTGGGAGACTGCCTAGGAATACCAGGTACTGTAAGCATTTTATTTTGTCTTCTTGCAGAAATGTGTTTGAATTTTCCTTCTATGAATTTTCCTTCTGGTCGCAAGGCAAGGCAAGGCAAGGCAAGGCACACATTTCGCAAGGTAAGAAAACCGCACATTTCCAGCTAATTGTCGCTTACGGCCAAACCACTCTGACAACGCCTGATCCCGTCTGATCTCAGAAGCTAAACCGGGTTGGGCCTGGTTAGTACTTGAGTGGGAGACTGCCTAGGAATACCAGGTACTGTAAGCATTTTATTTTGTATTCTTGCAGAAATGTGTTTGAATTTTCCTTCTGTGAATTTTCCTTCTGGTCGCAAGGCAAGGCAAGGCAAGGCAAGGCAAACATTTCGCAAGGTAAGAAAACCGCACATTTCCAACTAACTGTCGCTTACGGCCAAACCACTCTGACAACGCCTGATCCTGTCTGATCTCAGAAGCTAAACAGGGTTGGGCCTGGTTAGTACTTGAGTGGGAGACTGCCTCGGAATACCAGGTACTGTAAGCATTTTATTTTGTCTTCTTGCAGAAATGTGTTTGAGTTTTCCTTCTGTGAATTTTCCTTCTGGTCGCAAGGCAAGGCAAGGCAAGGTACACATTTCGCAAGGTAAGAAAACCGCACATTTCCAACTAACTGTCGCTTACGGCCAAACCACTCTGACAACGCCTGATCCCGTCTGATCTCAGAAGCTAAACAGGGTTGTGCCTGGTTAGTACTTGAGTGGAAGACTGCCTCGGAATACCAGGTACTGTAGGCATTTTATTTTGTCTTCTTGCAGAAATGTGTTTGAGTTTTCCTTCTGTGAATTTTCCTTCTGGTCACAAGGCAAGGCAAGGCACACATTTCGCAAGGTAAGAAAACCGCACATTTCCTACTAACTGTTGCTTATGGCCAAACCACTCTGACAACGCCTGATCCCGTCTGATCTCAGAAGCTAAACAGGGTTGGGCCTGGTTAGTACTTGAGTGGGAGACTGCCTAGGAATACCAGGTACTGTAAGCATTTTATTTTGTCTTCTTGCAGAAATGTGTTTGAATTTTCCTTCTGTGAATTTTCCTTCTGGTCGCAAGGCAAGGCAAGGCAAGGCACACATTTCGCAAGGTAAGAAAACCGCACATTTCCAACTAACTGTCGCTTACGGCCAAACCACTCTGACAACGCCTGATCCCGTCTGATCTCAGAAGCTAAACCGGGTTGGGCCTGGTTAGTACTTGATTGGGAGACTGCCTAGGAATACCAGGTACTGTAAGCATTTTATTTTGTCTTCTTGCAGAAATGTGTTTGAATTTTCCTTCTGTGAATTTTCCTTCTGGTCGCAAGGCAAGGCAAGGCAAGGCAAACATTTCGCAAGGTAAGAAAACCGCACATTTCCAACTAACTGTCGCTTACGGCCAAACCACTCTGACAACGCCTGATCCCGTCTGATCTCAGAAGCTAAACAGGGTTGGGCCTGGTTAGTACTTGAGTGGGAGACTGCCTCGGAATACCAGGTACTGTAAGCATTTTATTTTGTCTTCTTGCAGAAATGTGTTTGAGTTTTCCTTCTGTGAATTTTCCTTCTGGTCGCAAGGCAAGGCAAGGCAAGGTACACATTTCGCAAGGTAAGAAAACCGCACATTTCCAACTAACTGTCGCTTACGGCCAAACCACTCTGACAACGCCTGATCCCGTCTGATCTCAGAAGCTAAACAGGGTTGGGCCTGGTTAGTACTTGAGCGGGAGACTGCCTAGGAATACCAGGTACTGTAAGCATTTTATTTTGTCTTCTTGCAGAAATGTGTTTGAATTTTCCTTCTGTGAATTTTCCTTCTGGTCGCAAGGCAAGGCAAGGCAAGGCAAGGCACACATTTCGCAAGGTAAGAAAACCGCACATTTCCAGCTAATTGTCGCTTACGGCCAAACCACTCTGACAACGCCTGATCCCGTCTGATCTCAGAAGCTAAACCGGGTTGGGCCTGGTTAGTACTTGAGTGGGAGACTGCCTAGGAATACCAGGTACTGTAAGCATTTTATTTTGTATTCTTGCAGAAATGTGTTTGAATTTTCCTTCTGTGAATTTTCCTTCTGGTCGCAAGGCAAGGCAAGGCAAGGCAAACATTTCGCAAGGTAAGAAAACCGCACATTTCCAACTAACTGTCGCTTACGGCCAAACCACTCTGACAACGCCTGATCCTGTCTGATCTCAGAAGCTAAACAGGGTTGGGCCTGGTTAGTACTTGAGTGGGAGACTGCCTCGGAATACCAGGTACTGTAAGCATTTTATTTTGTCTTCTTGCAGAAATGTGTTTGAGTTTTCCTTCTGTGAATTTTCCTTCTGGTCGCAAGGCAAGGCAAGGCAAGGTACACATTTCGCAAGGTAAGAAAACCGCACATTTCCAACTAACTGTCGCTTACGGCCAAACCACTCTGACAACGCCTGATCCCGTCTGATCTCAGAAGCTAAACAGGGTTGGGCCTGGTTAGTACTTGAGTGGGAGACTGCCTCGGAATACCAGGTACTGTAAGCATTTTATTTTGTCTTCTTGCAGAAATGTGTTTGAGTTTTCCTTCTGTGAATTTTCCTTCTGGTCGCAAGGCAAGGCAAGGCAAGGTACACATTTCGCAAGGTAAGAAAACCGCACATTTCCAACTAACTGTCGCTTACGGCCAAACCACTCTGACAACGCCTGATCCCGTCTGATCTCAGAAGCTAAACAGGGTTGGGCCTGGTTAGTACTTGAGTGGGAGACTGCCTAGGAATACCAGGTACTGTAAGCATTTTATTTTGTCTTCTTGCAGAAATGTGTTTGAATTTTCCTTCTGTGAATTTTCCTTCTGGTCGCAAGGCAAGGCAAGGCAAGGCAAACATTTCGCAAGGTAAGAAAACCGCACATTTCCAACTAACTGTCGCTTACGGCCAAACCACTCTGACAACGCCTGATCCCGTCTGATCTCAGAAGCTAAACAGGGTTGGGCCTGGTTAGTACTTGAGTGGGAGACTGCCTCGGAATACCAGGTACTGTAAGCATTTTATTTTGTCTTCTTGCAGAAATGTGTTTGAGTTTTCCTTCTGTGAATTTTCCTTCTGGTCGCAAGGCAAGGCAAGGCAAGGTACACATTTCGCAAGGTAAGAAAACCGCACATTTCCAACTAACTGTCGCTTACGGCCAAACCACTCTGACAACGCCTGATCCCGTCTGATCTCAGAAGCTAAACCGGGTTGGGCCTGGTTAGTACTTGAGTGGGAGACTGCCTAGGAATACCAGGTACTGTAAGCATTTTATTTTGTCTTCTTGCAGAAATGTGTTTGAATTTTCCTTCTGTGAATTTTCCTTCTGGTCGCAAGGCAAGGCAAGGCACACATTTCGCAAGGTAAGAAAACCGCACATTTCCAGCTAATTGTCGCTTACGGCCAAACCACTCTGACAACGCCTGATCCCGTCTGATCTCAGAAGCTAAACCGGGTTGGGCCTGGTTAGTACTTGAGTGGGAGACTGCCTAGGAATACCAGGTACTGTAAGCATTTTATTTTGTCTTCTTGCAGAAATGTGTTTGAATTTTCCTTCTGTGAATTTTCCTTCTGGTCGCAAGGCAAGGCAAGGCAAGGCAAGGCACACATTTCGCAAGGTAAGAAAACCGCACATTTCCAGCTAATTGTCGCTTACGGCCAAACCACTCTGACAACGCCTGATCCCGTCTGATCTCAGAAGCTAAACCGGGTTGGGCCTGGTTAGTACTTGAGTGGGAGACTGCCTAGGAATACCAGGTACTGTAAGCATTTTATTTTGTATTCTTGCAGAAATGTGTTTGAATTTTCCTTCTGTGAATTTTCCTTCTGGTCGCAAGGCAAGGCAAGGCAAACATTTCGCAAGGTAAGAAAACCGCACATTTCCAACTAACTGTCGCTTACGGCCAAACCACTCTGACAACGCCTGATCCTGTCTGATCTCAGAAGCTAAACAGGGTTGGGCCTGGTTAGTACTTGAGTGGGAGACTGCCTCGGAATACCAGGTACTGTAAGCATTTTATTTTGTCTTCTTGCAGAAATGTGTTTGAGTTTTCCTTCTGTGAATTTTCCTTCTGGTCGCAAGGCAAGGCAAGGCAAGGTACACATTTCGCAAGGTAAGAAAACCGCACATTTCCAACTAACTGTCGCTTACGGCCAAACCACTCTGACAACGCCTGATCCCGTCTGATCTCAGAAGCTAAACAGGGTTGGGCCTGGTTAGTACTTGAGTGGGAGACTGCCTAGGAATACCAGGTACTGTAAGCATTTTATTTTGTCTTCTTGCAGAAATGTGTTTGAATTTTCCTTCTGTGAATTTTCCTTCTGGTCGCAAGGCAAGGCAAGGCAAGGCACACATTTCGCAAGGTAAGAAAACCGCACATTTCCAGCTAATTGTCGCTTACGGCCAAACCACTCTGACAACGCCTGATCCCGTCTGATCTCAGAAGCTAAACCGGGTTGGGCCTGGTTAGTACTTGAGTGGGAGACTGCCTAGGAATACCAGGTACTGTAAGCATTTTATTTTGTCTTCTTGCAGAAATGTGTTTGAATTTTCCTTCTGTGAATTTTCCTTCTGGTCGCAAGGCAAGGCAAGGCAAGGCAAGGCACACATTTCGCAAGGTAAGAAAACCGCACATTTCCAGCTAATTGTCGCTTACGGCCAAACCACTCTGACAACGCCTGATCCCGTCTGATCTCAGAAGCTAAACCGGGTTGGGCCTGGTTAGTACTTGAGTGGGAGACTGCCTAGGAATACCAGGTACTGTAAGCATTTTATTTTGTCTTCTTGCAGAAATGTGTTTGAATTTTCCTTCTGTGAATTTTCCTTCTGGTCGCAAGGCAAGGCAAGGCAAGGCAAGGCACACATTTCGCAAGGTAAGAAAACCGCACATTTCCAGCTAATTGTCGCTTACGGCCAAACCACTCTGACAACGCCTGATCCCGTCTGATCTCAGAAGCTAAACCGGGTTGGGCCTGGTTAGTACTTGAGTGGGAGACTGCCTAGGAATACCAGGTACTGTAAGCATTTTATTTTGTATTCTTGCAGAAATGTGTTTGAATTTTCCTTCTGTGAATTTTCCTTCTGGTCGCAAGGCAAGGCAAGGCAAGGCAAACATTTCGCAAGGTAAGAAAACCGCACATTTCCAACTAACTGTCGCTTACGGCCAAACCACTCTGACAACGCCTGATCCTGTCTGATCTCAGAAGCTAAACAGGGTTGGGCCTGGTTAGTACTTGAGTGGGAGACTGCCTCGGAATACCAGGTACTGTAAGCATTTTATTTTGTCTTCTTGCAGAAATGTGTTTGAGTTTTCCTTCTGTGAATTTTCCTTCTGGTCGCAAGGCAAGGCAAGGCAAGGTACACATTTCGCAAGGTAAGAAAACCGCACATTTCCAACTAACTGTCGCTTACGGCCAAACCACTCTGACAACGCCTGATCCCGTCTGATCTCAGAAGCTAAACAGGGTTGGGCCTGGTTAGTACTTGAGTGGGAGACTGCCTAGGAATACCAGGTACTGTAAGCATTTTATTTTGTCTTCTTGCAGAAATGTGTTTGAATTTTCCTTCTGTGAATTTTCCTTCTGGTCGCAAGGCAAGGCAAGGCAAGGCAAGGCACACATTTCGCAAGGTAAGAAAACCGCACATTTCCAGCTAATTGTCGCTTACGGCCAAACCACTCTGACAACGCCTGATCCCGTCTGATCTCAGAAGCTAAACCGGGTTGGGCCTGGTTAGTACTTGAGTGGGAGACTGCCTAGGAATACCAGGTACTGTAAGCATTTTATTTTGTATTCTTGCAGAAATGTGTTTGAATTTTCCTTCTGTGAATTTTCCTTCTGGTCGCAAGGCAAGGCAAGGCAAGGCAAACATTTCGCAAGGTAAGAAAACCGCACATTTCCAACTAACTGTCGCTTACGGCCAAACCACTCTGACAACGCCTGATCCTGTCTGATCTCAGAAGCTAAACAGGGTTGGTCCTGGTTATTACTTGAGTGGGAGACTGCCTCGGAATACCAGGTACTGTAAGCATTTTATTTTGTCTTCTTGCAGAAATGTGTTTGAGTTTTCCTTCTGTGAATTTTCCTTCTGGTCGCAAGGCAAGGCAAGGCAAGGCAAACATTTCGCAAGGTAAGAAAACCGCACATTTCCAACTAACTGTCGCTTACGGCCAAACCACTCTGACAACGCCTGATCCTGTCTGATCTCAAAAGCTAAACAGGGTTGGGCCTGGTTAGTACTTGAGTGGGAGACTGCCTCGGAATACCAGGTACTGTAAGCATTTTATTTTGTCTTCTTGCAGAAATGTGTTTGAGTTTTCCTTCTGTGAATTTTCCTTCTGGTCGCAAGGCAAGGCAAGGCAAGGTACACATTTCGCAAGGTAAGAAAACCGCACATTTCCAACTAACTGTCGCTTACGGCCAAACCACTCTGACAACGCCTGATCCCGTCTGATCTCAGAAGCTAAACAGGGTTGGGCCTGGTTAGTACTTGAGTGGGAGACTGCCTCGGAATACCAGGTACTGTAAGCATTTTATTTTGTCTTCTTGCAGAAATGTGTTTGAGTTTTCCTTCTGTGAATTTTCCTTCTGGTCGCAAGGCAAGGCAAGGCAAGGTACACATTTCGCAAGGTAAGAAAACCGCACATTTCCAACTAACTGTCGCTTACGGCCAAACCACTCTGACAACGCCTGATCCCGTCTGATCTCAGAAGCTAAACAGGGTTGGGCCTGGTTAGTACTTGAGTGGGAGACTGCCTAGGAATACCAGGTACTGTAAGCATTTTATTTTGTCTTCTTGCAGAAATGTGTTTGAATTTTCCTTCTGTGAATTTTCCTTCTGGTCGCAAGGCAAGGCAAGGCAAGGCAAACATTTCGCAAGGTAAGAAAACCGCACATTTCCAACTAACTGTCGCTTACGGCCAAACCACTCTGACAACGCCTGATCCCGTCTGATCTCAGAAGCTAAACAGGGTTGGGCCTGGTTAGTACTTGAGTGGGAGACTGCCTCGGAATACCAGGTACTGTAAGCATTTTATTTTGTCTTCTTGCAGAAATGTGTTTGAGTTTTCCTTCTGTGAATTTTCCTTCTGGTCGCAAGGCAAGGCAAGGCAAGGTACACATTTCGCAAGGTAAGAAAACCGCACATTTCCAACTAACTGTCGCTTACGGCCAAACCACTCTGACAACGCCTGATCCCGTCTGATCTCAGAAGCTAAACCGGGTTGGGCCTGGTTAGTACTTGAGTGGGAGACTGCCTAGGAATACCAGGTACTGTAAGCATTTTATTTTGTCTTCTTGCAGAAATGTGTTTGAATTTTCCTTCTGTGAATTTTCCTTCTGGTCGCAAGGCAAGGCAAGGCACACATTTCGCAAGGTAAGAAAACCGCACATTTCCAGCTAATTGTCGCTTACGGCCAAACCACTCTGACAACGCCTGATCCCGTCTGATCTCAGAAGCTAAACCGGGTTGGGCCTGGTTAGTACTTGAGTGGGAGACTGCCTAGGAATACCAGGTACTGTAAGCATTTTATTTTGTCTTCTTGCAGAAATGTGTTTGAATTTTCCTTCTGTGAATTTTCCTTCTGGTCGCAAGGCAAGGCAAGGCAAGGCAAGGCACACATTTCGCAAGGTAAGAAAACCGCACATTTCCAGCTAATTGTCGCTTACGGCCAAACCACTCTGACAACGCCTGATCCCGTCTGATCTCAGAAGCTAAACCGGGTTGGGCCTGGTTAGTACTTGAGTGGGAGACTGCCTAGGAATACCAGGTACTGTAAGCATTTTATTTTGTATTCTTGCAGAAATGTGTTTGAATTTTCCTTCTGTGAATTTTCCTTCTGGTCGCAAGGCAAGGCAAGGCAAACATTTCGCAAGGTAAGAAAACCGCACATTTCCAACTAACTGTCGCTTACGGCCAAACCACTCTGACAACGCCTGATCCTGTCTGATCTCAGAAGCTAAACAGGGTTGGGCCTGGTTAGTACTTGAGTGGGAGACTGCCTCGGAATACCAGGTACTGTAAGCATTTTATTTTGTCTTCTTGCAGAAATGTGTTTGAGTTTTCCTTCTGTGAATTTTCCTTCTGGTCGCAAGGCAAGGCAAGGCAAGGTACACATTTCGCAAGGTAAGAAAACCGCACATTTCCAACTAACTGTCGCTTACGGCCAAACCACTCTGACAACGCCTGATCCCGTCTGATCTCAGAAGCTAAACAGGGTTGGGCCTGGTTAGTACTTGAGTGGGAGACTGCCTAGGAATACCAGGTACTGTAAGCATTTTATTTTGTCTTCTTGCAGAAATGTGTTTGAATTTTCCTTCTGTGAATTTTCCTTCTGGTCGCAAGGCAAGGCAAGGCAAGGCACACATTTCGCAAGGTAAGAAAACCGCACATTTCCAGCTAATTGTCGCTTACGGCCAAACCACTCTGACAACGCCTGATCCCGTCTGATCTCAGAAGCTAAACCGGGTTGGGCCTGGTTAGTACTTGAGTGGGAGACTGCCTAGGAATACCAGGTACTGTAAGCATTTTATTTTGTCTTCTTGCAGAAATGTGTTTGAATTTTCCTTCTGTGAATTTTCCTTCTGGTCGCAAGGCAAGGCAAGGCAAGGCAAGGCACACATTTCGCAAGGTAAGAAAACCGCACATTTCCAGCTAATTGTCGCTTACGGCCAAACCACTCTGACAACGCCTGATCCCGTCTGATCTCAGAAGCTAAACCGGGTTGGGCCTGGTTAGTACTTGAGTGGGAGACTGCCTAGGAATACCAGGTACTGTAAGCATTTTATTTTGTCTTCTTGCAGAAATGTGTTTGAATTTTCCTTCTGTGAATTTTCCTTCTGGTCGCAAGGCAAGGCAAGGCAAGGCAAGGCACACATTTCGCAAGGTAAGAAAACCGCACATTTCCAGCTAATTGTCGCTTACGGCCAAACCACTCTGACAACGCCTGATCCCGTCTGATCTCAGAAGCTAAACCGGGTTGGGCCTGGTTAGTACTTGAGTGGGAGACTGCCTAGGAATACCAGGTACTGTAAGCATTTTATTTTGTATTCTTGCAGAAATGTGTTTGAATTTTCCTTCTGTGAATTTTCCTTCTGGTCGCAAGGCAAGGCAAGGCAAGGCAAACATTTCGCAAGGTAAGAAAACCGCACATTTCCAACTAACTGTCGCTTACGGCCAAACCACTCTGACAACGCCTGATCCTGTCTGATCTCAGAAGCTAAACAGGGTTGGGCCTGGTTAGTACTTGAGTGGGAGACTGCCTCGGAATACCAGGTACTGTAAGCATTTTATTTTGTCTTCTTGCAGAAATGTGTTTGAGTTTTCCTTCTGTGAATTTTCCTTCTGGTCGCAAGGCAAGGCAAGGCAAGGTACACATTTCGCAAGGTAAGAAAACCGCACATTTCCAACTAACTGTCGCTTACGGCCAAACCACTCTGACAACGCCTGATCCCGTCTGATCTCAGAAGCTAAACAGGGTTGGGCCTGGTTAGTACTTGAGTGGGAGACTGCCTAGGAATACCAGGTACTGTAAGCATTTTATTTTGTCTTCTTGCAGAAATGTGTTTGAATTTTCCTTCTGTGAATTTTCCTTCTGGTCGCAAGGCAAGGCAAGGCAAGGCAAGGCACACATTTCGCAAGGTAAGAAAACCGCACATTTCCAGCTAATTGTCGCTTACGGCCAAACCACTCTGACAACGCCTGATCCCGTCTGATCTCAGAAGCTAAACCGGGTTGGGCCTGGTTAGTACTTGAGTGGGAGACTGCCTAGGAATACCAGGTACTGTAAGCATTTTATTTTGTATTCTTGCAGAAATGTGTTTGAATTTTCCTTCTGTGAATTTTCCTTCTGGTCGCAAGGCAAGGCAAGGCAAGGCAAACATTTCGCAAGGTAAGAAAACCGCACATTTCCAACTAACTGTCGCTTACGGCCAAACCACTCTGACAACGCCTGATCCTGTCTGATCTCAGAAGCTAAACAGGGTTGGTCCTGGTTATTACTTGAGTGGGAGACTGCCTCGGAATACCAGGTACTGTAAGCATTTTATTTTGTCTTCTTGCAGAAATGTGTTTGAGTTTTCCTTCTGTGAATTTTCCTTCTGGTCGCAAGGCAAGGCAAGGCAAGGTACACATTTCGCAAGGTAAGAAAACCGCACATTTCCAACTAACTGTCACTTACGGCCAAACCACTCTGACAACGCCTGATCCCGTCTGATCTCAGAAGCTAAACAGGGTTGTGCCTGGTTAGTACTTGAGTGGAAGACTGCCTCGGAATACCAGGTACTGTAGGCATTTTATTTTGTCTTCTTGCAGAAATGTGTTTGAGTTTTCCTTCTGTGAATTTTCCTTCTGGTCACAAGGCAAGGCAAGGCACACATTTCGCAAGGTAAGAAAACCGCACATTTCCTACTAACTGTTGCTTATGGCCAAACCACTCTGACAACGCCTGATCCCGTCTGATCTCAGAAGCTAAACAGGGTTGGGCCTGGTTAGTACTTGAGTGGGAGACTGCCTAGGAATACCAGGTACTGTAAGCATTTTATTTTGTCTTCTTGCAGAAATGTGTTTGAATTTTCCTTCTGTGAATTTTCCTTCTGGTCGCAAGGCAAGGCAAGGCAAGGCACACATTTCGCAAGGTAAGAAAACCGCACATTTCCAACTAACTGTCGCTTACGGCCAAACCACTCTGACAACGCCTGATCCCGTCTGATCTCAGAAGCTAAACCGGGTTGGGCCTGGTTAGTACTTGATTGGGAGACTGCCTAGGAATACCAGGTACTGTAAGCATTTTATTTTGTCTTCTTGCAGAAATGTGTTTGAATTTTCCTTCTGTGAATTTTCCTTCTGGTCGCAAGGCAAGGCAAGGCAAGGCAAACATTTCGCAAGGTAAGAAAACCGCACATTTCCAACTAACTGTCGCTTACGGCCAAACCACTCTGACAACGCCTGATCCTGTCTGATCTCAGAAGCTAAACAGGGTTGGGCCTGGTTAGTACTTGAGTGGGAGACTGCCTCGGAATACCAGGTACTGTAAGCATTTTATTTTGTCTTCTTGCAGAAATGTGTTTGAGTTTTCCTTCTGTGAATTTTCCTTCTGGTCGCAAGGCAAGGCAAGGCAAGGTACACATTTCGCAAGGTAAGAAAACCGCACATTTCCAACTAACTGTCGCTTACGGCCAAACCACTCTGACAACGCCTGATCCCGTCTGATCTCAGAAGCTAAACAGGGTTGGGCCTGGTTAGTACTTGAGTGGGAGACTGCCTAGGAATACCAGGTACTGTAAGCATTTTATTTTGTCTTCTTGCAGAAATGTGTTTGAATTTTCCTTCTGTGAATTTTCCTTCTGGTCGCAAGGCAAGGCAAGGCAAGGCACACATTTCGCAAGGTAAGAAAACCGCACATTTCCAGCTAATTGTCGCTTACGGCCAAACCACTCTGACAACGCCTGATCCCGTCTGATCTCAGAAGCTAAACCGGGTTGGGCCTGGTTAGTACTTGAGTGGGAGACTGCCTAGGAATACCAGGTACTGTAAGCATTTTATTTTGTATTCTTGCAGAAATGTGTTTGAATTTTCCTTCTGTGAATTTTCCTTCTGGTCGCAAGGCAAGGCAAGGCAAGGCAAGGCAAACATTTCGCAAGGTAAGAAAACCGCACATTTCCAACTAACTGTCGCTTACGGCCAAACCACTCTGACAACGCCTGATCCTGTCTGATCTCAGAAGCTAAACAGGGTTGGGCCTGGTTAGTACTTGAGTGGGAGACTGCCTCGGAATACCAGGTACTGTAAGCATTTTATTTTGTCTTCTTGCAGAAATGTGTTTGAGTTTTCCTTCTGTGAATTTTCCTTCTGGTCGCAAGGCAAGGCAAGGCAAGGTACACATTTCGCAAGGTAAGAAAACCGCACATTTCCAACTAACTGTCGCTTACGGCCAAACCACTCTGACAACGCCTGATCCCGTCTGATCTCAGAAGCTAAACAGGGTTGGGCCTGGTTAGTACTTGAGTGGGAGACTGCCTAGGAATACCAGGTACTGTAAGCATTTTATTTTGTCTTCTTGCAGAAATGTGTTTGAATTTTCCTTCTGTGAATTTTCCTTCTGGTCGCAAGGCAAGGCAAGGCAAGGCACACATTTCGCAAGGTAAGAAAACCGCACATTTCCAGCTAATTGTCGCTTACGGCCAAACCACGCTGACAACGCCTGATCCTGTCTGATCTCAGAAGCTAAACCGGGTTGGGCCTGGTTAGTACTTGAGTGGGAGACTGCCTAGGAATACCAGGTACTGTAAGCATTTTATTTTGTCTTCTTGCAGAAATGTGTTTGAATTTTCCTTCTGTGAATTTTCCTTCTGGTCGCAAGGCAAGGCAAGGCAAGGCAAGGCAAGGCACACATTTCGCAAGGTAAGAAAACCGCACATTTCCAGCTAATTGTCGCTTACGGCCAAACCACTCTGACAACGCCTGATCCCGTCTGATCTCAGAAGCTAAACCGGGTTGGGCCTGGTTAGTACTTGAGTGGGAGACTGCCTAGGAATACCAGGTACTGTAAGCATTTTATTTTGTCTTCTTGCAGAAATGTGTTTGAATTTTCCTTCTGTGAATTTTCCTTCTGGTCGCAAGGCAAGGCAAGGCAAGGCAAACATTTCGCAAGGTAAGAAAACCGCACATTTCCAACTAACTGTCGCTTACGGCCAAACCACTCTGACAACGCCTGATCCTGTCTGATCTCAGAAGCTAAACAGGGTTGGGCCTGGTTAGTACTTGAGTGGGAGACTGCCTCGGAATACCAGGTACTGTAAGCATTTTATTTTGTCTTCTTGCAGAAATGTGTTTGAGTTTTCCTTCTGTGAATTTTCCTTCTGGTCGCAAGGCAAGGCAAGGCAAGGTACACATTTCGCAAGGTAAGAAAACCGCACATTTCCAACTAACTGTCGCTTACGGCCAAACCACTCTGACAACGCCTGATCCCGTCTGATCTCAGAAGCTAAACAGGGTTGGGCCTGGTTAGTACTTGAGTGGGAGACTGCCTAGGAATACCAGGTACTGTAAGCATTTTATTTTGTCTTCTTGCAGAAATGTGTTTGAATTTTCCTTCTGTGAATTTTCCTTCTGGTCGCAAGGCAAGGCAAGGCAAGGCACACATTTCGCAAGGTAAGAAAACCGCACATTTCCAGCTAATTGTCGCTTACGGCCAAACCACTCTGACAACGCCTGATCCCGTCTGATCTCAGAAGCTAAACCGGGTTGGGCCTGGTTAGTACTTGAGTGGGAGACTGCCTAGGAATACCAGGTACTGTAAGCATTTTATTTTGTCTTCTTGCAGAAATGTGTTTGAATTTTCCTTCTGTGAATTTTCCTTCTGGTCGCAAGGCAAGGCAAGGCACACATTTCGCAAGGTAAGAAAACCGCACATTTCCAGCTAATTGTCGCTTACGGCCAAACCACTCTGACAACGCCTGATCCCGTCTGATCTCAGAAGCTAAACCGGGTTGGGCCTGGTTAGTACTTGAGTGGGAGACTGCCTAGGAATACCAGGTACTGTAAGCATTTTATTTTGTATTCTTGCAGAAATGTGTTTGAATTTTCCTTCTGTGAATTTTCCTTCTGGTCGCAAGGCAAGGCAAGGCAAGGCAAACATTTCGCAAGGTAAGAAAACCGCACATTTCCAACTAACTGTCGCTTACGGCCAAACCACTCTGACAACGCCTGATCCTGTCTGATCTCAGAAGCTAAACAGGGTTGGGTCTGGTTAGTACTTGAGTGGGAGACTGCCTCGGAATACCAGGTACTGTAAGCATTTTATTTTGTCTTCTTGCAGAAATGTGTTTGAGTTTTCCTTCTGTGAATTTTCCTTCTGGTCGCAAGGCAAGGCAAGGCAAGGTACACATTTCGCAAGGTAAGAAAACCGCACATTTCCAACTAACTGTCGCTTACGGCCAAACCACTCTGACAACGCCTGATCCCGTCTGATCTCAGAAGCTAAACAGGTTTGGGCCTGGTTAGTACTTGAGTGGGAGACTGCCTAGGAATACCAGGTACTGTAAGCATTTTATTTTGTCTTCTTGCAGAAATGTGTTTGAATTTTCCTTCTGTGAATTTTCCTTCTGGTCGCAAGGCAAGGCAAGGCAAGGCAAGGCACACATTTCGCAAGGTAAGAAAACCGCACATTTCCAGCTAATTGTCGCTTACGGCCAAACCACTCTGACAACGCCTGATCCCGTCTGATCTCAGAAGCTAAACCGGGTTGGGCCTGGTTAGTACTTGAGTGGGAGACTGCCTAGGAATACCAGGTACTGTAAGCATTTTATTTTGTATTCTTGCAGAAATGTGTTTGAATTTTCCTTCTGTGAATTTTCCTTCTGGTCGCAAGGCAAGGCAAGGCAAGGCAAACATTTCGCAAGGTAAGAAAACCGCACATTTCCAACTAACTGTCGCTTACGGCCAAACCACTCTGACAACGCCTGATCCTGTCTGATCTCAGAAGCTAAACAGGGTTGGGCCTGGTTAGTACTTGAGTGGGAGACTGCCTCGGAATACCAGGTACTGTAAGCTTTTTATTTTGTCTTCTTGCAGAAATGTGTTTGAGTTTTCCTTCTGTGAATTTTCCTTCTGGTCGCAAGGCAAGGCAAGGCAAGGTACACATTTCGCAAGGTAAGAAAACCGCACATTTCCAACTAACTGTCGCTTACGGCCAAACCACTCTGACAACGCCTGATCCCGTCTGATCTCAGAAACTAAACAGGGTTGGGCCTGGTTAGTACTTGAGTGGGAGACTGCCTAGGAATACCAGGTACTGTAAGCATTTTATTTTGTCTTCTTGCAGAAATGTGTTTGAATTTTCCTTCTGTGAATTTTCCTTCTGGTCGCAAGGCAAGGCAAGGCAAGGCAAACATTTCGCAAGGTAAGAAAACCGCACATTTCCAACTAACTGTCGCTTACGGCCAAACCACTCTGACAACGCCTGATCCTGTCTGATCTCAGAAGCTAAACAGGGTTGGGCCTGGTTAGTACTTGAGTGGGAGACTGCCTCGGAATACCAGGTACTGTAAGCATTTTATTTTGTCTTCTTGCAGAAATGTGTTTGAGTTTTCCTTCTGTGAATTTTCCTTCTGGTCGCAAGGCAAGGCAAGGCAAGGCAAGGTACACATTTCGCAAGGTAAGAAAACCGCACATTTCCAACTAACTGTCGCTTACGGCCAAACCACTCTGACAACGCCTGATCCCGTCTGATCTCAGAAGCTAAACAGGGTTGGGCCTGGTTAGTACTTGAGTGGGAGACTGCCTAGGAATACCAGGTACTGTAAGCATTTTATTTTGTCTTCTTGCAGAAATGTGTTTGAATTTTCCTTCTGTGAATTTTCCTTCTGGTCGCAAGGCAAGGCAAGGCAAGGCAAGGCACACATTTCGCAAGGTAAGAAAACCGCACATTTCCAGCTAATTGTCGCTTACGGCCAAACCACTCTGACAACGCCTGATCCTGTCTGATCTCAGAAGCTAAACCCGGTTGGGCCTGGTTAGTACTTGAGTGGGAGACTGCCTAGGAATACCAGGTACTGTAAGCATTTTATTTTGTCTTCTTGCAGAAATGTGTTTGAATTTTCCTTCTGTGAATTTTCCTTCTGGTCGCAAGGCAAGGCAAGGCAAGGCAAGGCACACATTTCGCAAGGTAAGAAAACCGCACATTTCCAGCTAATTGTCGCTTACGGCCAAACCACTCTGACAACGCCTGATCCCGTCTGATCTCAGAAGCTAAACCGGGTTGGGCCTGGTTAGTACTTGAGTGGGAGACTGCCTAGGAATACCAGGTACTGTAAGCATTTTATTTTGTATTCTTGCAGAAATGTGTTTGAATTTTCCTTCTGTGAATTTTCCTTCTGGTCGCAAGGCAAGGCAAGGCAAGGCAAACATTTCGCAAGGTAAGAAAACCGCACATTTCCAACTAACTGTCGCTTACGGCCAAACCACTCTGACAACGCCTGATCCTGTCTGATCTCAGAAGCTAAACAGGGTTGGGCCTGGTTAGTACTTGAGTGGGAGACTGCCTTGGAATACCAGGTACTGTAAGCATTTTATTTTGTCTTCTTGCAGAAATGTGTTTGAGTTTTCCTTCTGTGAATTTTCCTTCTGGTCGCAAGGCAAGGCAAGGCAAGGTACACATTTCGCAAGGTAAGAAAACCGCACATTTCCAACTAACTGTCGCTTACGGCCAAACCACTCTGACAACGCCTGATCCCATCTGATCTCAGAAGCTAAACAGGGTTGGGCCTGGTTAGTACTTGAGTGGGAGACTGCCTAGGAATACCAGGTACTGTAAGCATTTTATTTTGTCTTCTTGCAGAAATGTGTTTGAATTTTCCTTCTGTGAATTTTCCTTCTGGTCGCAAGGCAAGGCAAGGCAAGGCACACATTTCGCAAGGTAAGAAAACCGCACATTTCCAGCTAATTGTCGCTTACGGCCAAACCACTCTGACAACGCCTGATCCCGTCTGATCTCAGAAGCTAAACCGGGTTGGGCCTGGTTAGTACTTGAGTGGGAGACTGCCTAGGAATACCAGGTACTGTAAGCATTTTATTTTGTCTTCTTGCAGAAATGTGTTTGAATTTTCCTTCTGTGAATTTTCCTTCTGGTCGCAAGGCAAGGCAAGGCAAGGCAAGGCACACATTTCGCAAGGTAAGAAAACCGCACATTTCCAGCTAATTGTCGCTTACGGCCAAACCACTCTGACAACGCCTGATCCCGTCTGATCTCAGAAGCTAAACCGGGTTGGGCCTGGTTAGTACTTGAGTGGGAGACTGCCTAGGAATACCAGGTACTGTAAGCATTTTATTTTGTATTCTTGCAGAAATGTGTTTGAATTTTCCTTCTGTGAATTTTCCTTCTGGTCGCAAGGCAAGGCAAGGCAAGGCAAGGCAAGGCAAGGCAAACATTTCGCAAGGTAAGAAAACCGCACATTTCCAACTAACTGTCGCTTACGGCCAAACCACTCTGACAACGCCTGATCCTGTCTGATCTCAGAAGCTAAACAGGGTTGGGCCTGGTTAGTACTTGAGTGGGAGACTGCCTCGGAATACCAGGTACTGTAAGCATTTTATTTTGTCTTCTTGCAGAAATGTGTTTGAGTTTTCCTTCTGTGAATTTTCCTTCTGGTCGCAAGGCAAGGCAAGGCAAGGTACACATTTCGCAAGGTAAGAAAACCGCACATTTCCAACTAACTGTCGCTTACGGCCAAACCACTCTGACAACGCCTGATCCCGTCTGATCTCAGAAGCTAAACAGGGTTGGGCCTGGTTAGTACTTGAGTGGGAGACTGCCTAGGAATACCAGGTACTGTAAGCATTTTATTTTGTCTTCTTGCAGAAATGTGTTTGAATTTTCCTTCTGTGAATTTTCCTTCTGGTCGCAAGGCAAGGCAAGGCAAGGCACACATTTCGCAAGGTAAGAAAACCGCACATTTCCAGCTAATTGTCGCTTACGGCCAAACCACTCTGACAACGCCTGATCCCGTCTGATCTCAGAAGCTAAACCGGGTTGGGCCTGGTTAGTACTTGAGTGGGAGACTGCCTAGGAATACCAGGTACTGTAAGCATTTTATTTTGTCTTCTTGCAGAAATGTGTTTGAATTTTCCTTCTGTGAATTTTCCTTCTGGTCGCAAGGCAAGGCAAGGCAAGGCAAACATTTCGCAAGGTAAGAAAACCGCACATTTCCAACTAACTGTCGCTTACGGCCAAACCACTCTGACAACGCCTGATCCCGTCTGATCTCAGAAGCTAAACAGGGTTGGGCCTGGTTAGTACTTGAGTGGGAGACTGCCTAGGAATACCAGGTACTGTAAGCATTTTATTTTGTCTTCTTGCAGAAATGTGTTTGAATTTTCCTTCTGTGAATTTTCCTTCTGGTCGCAAGGCAAGGCAAGGCAAGGCAAACATTTCGCAAGGTAAGAAAACCGCACATTTCCAACTAACTGTCGCTTACGGCCAAACCACTCTGACAACGCCTGATCCCGTCTGATCTCAGAAGCTAAACAGGGTTGGGCCTGGTTAGTACTTGAGTGGGAGACTGCCTCGGAATACCAGGTACTGTAAGCATTTTATTTTGTCTTCTTGCAGAAATGTGTTTGAGTTTTCCTTCTGTGAATTTTCCTTCTGGTCGCAAGGCAAGGCAAGGCAAGGTACACATTTCGCAAGGTAAGAAAACCGCACATTTCCAACTAACTGTCGCTTACGGCCAAACCACTCTGACAACGCCTGATCCCGTCTGATCTCAGAAGCTAAACAGGGTTGGGCCTGGTTAGTACTTGAGTGGGAGACTGCCTCGGAATACCAGGTACTGTAGGCATTTTATTTTGTCTTCTTGCAGAAATGTGTTTGAGTTTTCCTTCTGTGAATTTTCCTTCTGGTCACAAGGCAAGGCAAGGCACACATTTCGCAAGGTAAGAAAACCGCACATTTCCTACTAACTGTTGCTTATGGCCAAACCACTCTGACAACGCCTGATCCCGTCTGATCTCAGAAGCTAAACAGGGTTGGGCCTGGTTAGTACTTGAGTGGGAGACTGCCTAGGAATACCAGGTACTGTAAGCGTTTTATTTTGTCTTCTTGCAGAAATGTGTTTGAATTTTCCTTCTGTGAATTTTCCTTCTGGTCGCAAGGCAAGGCAAGGCAAGGCAAGGCACACATTTCGCAAGGTAAGAAAACCGCACATTTCCAACTAACTGTCGCTTACGGCCAAACCACTCTGACAACGCCTGATCCCGTCTGATCTCAGAAGCTAAACCGGGTTGGGCCTGGTTAGTACTTGATTGGGAGACTGCCTAGGAATACCAGGTACTGTAAGCATTTTATTTTGTCTTCTTGCAGAAATGTGTTTGAATTTTCCTTCTGTGAATTTTCCTTCTGGTCGCAAGGCAAGGCAAGGCAAGGCAAACATTTCGCAAGGTAAGAAAACCGCACATTTCCAACTAACTGTCGCTTACGGCCAAACCACTCTGACAACGCCTGATCCTGTCTGATCTCAGAAGCTAAACAGGGTTGGGCCTGGTTAGTACTTGAGTGGGAGACTGCCTCGGAATACCAGGTACTGTAAGCATTTTATTTTGTCTTCTTGCAGAAATGTGTTTGAGTTTTCCTTCTGTGAATTTTCCTTCTGGTCGCAAGGCAAGGCAAGGCAAGGTACACATTTCGCAAGGTAAGAAAACCGCACATTTCCAACTAACTGTCGCTTACGGCCAAACCACTCTGACAACGCCTGATCCCGTCTGATCTCAGAAGCTAAACAGGGTTGGGCCTGGTTAGTACTTGAGTGGGAGACTGCCTAGGAATACCAGGTACTGTAAGCATTTTATTTTGTCTTCTTGCAGAAATGTGTTTGAATTTTCCTTCTGTGAATTTTCCTTCTGGTCGCAAGGCAAGGCAAGGCAAGGCAAGGCACACATTTCGCAAGGTAAGAAAACCGCACATTTCCAGCTAATTGTCGCTTACGGCCAAACCACTCTGACAACGCCTGATCCCGTCTGATCTCAGAAGCTAAACCGGGTTGGGCCTGGTTAGTACTTGAGTGGGAGACTGCCTAGGAATACCAGGTACTGTAAGCATTTTATTTTGTATTCTTGCAGAAATGTGTTTGAATTTTCCTTCTGTGAATTTTCCTTCTGGTCGCAAGGCAAGGCAAACATTTCGCAAGGTAAGAAAACCGCACATTTCCAACTAACTGTCGCTTACGGCCAAACCACTCTGACAACGCCTGATCCTGTCTGATCTCAGAAGCTAAACAGGGTTGGGCCTGGTTAGTACTTGAGTGGGAGACTGCCTCGGAATACCAGGTACTGTAAGCATTTTATTTTGTCTTCTTGCAGAAATGTGTTTGAGTTTTCCTTCTGTGAATTTTCCTTCTGGTCGCAAGGCAAGGCAAGGCAAGGTACACATTTCGCAAGGTAAGAAAACCGCACATTTCCAACTAACTGTCGCTTACGGCCAAACCACTCTGACAACGCCTGATCCCGTCTGATCTCAGAAGCTAAACAGGGTTGGGCCTGGTTAGTACTTGAGTGGGAGACTGCCTAGGAATACCAGGTACTGTAAGCATTTTATTTTGTCTTCTTGCAGAAATGTGTTTGAATTTTCCTTCTGTGAATTTTCCTTCTGGTCGCAAGGCAAGGCAAGGCAAGGCAAGGCACACATTTCGCAAGGTAAGAAAACCGCACATTTCCAGCTAATTGTCGCTTACGGCCAAACCACTCTGACAACGCCTGATCCCGTCTGATCTCAGAAGCTAAACCGGGTTGGGCCTGGTTAGTACTTGAGTGGGAGACTGCCTAGGAATACCAGGTACTGTAAGCATTTTATTTTGTATTCTTGCAGAAATGTGTTTGAATTTTCCTTCTGTGAATTTTCCTTCTGGTCGCAAGGCAAGGCAAGGCAAGGCAAACATTTCGCAAGGTAAGAAAACCGCACATTTCCAACTAACTGTCGCTTACGGCCAAACCACTCTGACAACGCCTGATCCTGTCTGATCTCAGAAGCTAAACAGGGTTGGGCCTGGTTAGTACTTGAGTGGGAGACTGCCTCGGAATACCAGGTACTGTAAGCATTTTATTTTGTCTTCTTGCAGAAATGTGTTTGAGTTTTCCTTCTGTGAATTTTCCTTCTGGTCGCAAGGCAAGGCAAGGTACACATTTCGCAAGGTAAGAAAACCGCACATTTCCAACTAACTGTCGCTTACGGCCAAACCACTCTGACAACGCCTGATCCCGTCTGATCTCAGAAGCTAAACAGGGTTGGGCCTGGTTAGTACTTGAGTGGGAGACTGCCTAGGAATACCAGGTACTGTAAGCATTTTATTTTGTCTTCTTGCAGAAATGTGTTTGAGTTTTCCTTCTGTGAATTTTCCTTCTGGTCGCAAGGCAAGGCAAGGCAAGGTACACATTTCGCAAGGTAAGAAAACCGCACATTTCCAACTAACTGTCGCTTACGGCCAAACCACTCTGACCACGCCTGATCCCGTCTGATCTCAGAAGCTAAACAGGGTTGGGCCTGGTTAGTACTTGAGTGGGAGACTGCCTAGGAATACCAGGTACTGTAAGCATTTTATTTTGTCTTCTTGCAGAAATGTGTTTGAATTTTCCTTCTGTGAATTTTCCTTCTGGTCGCAAGGCAAGGCAAGGCAAGGCAAACATTTCGCAAGGTAAGAAAACCGCACATTTCCAACTAACTGTCGCTTACGGCCAAACCACTCTGACAACGCCTGATCCCGTCTGATCTCAGAAGCTAAACAGGGTTGGGCCTGGTTAGTACTTGAGTGGGAGACTGCCTCGGAATACCAGGTACTGTAAGCATTTTATTTTGTCTTCTTGCAGAAATGTGTTTGAGTTTTCCTTCTGTGAATTTTCCTTCTGGTCGCAAGGCAAGGCAAGGCAAGGTACACATTTCGCAAGGTAAGAAAACCGCACATTTCCAACTAACTGTCGCTTACGGCCAAACCACTCTGACAACGCCTGATCCCGTCTGATCTCAGAAGCTAAACCGGGTTGGGCCTGGTTAGTACTTGAGTGGGAGACTGCCTAGGAATACCAGGTACTGTAAGCATTTTAATTTGTCTTCTTGCAGAAATGTGTTTGAATTTTCCTTCTGTGAATTTTCCTTCTGGTCGCAAGGCAAGGCAAGGCAAGGCACACATTTCGCAAGGTAAGAAAACCGCACATTTCCAGCTAATTGTCGCTTACGGCCAAACCACTCTGACAACGCCTGATCCCGTCTGATCTCAGAAGCTAAACCGGGTTGGGCCTGGTTAGTACTTGAGTGGGAGACTGCCTAGGAATACCAGGTACTGTAAGCATTTTATTTTGTCTTCTTGCAGAAATGTGTTTGAATTTTCCTTCTGTGAATTTTCCTTCTGGTCGCAAGGCAAGGCAAGGCAAGGCAAGGCACACATTTCGCAAGGTAAGAAAACCGCACATTTCCAGCTAATTGTCGCTTACGGCCAAACCACTCTGACAACGCCTGATCCCGTCTGATCTCAGAAGCTAAACCGGGTTGGGCCTGGTTAGTACTTGAGTGGGAGACTGCCTAGGAATACCAGGTACTGTAAGCATTTTATTTTGTATTCTTGCAGAAATGTGTTTGAATTTTCCTTCTGTGAATTTTCCTTCTGGTCGCAAGGCAAGGCAAGGCAAGGCAAACATTTCGCAAGGTAAGAAAACCGCACATTTCCAACTAACTGTCGCTTACGGCCAAACCACTCTGACAACGCCTGATCCTGTCTGATCTCAGAAGCTAAACAGGGTTGGGCCTGGTTAGTACTTGAGTGGGAGACTGCCTCGGAATACCAGGTACTATAAGCATTTTATTTTGTCTTCTTGCAGAAATGTGTTTGAGTTTTCCTTCTGTGAATTTTCCTTCTGGTCGCAAGGCAAGGCAAGGCAAGGTACACATTTCGCAAGGTAAGAAAACCGCACATTTCCAACTAACTGTCGCTTACGGCCAAACCACTCTGACAACGCCTGATCCCGTCTGATCTCAGAAGCTAAACCGGGTTGGGCCTGGTTAGTACTTGATTGGGAGACTGCCTAGGAATACCAGGTACTGTAAGCATTTTATTTTGTCTTCTTGCAGAAATGTGTTTGAATTTTCCTTCTGTGAATTTTCCTTCTGGTCGCAAGGCAAGGCAAGGCAAGGCAAACATTTCGCAAGGTAAGAAAACCGCACATTTCCAACTAACTGTCGCTTACGGCCAAACCACTCTGACAACGCCTGATCCCGTCTGATCTCAGAAGCTAAACCGGGTTGGGCCTGGTTAGTACTTGAGTGGGAGACTGCCTAGGAATACCAGGTACTGTAAGCATTTTATTTTGTATTCTTGCAGAAATGTGTTTGAATTTTCCTTCTGTGAATTTTCCTTCTGGTCGCAAGGCAAGGCAAGGCAAGGCAAACATTTCGCAAGGTAAGAAAACCGCACATTTCCAACTAACTGTCGCTTACGGCCAAACCACTCTGACAACGCCTGATCCTGTCTGATCTCAGAAGCTAAACAGGGTTGGGCCTGGTTAGTACTTGAGTGGGAGACTGCCTCGGAATACCAGGTACTGTAAGCATTTTATTTTGTCTTCTTGCAGAAATGTGTTTGAATTTTCCTTCTGTGAATTTTCCTTCTGGTCGCAAGGCAAGGCAAGGCAAGGCACACATTTCGCAAGGTAAGAAAACCGCACATTTCCAGCTAATTGTCGCTTACGGCCAAACCACTCTGACAACGCCTGATCCTGTCTGATCTCAGAAGCTAAACCGGGTTGGGCCTGGTTAGTACTTGAGTGGGAGACTGCCTAGGAATACCAGGTACTGTAAGCATTTTATTTTGTCTTCTTGCAGAAATGTGTTTGAATTTTCCTTCTGTGAATTTTCCTTCTGGTCGCAAGGCAAGGCAAGGCAAGGCAAGGCACACATTTCGCAAGGTAAGAAAACCGCACATTTCCAGCTAATTGTCGCTTACGGCCAAACCACTCTGACAACGCCTGATCCCGTCTGATCTCAGAAGCTAAACCGGGTTGGGCCTGGTTAGTACTTGAGTGGGAGACTGCCTAGGAATACCAGGTACTGTAAGCATTTTATTTTGTCTTCTTGCAGAAATGTGTTTGAATTTTCCTTCTGTGAATTTTCCTTCTGGTCGCAAGGCAAGGCAAGGCAAGGCAAACATTTCGCAAGGTAAGAAAACCGCACATTTCCAACTAACTGTCGCTTACGGCCAAACCACTCTGACAACGCCTGATCCTGTCTGATCTCAGAAGCTAAACAGGGTTGGGCCTGGTTAGTACTTGAGTGGGAGACTGCCTCGGAATACCAGGTACTGTAAGCATTTTATTTTGTCTTCTTGCAGAAATGTGTTTGAGTTTTCCTTCTGTGAATTTTCCTTCTGGTCGCAAGGCAAGGCAAGGCAAGGTACACATTTCGCAAGGTAAGAAAACCGCACATTTCCAACTAACTGTCGCTTACGGCCAAACCACTCTGACAACGCCTGATCCCGTCTGATCTCAGAAGCTAAACAGGGTTGGGCCTGGTTAGTACTTGAGTGGGAGACTGCCTAGGAATACCAGGTACTGTAAGCATTTTATTTTGTCTTCTTGCAGAAATGTGTTTGAATTTTCCTTCTGTGAATTTTCCTTCTGGTCGCAAGGCAAGGCAAGGCAAGGCACACATTTCGCAAGGTAAGAAAACCGCACATTTCCAGCTAATTGTCGCTTACGGCCAAACCACTCTGACAACGCCTGATCCCGTCTGATCTCAGAAGCTAAACCGGGTTGGGCCTGGTTAGTACTTGAGTGGGAGACTGCCTAGGAATACCAGGTACTGTAAGCATTTTATTTTGTCTTCTTGCAGAAATGTGTTTGAATTTTCCTTCTGTGAATTTTCCTTCTGGTCGCAAGGCAAGGCAAGGCAAGGCAAGGCACACATTTCGCAAGGTAAGAAAACCGCACATTTCCAGCTAATTGTCGCTTACGGCCAAACCACTCTGACAACGCCTGATCCCGTCTGATCTCAGAAGCTAAACCGGGTTGGGCCTGGTTAGTACTTGAGTGGGAGACTGCCTAGGAATACCAGGTACTGTAAGCATTTTATTTTGTCTTCTTGCAGAAATGTGTTTGAATTTTCCTTCTGTGAATTTTCCTTCTGGTCGCAAGGCAAGGCAAGGCACACATTTCGCAAGGTAAGAAAACCGCACATTTCCAGCTAATTGTTGCTTACGGCCAAACCACTCTGACAACGCCTGATCCCGTCTGATCTCAGAAGCTAAACCGGGTTGGGCCTGGTTAGTACTTGAGTGGGAGACTGCCTAGGAATACCAGGTACTGTAAGCATTTTATTTTGTATTCTTGCAGAAATGTGTTTGAATTTTCCTTCTGTGAATTTTCCTTCTGGTCGCAAGGCAAGGCAAGGCAAGGCAAACATTTCGCAAGGTAAGAAAACCGCACATTTCCAACTAACTGTCGCTTACGGCCAAACCACTCTGACAACGCCTGATCCTGTCTGATCTCAGAAGCTAAACAGGGTTGGGCCTGGTTAGTACTTGAGTGGGAGACTGCCTCGGAATACCAGGTACTGTAAGCATTTTATTTTGTCTTCTTGCAGAAATGTGTTTGAGTTTTCCTTCTGTGAATTTTCCTTCTGGTCGCAAGGCAAGGCAAGGCAAGGTACACATTTCGCAAGGTAAGAAAACCGCACATTTCCAACTAACTGTCGCTTACGGCCAAACCACTCTGACAACGCCTGATCCCGTCTGATCTCAGAAGCTAAACAGGGTTGGGCCTGGTTAGTACTTGAGTGGGAGACTGCCTAGGAATACCAGGTACTGTAAGCATTTTATTTTGTCTTCTTGCAGAAATGTGTTTGAATTTTCCTTCTGTGAATTTTCCTTCTGGTCGCAAGGCAAGGCAAGGCAAGGCAAGGCACACATTTCGCAAGGTAAGAAAACCGCACATTTCCAGCTAATTGTCGCTTACGGCCAAACCACTCTGACAACGCCTGATCCCGTCTGATCTCAGAAGCTAAACCGGGTTGGGCCTGGTTAGTACTTGAGTGGGAGACTGCCTAGGAATACCAGGTACTGTAAGCATTTTATTTTGTATTCTTGCAGAAATGTGTTTGAATTTTCCTTCTGTGAATTTTCCTTCTGGTCGCAAGGCAAGGCAAGGCAAGGCAAACATTTCGCAAGGTAAGAAAACCGCACATTTCCAACTAACTGTCGCTTACGGCCAAACCACTCTGACAACGCCTGATCCTGTCTGATCTCAGAAGCTAAACAGGGTTGGGCCTGGTTAGTACTTGAGTGGGAGACTGCCTCGGAATACCAGGTACTGTAAGCTTTTTATTTTGTCTTCTTGCAGAAATGTGTTTGAGTTTTCCTTCTGTGAATTTTCCTTCTGGTCGCAAGGCAAGGCAAGGCAAGGCAAGGTACACATTTCGCAAGGTAAGAAAACCGCACATTTCCAACTAACTGTCGCTTACGGCCAAACCACTCTGACAACGCCTGATCCCGTCTGATCTCAGAAGCTAAACAGGGTTGGGCCTGGTTAGTACTTGAGTGGGAGACTGCCTAGGAATACCAGGTACTGTAAGCATTTTATTTTGTCTTCTTGCAGAAATGTGTTTGAATTTTCCTTCTGTGAATTTTCCTTCTGGTCGCAAGGCAAGGCAAGGCAAGGCAAACATTTCGCAAGGTAAGAAAACCGCACATTTCCAACTAACTGTCGCTTACGGCCAAACCACTCTGACAACGCCTGATCCTGTCTGATCTCAGAAGCTAAACAGGGTTGGGCCTGGTTAGTACTTGAGTGGGAGACTGCCTCGGAATACCAGGTACTGTAAGCATTTTATTTTGTCTTCTTGCAGAAATGTGTTTGAGTTTTCCTTCTGTGAATTTTCCTTCTGGTCGCAAGGCAAGGCAAGGCAAGGCAAGGTACACATTTCGCAAGGTAAGAAAACCGCACATTTCCAACTAACTGTCGCTTACGGCCAAACCACTCTGACAACGCCTGATCCCGTCTGATCTCAGAAGCTAAACAGGGTTGGGCCTGGTTAGTACTTGAGTGGGAGACTGCCTAGGAATACCAGGTACTGTAAGCATTTTATTTTGTCTTCTTGCAGAAATGTGTTTGAATTTTCCTTCTGTGAATTTTCCTTCTGGTCGCAAGGCAAGGCAAGGCAAGGCACACATTTCGCAAGGTAAGAAAACCGCACATTTCCAGCTAATTGTCGCTTACGGCCAAACCACTCTGACAACGCCTGATCCTGTCTGATCTCAGAAGCTAAACCCGGTTGGGCCTGGTTAGTACTTGAGTGGGAGACTGCCTAGGAATACCAGGTACTGTAAGCATTTTATTTTGTCTTCTTGCAGAAATGTGTTTGAATTTTCCTTCTGTGAATTTTCCTTCTGGTCGCAAGGCAAGGCAAGGCAAGGCAAGGCACACATTTCGCAAGGTAAGAAAACCGCACATTTCCAGCTAATTGTCGCTTACGGCCAAACCACTCTGACAACGCCTGATCCCGTCTGATCTCAGAAGCTAAACCGGGTTGGGCCTGGTTAGTACTTGAGTGGGAGACTGCCTAGGAATACCAGGTACTGTAAGCATTTTATTTTGTATTCTTGCAGAAATGTGTTTGAATTTTCCTTCTGTGAATTTTCCTTCTGGTCGCAAGGCAAGGCAAGGCAAGGCAAACATTTCGCAAGGTAAGAAAACCGCACATTTCCAACTAACTGTCGCTTACGGCCAAACCACTCTGACAACGCCTGATCCTGTCTGATCTCAGAAGCTAAACAGGGTTGGGCCTGGTTAGTACTTGAGTGGGAGACTGCCTCGGAATGCCAGGTACTGTAAGCATTTTATTTTGTATTCTTGCAGAAATGTGTTTGAGTTTTCCTTCTGTGAATTTTCCTTCTGGTCGCAAGGCAAGGCAAGGCAAGGTACACATTTCGCAAGGTAAGAAAACCGCACATTTCCAACTAACTGTCGCTTACGGCCAAACCACTCTGACAACGCCTGATCCCGTCTGATCTCAGAAGCTAAACAGGGTGGGGCCTGGTTAGTACTTGAGTGGGAGACTGCCTAGGAATACCAGGTACTGTAAGCATTTTATTTTGTCTTCTTGCAGAAATGTGTTTGAATTTTCCTTCTGTGAATTTTCCTTCTGGTCGCAAGGCAAGGCAAGGCAAGGCACACATTTCGCAAGGTAAGAAAACCGCACATTTCCAGCTAATTGTCGCTTACGGCCAAACCACTCTGACAACGCCTGATCCCGTCTGATCTCAGAAGCTAAACCGGGTTGGGCCTGGTTAGTACTTGAGTGGGAGACTGCCTAGGAATACCAGGTACTGTAAGCATTTTATTTTGTCTTCTTGCAGAAATGTGTTTGAATTTTCCTTCTGTGAATTTTCCTTCTGGTCGCAAGGCAAGGCAAGGCAAGGCAAGGCACACATTTCGCAAGGTAAGAAAACCGCACATTTCCAGCTAATTGTCGCTTACGGCCAAACCACTCTGACAACGCCTGATCCCGTCTGATCTCAGAAGCTAAACCGGGTTGGGCCTGGTTAGTACTTGAGTGGGAGACTGCCTAGGAATACCAGGTACTGTAAGCATTTTATTTTGTCTTCTTGCAGAAATGTGTTTGAATTTTCCTTCTGTGAATTTTCCTTCTGGTCGCAAGGCAAGGCAAGGCAAGGCACACATTTCGCAAGGTAAGAAAACCGCACATTTCCAGCTAATTGTCGCTTACGGCCAAACCACTCTGACAACGCCTGATCCCGTCTGATCTCAGAAGCTAAACCGGGTTGGGCCTGGTTAGTACTTGAGTGGGAGACTGCCTAGGAATACCAGGTACTGTAAGCATTTTATTTTGTATTCTTGCAGAAATGTGTTTGAATTTTCCTTCTGTGAATTTTCCTTCTGGTCGCAAGGCAAGGCAAGGCAAGGCAAGGCAAGGCAAACATTTCGCAAGGTAAGAAAACCGCACATTTCCAACTAACTGTCGCTTACGGCCAAACCACTCTGACAACGCCTGATCCTGTCTGATCTCAGAAGCTAAACAGGGTTGGGCCTGGTTAGTACTTGAGTGGGAGACTGCCTCGGAATACCAGGTACTGTAAGCATTTTATTTTGTCTTCTTGCAGAAATGTGTTTGAGTTTTCCTTCTGTGAATTTTCCTTCTGGTCGCAAGGCAAGGCAAGGCAAGGTACACATTTCGCAAGGTAAGAAAACCGCACATTTCCAACTAACTGTCGCTTACGGCCAAACCACTCTGACAACGCCTGATCCCGTCTGATCTCAGAAGCTAAACAGGGTTGGGCCTGGTTAGTACTTGAGTGGGAGACTGCCTAGGAATACCAGGTACTGTAAGCATTTTATTTTGTCTTCTTGCAGAAATGTGTTTGAATTTTCCTTCTGTGAATTTTCCTTCTGGTCGCAAGGCAAGGCAAGGCGAGGCAAGGCACACATTTCGCAAGGTAAGAAAACCGCACATTTCCAGCTAATTGTCGCTTACGGCCAAACCACTCTGACAACGCCTGATCCCGTCTGATCTCAGAAGCTAAACCGGGTTGGGCCTGGTTAGTACTTGAGTGGGAGACTGCCTAGGAATACCAGGTACTGTAAGCATTTTATTTTGTCTTCTTGCAGAAATGTGTTTGAATTTTCCTTCTGTGAATTTTCCTTCTGGTCGCAAGGCAAGGCAAGGCAAACATTTCGCAAGGTAAGAAAACCGCACATTTCCAACTAACTGTCGCTTACGGCCAAACCACTCTGACAACGCCTGATCCTGTCTGATCTCAGAAGCTAAACAGGGTTGGGCCTGGTTAGTACTTGAGTGGGAGACTGCCTCGGAATACCAGGTACTGTAAGCATTTTATTTTGTCTTCTTGCAGAAATGTGTTTGAGTTTTCCTTCTGTGAATTTTCCTTCTGGTCGCAAGGCAAGGCAAGGCAAGGTACACATTTCGCAAGGTAAGAAAACCGCACATTTCCAACTAACTGTCGCTTACGGCCAAACCACTCTGACAACGCCTGATCCCGTCTGATCTCAGAAGCTAAACAGGGTTGGGCCTGGTTAGTACTTGAGTGGGAGACTGCCTAGGAATACCAGGTACTGTAAGCATTTTATTTTGTCTTCTTGCAGAAATGTGTTTGAATTTTCCTTCTGTGAATTTTCCTTCTGGTCGCAAGGCAAGGCAAGGCAAGGCACACATTTCGCAAGGTAAGAAAACCGCACATTTCCAGCTAATTGTCGCTTACGGCCAAACCACTCTGACAACGCCTGATCCCGTCTGATCTCAGAAGCTAAACCGGGTTGGGCCTGGTTAGTACTTGAGTGGGAGACTGCCTAGGAATACCAGGTACTGTAAGCATTTTATTTTGTCTTCTTGCAGAAATGTGTTTGAATTTTCCTTCTGTGAATTTTCCTTCTGGTCGCAAGGCAAGGCAAGGCAAGGCAAGGCACACATTTCGCAAGGTAAGAAAACCGCACATTTCCAGCTAATTGTCGCTTACGGCCAAACCACTCTGACAACGCCTGATCCCGTCTGATCTCAGAAGCTAAACCGGGTTGGGCCTGGTTAGTACTTGAGTGGGAGACTGCCTAGGAATACCAGGTACTGTAAGCATTTTATTTTGTATTCTTGCAGAAATGTGTTTGAATTTTCCTTCTGTGAATTTTCCTTCTGGTCGCAAGGCAAGGCAAGGCAAGGCAAGGCAAACATTTCGCAAGGTAAGAAAACCGCACATTTCCAACTAACTGTCGCTTACGGCCAAACCACTCTGACAACGCCTGATCCTGTCTGATCTCAGAAGCTAAACAGGGTTGGGCCTGGTTAGTACTTGAGTGGGAGACTGCCTCGGAATACCAGGTACTGTAAGCATTTTATTTTGTCTTCTTGCAGAAATGTGTTTGAGTTTTCCTTCTGTGAATTTTCCTTCTGGTCGCAAGGCAAGGCAAGGCAAGGTACACATTTCGCAAGGTAAGAAAACCGCACATTTCCAACTAACTGTCGCTTACGGCCAAACCACTCTGACAACGCCTGATCCCGTCTGATCTCAGAAGCTAAACAGGGTTGGGCCTGGTTAGTACTTGAGTGGGAGACTGCCTAGGAATACCAGGTACTGTAAGCATTTTATTTTGTCTTCTTGCAGAAATGTGTTTGAATTTTCCTTCTGTGAATTTTCCTTCTGGTCGCAAGGCAAGGCAAGGCAAGGCACACATTTCGCAAGGTAAGAAAACCGCACATTTCCAGCTAATTGTCGCTTACGGCCAAACCACTCTGACAACGCCTGATCCCGTCTGATCTCAGAAGCTAAACCGGGTTGGGCCTGGTTAGTACTTGAGTGGGAGACTGCCTAGGAATACCAGGTACTGTAAGCATTTTATTTTGTCTTCTTGCAGAAATGTGTTTGAATTTTCCTTCTGTGAATTTTCCTTCTGGTCGCAAGGCAAGGCAAGGCAAGGTACACATTTCGCAAGGTAAGAAAACCGCACATTTCCAACTAACTGTCGCTTACGGCCAAACCACTCTGACAACGCCTGATCCCGTCTGATCTCAGAAGCTAAACAGGGTTGGGCCTGGTTAGTACTTGAGTGGGAGACTGCCTAGGAATACCAGGTACTGTAAGCATTTTATTTTGTCTTCTTGCAGAAATGTGTTTGAATTTTCCTTCTGTGAATTTTCCTTCTGGTCGCAAGGCAAGGCAAGGCAAGGCAAACATTTCGCAAGGTAAGAAAACCGCACATTTCCAACTAACTGTCGCTTACGGCCAAACCACTCTGACAACGCCTGATCCCGTCTGATCTCAGAAGCTAAACAGGGTTGGGCCTGGTTAGTACTTGAATGGGAGACTGCCTCGGAATACCAGGTACTGTAAGCATTTTATTTTGTCTTCTTGCAGAAATGTGTTTGAGTTTTCCTTCTGTGAATTTTCCTTCTGGTCGCAAGGCAAGGCAAGGCAAGGTACACATTTCGCAAGGTAAGAAAACCGCACATTTCCAACTAACTGTCGCTTACGGCCAAACCACTCTGACAACGCCTGATCCCGTCTGATCTCAGAAGCTAAACAGGGTTGGGCCTGGTTAGTACTTGAGTGGGAGACTGCCTCGGAATACCAGGTACTGTAGGCATTTTATTTTGTCTTCTTGCAGAAATGTGTTTGAGTTTTCCTTCTGTGAATTTTCCTTCTGGTCACAAGGCAAGGCAAGGCACACATTTCGCAAGGTAAGAAAACCGCACATTTCCTACTAACTGTTGCTTATGGCCAAACCACTCTGACAACGCCTGATCCCGTCTGATCTCAGAAGCTAAACAGGGTTGGGCCTGGTTAGTACTTGAGTGGGAGACTGCCTAGGAATACCAGGTACTGTAAGCGTTTTATTTTGTCTTCTTGCAGAAATGTGTTTGAATTTTCCTTCTGTGAATTTTCCTTCTGGTCGCAAGGCAAGGCAAGGCAAGGCACACATTTCGCAAGGTAAGAAAACCGCACATTTCCAACTAACTGTCGCTTACGGCCAAACCACTCTGACAACGCCTGATCCCGTCTGATCTCAGAAGCTAAACCGGGTTGGGCCTGGTTAGTACTTGATTGGGAGACTGCCTAGGAATACCAGGTACTGTAAGCATTTTATTTTGTCTTCTTGCAGAAATGTGTTTGAATTTTCCTTCTGTGAATTTTCCTTCTGGTCGCAAGGCAAGGCAAGGCAAGGCAAACATTTCGCAAGGTAAGAAAACCGCACATTTCCAACTAACTGTCGCTTACGGCCAAACCACTCTGACAACGCCTGATCCTGTCTGATCTCAGAAGCTAAACAGGGTTGGGCCTGGTTAGTACTTGAGTGGGAGACTGCCTCGGAATACCAGGTACTGTAAGCATTTTGTTTTGTCTTCTTGCAGAAATGTGTTTGAGTTTTCCTTCTGTGAATTTTCCTTCTGGTCGCAAGGCAAGGCAAGGCAAGGTACACATTTCGCAAGGTAAGAAAACCGCACATTTCCAACTAACTGTCGCTTACGGCCAAACCACTCTGACAACGCCTGATCCCGTCTGATCTCAGAAGCTAAACAGGGTTGGGCCTGGTTAGTACTTGAGTGGGAGACTGCCTAGGAATACCAGGTACTGTAAGCATTTTATTTTGTCTTCTTGCAGAAATGTGTTTGAATTTTCCTTCTGTGAATTTTCCTTCTGGTCGCAAGGCAAGGCAAGGCAAGGCAAGGCACGGCACACATTTCGCAAGGTAAGAAAACCGCACATTTCCAGCTAATTGTCGCTTACGGCCAAACCACTCTGACAACGCCTGATCCCGTCTGATCTCAGAAGCTAAACCGGGTTGGGCCTGGTTAGTACTTGAGTGGGAGACTGCCTAGGAATACCAGGTACTGTAAGCATTTTATTTTGTATTCTTGCAGAAATGTGTTTGAATTTTCCTTCTGTGAATTTTCCTTCTGGTCGCAAGGCAAGGCAAACATTTCGCAAGGTAAGAAAACCGCACATTTCCAACTAACTGTCGCTTACGGCCAAACCACTCTGACAACGCCTGATCCTGTCTGATCTCAGAAGCTAAACAGGGTTGGGCCTGGTTAGTACTTGAGTGGGAGACTGCCTCGGAATACCAGGTACTGTAAGCATTTTATTTTGTCTTCTTGCAGAAATGTGTTTGAGTTTTCCTTCTGTGAATTTTCCTTCTGGTCGCAAGGCAAGGCAAGGCAAGGTACACATTTCGCAAGGTAAGAAAACCGCACATTTCCAACTAACTGTCGCTTACGGCCAAACCACTCTGACAATGCCTGATCCCGTCTGATCTCAGAAGCTAAACAGGGTTGGGCCTGGTTAGTACTTGAGTGGGAGACTGCCTAGGAATACCAGGTACTGTAAGCATTTTATTTTGTCTTCTTGCAGAAATGTGTTTGAATTTTCCTTCTGTGAATTTTCCTTCTGGTCGCAAGGCAAGGCAAGGCAAGGCAAGGCACACATTTCGCAAGGTAAGAAAACCGCACATTTCCAGCTAATTGTCGCTTACGGCCAAACCACTCTGACAACGCCTGATCCCGTCTGATCTCAGAAGCTAAACCGGGTTGGGCCTGGTTAGTACTTGAGTGGGAGACTGCCTAGGAATACCAGGTACTGTAAGCATTTTATTTTGTATTCTTGCAGAAATGTGTTTGAATTTTCCTTCTGTGAATTTTCCTTCTGGTCGCAAGGCAAGGCAAGGCAAGGCAAACATTTCGCAAGGTAAGAAAACCACACATTTCCAACTAACTGTCGCTTACGGCCAAACCACTCTGACAACGCCTGATCCTGTCTGATCTCAGAAGCTAAACAGGGTTGGGCCTGGTTAGTACTTGAGTGGGAGACTGCCTCGGAATACCAGGTACTGTAAGCATTTTATTTTGTCTTCTTGCAGAAATGTGTTTGAGTTTTCCTTCTGTGAATTTTCCTTCTGGTCGCAAGGCAAGGCAAGGTACACATTTCGCAAGGTAAGAAAACCGCACATTTCCAACTAACTGTCGCTTACGGCCAAACCACTCTGACAACGCCTGATCCCGTCTGATCTCAGAAGCTAAACAGGGTTGGGCCTGGTTAGTACTTGAGTGGGAGACTGCCTAGGAATACCAGGTACTGTAAGCATTTTATTTTGTCTTCTTGCAGAAATGTGTTTGAGTTTTCCTTCTGTGAATTTTCCTTCTGGTCGCAAGGCAAGGCAAGGCAAGGTACACATTTCGCAAGGTAAGAAAACCGCACATTTCCAACTAACTGTCGCTTACGGCCAAACCACTCTGACAACGCCTGATCCCGTCTGATCTCAGAAGCTAAACAGGGTTGGGCCTGGTTAGTACTTGAGTGGGAGACTGCCTAGGAATACCAGGTACTGTAAGCATTTTATTTTGTCTTCTTGCAGAAATGTGTTTGAATTTTCCTTCTGTGAATTTTCCTTCTGGTCGCAAGGCAAGGCAAGGCAAGGCAAGGCACACATTTCGCAAGGTAAGAAAACCGCACATTTCCAGCTAATTGTCGCTTACGGCCAAACCACTCTGACAACGCCTGATCCCGTCTGATCTCAGAAGCTAAACCGGGTTGGGCCTGGTTAGTACTTGAGTGGGAGACTGCCTAGGAATACCAGGTACTGTAAGCATTTTATTTTGTATTCTTGCAGAAATGTGTTTGAATTTTCCTTCTGTGAATTTTCCTTCTGGTCGCAAGGCAAGGCAAGGCAAGGCAAACATTTCGCAAGGTAAGAAAACCGCACATTTCCAACTAACTGTCGCTTACGGCCAAACCACTCTGACAACGCCTGATCCCGTCTGATCTCAGAAGCTAAACAGGGTTGTGCCTGGTTAGTACTTGAGTGGAAGACTGCCTCGGAATACCAGGTACTGTAGGCATTTTATTTTGTCTTCTTGCAGAAATGTGTTTGAGTTTTCCTTCTGTGAATTTTCCTTCTGGTCACAAGGCAAGGCAAGGCACACATTTCGCAAGGTAAGAAAACCGCACATTTCCTACTAACTGTTGCTTATGGCCAAACCACTCTGACAACGCCTGATCCCGTCTGATCTCAGAAGCTAAACAGGGTTGGGCCTGGTTAGTACTTGAGTGGGAGACTGCCTAGGAATACCAGGTACTGTAAGCATTTTATTTTGTCTTCTTGCAGAAATGTGTTTGAATTTTCCTTCTGTGAATTTTCCTTCTGGTCGCAAGGCAAGGCAAGGCACACATTTCGCAAGGTAAGAAAACCGCACATTTCCAACTAACTGTCGCTTACGGCCAAACCACTCTGACAACGCCTGATCCCGTCTGATCTCAGAAGCTAAACCGGGTTGGGCCTGGTTAGTACTTGATTGGGAGACTGCCTAGGAATACCAGGTACTGTAAGCATTTTATTTTGTCTTCTTGCAGAAATGTGTTTGAATTTTCCTTCTGTGAATTTTCCTTCTGGTCGCAAGGCAAGGCAAGGCAAGGCAAGGCAAACATTTCGCAAGGTAAGAAAACCGCACATTTCCAACTAACTGTCGCTTACGGCCAAACCACTCTGACAACGCCTGATCCTGTCTGATCTCAGAAGCTAAACAGGGTTGGGCCTGGTTAGTACTTGAGTGGGAGACTGCCTCGGAATACCAGGTACTGTAAGCATTTTATTTTGTCTTCTTGCAGAAATGTGTTTGAGTTTTCCTTCTGTGAATTTTCCTTCTGGTCGCAAGGCAAGGCAAGGCAAGGTACACATTTCGCAAGGTAAGAAAACCGCACATTTCCAACTAACTGTCGCTTACGGCCAAACCACTCTGACAACGCCTGATCCCGTCTGATCTCAGAAGCTAAACAGGGTTGGGCCTGGTTAGTACTTGAGTGGGAGACTGCCTAGGAATACCAGGTACTGTAAGCATTTTATTTTGTCTTCTTGCAGAAATGTGTTTGAATTTTCCTTCTGTGAATTTTCCTTCTGGTCGCAAGGCAAGGCAAGGCAAGGCAAGGCACACATTTCGCAAGGTAAGAAAACCGCACATTTCCAGCTAATTGTCGCTTACGGCCAAACCACTCTGACAACGCCTGATCCCGTCTGATCTCAGAAGCTAAACAGGGTTGTGCCTGGTTAGTACTTGAGTGGAAGACTGCCTCGGAATACCAGGTACTGTAGGCATTTTATTTTGTCTTCTTGCAGAAATGTGTTTGAGTTTTCCTTCTGTGAATTTTCCTTCTGGTCACAAGGCAAGGCAAGGCACACATTTCGCAAGGTAAGAAAACCGCACATTTCCTACTAACTGTTGCTTATGGCCAAACCACTCTGACAACGCCTGATCCCGTCTGATCTCAAAAGCTAAACAGGGTTGGGCCTGGTTAGTACTTGAGTGGGAGACTGCCTAGGAATACCAGGTACTGTAAGCATTTTATTTTGTCTTCTTGCAGAAATGTGTTTGAATTTTCCTTCTGTGAATTTTCCTTCTGGTCGCAAGGCAAGGCAAGGCAAGGCACACATTTCGCAAGGTAAGAAAACCGCACATTTCCAGCTAATTGTCGCTTACGGCCAAACCACTCTGACAACGCCTGATCCCGTCTGATCTCAGAAGCTAAACCGGGTTGGGCCTGGTTAGTACTTGAGTGGGAGACTGCCTAGGAATACCAGGTACTGTAAGCATTTTATTTTGTATTCTTGCAGAAATGTGTTTGAATTTTCCTTCTGTGAATTTTCCTTCTGGTCGCAAGGCAAGGCAAGGCAAGGCAAACATTTCGCAAGGTAAGAAAACCGCACATTTCCAGCTAACTGTCGCTTACGGCCAAACCACTCTGACAACGCCTGATCCTGTCTGATCTCAGAAGCTAAACCGGGTTGGGCCTGGTTAGTACTTGAGTGGGAGACTGCCTAGGAATACCAGGTACTGTAAGCATTTTATTTTGTCTTCTTGCAGAAATGTGTTTGAATTTTCCTTCTGTGAATTTTCCTTCTGGTCGCAAGGCAAGGCAAGGCAAGGCACACATTTCGCAAGGTAAGAAAACCGCACATTTCCAGCTAATTGTCGCTTACGGCCAAACCACTCTGACAACGCCTGATCCCGTCTGATCTCAGAAGCTAAACCGGGTTGGGCCTGGTTAGTACTTGAGTGGGAGACTGCCTAGGAATACCAGGTACTGTAAGCATTTTATTTTGTCTTCTTGCAGAAATGTGTTTGAATTTTCCTTCTGTGAATTTTCCTTCTGGTCGCAAGGCAAGGCAAGGCAAGGCAAGGCACACATTTCGCAAGGTAAGAAAACCGCACATTTCCAGCTAATTGTCGCTTACGGCCAAACCACTCTGACAACGCCTGATCCCGTCTGATCTCAGAAGCTAAACCGGGTTGGGCCTGGTTAGTACTTGAGTGGGAGACTGCCTAGGAATACCAGGTACTGTAAGCATTTTATTTTGTATTCTTGCAGAAATGTGTTTGAATTTTCCTTCTGTGAATTTTCCTTCTGGTCGCAAGGCAAGGCAAGGCAAGGCAAACATTTCGCAAGGTAAGAAAACCGCACATTTCCAACTAACTGTCGCTTACGGCCAAACCACTCTGACAACGCCTGATCCTGTCTGATCTCAGAAGCTAAACAGGGTTGGGCCTGGTTAGTACTTGAGTGGGAGACTGCCTCGGAATACCAGGTACTGTAAGCATTTTATTTTGTCTTCTTGCAGAAATGTGTTTGAGTTTTCCTTCTGTGAATTTTCCTTCTGGTCGCAAGGCAAGGCAAGGCAAGGTACACATTTCGCAAGGTAAGAAAACCGCACATTTCCAACTAACTGTCACTTACGGCCAAACCACTCTGACAACGCCTGATCCCGTCTGATCTCAGAAGCTAAACAGGGTTGTGCCTGGTTAGTACTTGAGTGGAAGACTGCCTCGGAATACCAGGTACTGTAGGCATTTTATTTTGTCTTCTTGCAGAAATGTGTTTGAGTTTTCCTTCTGTGAATTTTCCTTCTGGTCACAAGGCAAGGCAAGGCACACATTTCGCAAGGTAAGAAAACCGCACATTTCCTACTAACTGTTGCTTATGGCCAAACCACTCTGACAACGCCTGATCCTGTCTGATCTCAGAAGCTAAACAGGGTTGGGCCTGGTTAGTACTTGAGTGGGAGACTGCCTAGGAATACCAGGTACTGTAAGCATTTTATTTTGTCTTCTTGCAGAAATGTGTTTGAATTTTCCTTCTGTGAATTTTCCTTCTGGTCGCAAGGCAAGGCAAGGCAAGGCACACATTTCGCAAGGTAAGAAAACCGCACATTTCCAACTAACTGTCGCTTACGGCCAAACCACTCTGACAACGCCTGATCCCGTCTGATCTCAGAAGCTAAACCGGGTTGGGCCTGGTTAGTACTTGATTGGGAGACTGCCTAGGAATACCAGGTACTGTAAGCATTTTATTTTGTCTTCTTGCAGAAATGTGTTTGAATTTTCCTTCTGTGAATTTTCCTTCTGGTCGCAAGGCAAGGCAAGGCAAGGCAAACATTTCGCAAGGTAAGAAAACCGCACATTTCCAACTAACTGTCGCTTACGGCCAAACCACTCTGACAACGCCTGATCCTGTCTGATCTCAGAAGCTGAACAGGGTTGGGCCTGGTTAGTACTTGAGTGGGAGACTGCCTCGGAATACCAGGTACTGTAAGCATTTTATTTTGTCTTCTTGCAGAAATGTGTTTGAGTTTTCCTTCTGTGAATTTTCCTTCTGGTCGCAAGGCAAGGCAAGGCAAGGTACACATTTCGCAAGGTAAGAAAACCGCACATTTCCAACTAACTGTCGCTTACGGCCAAACCACTCTGACAACGCCTGATCCCGTCTGATCTCAGAAGCTAAACAGGGTTGGGCCTGGTTAGTACTTGAGTGGGAGACTGCCTAGGAATACCAGGTACTGTAAGCATTTTATTTTGTCTTCTTGCAGAAATGTGTTTGAATTTTCCTTCTGTGAATTTTCCTTCTGGTCGCAAGGCAAGGCAAGGCAAGGCAAACATTTCGCAAGGTAAGAAAACCGCACATTTCCAACTAACTGTCGCTTACGGCCAAACCACTCTGACAACGCCTGATCCCGTCTGATCTCAGAAGCTAAACAGGGTTGGGCCTGGTTAGTACTTGAGTGGGAGACTGCCTAGGAATACCAGGTACTGTAAGCATTTTATTTTGTCTTCTTGCAGAAATGTGTTTGAATTTTCCTTCTGTGAATTTTCCTTCTGGTCGCAAGGCAAGGCAAGGCAAGGCACACATTTCGCAAGGTAAGAAAACCGCACATTTCCAGCTAATTGTCGCTTACGGCCAAACCACTCTGACAACGCCTGATCCCGTCTGATCTCAGAAGCTAAACCGGGTTGGGCCTGGTTAGTACTTGAGTGGGAGACTGCCTAGGAATACCAGGTACTGTAAGCATTTTATTTTGTCTTCTTGCAGAAATGTGTTTGAATTTTCCTTCTGTGAATTTTCCTTCTGGTCGCAAGGCAAGGCAAGGCAAGGCAAGGCACACATTTCGCAAGGTAAGAAAACCGCACATTTCCAGCTAATTGTCGCTTACGGCCAAACCACTCTGACAACGCCTGATCCCGTCTGATCTCAGAAGCTAAACCGGGTTGGGCCTGGTTAGTACTTGAGTGGGAGACTGCCTAGGAATACCAGGTACTGTAAGCATTTTATTTTGTATTCTTGCAGAAATGTGTTTGAATTTTCCTTCTGTGAATTTTCCTTCTGGTCGCAAGGCAAGGCAAGGCAAGGCAAACATTTCGCAAGGTAAGAAAACCGCACATTTCCAACTAACTGTCGCTTACGGCCAAACCACTCTGACAACGCCTGATCCTGTCTGATCTCAGAAGCTAAACAGGGTTGGGCCTGGTTAGTACTTGAGTGGGAGACTGCCTCGGAATACCAGGTACTGTAAGCATTTTAT
Organism: Neoarius graeffei; assembly: GCF_027579695.1. Taxonomy (NCBI): domain Eukaryota; kingdom Metazoa; phylum Chordata; class Actinopteri; order Siluriformes; family Ariidae; genus Neoarius; species Neoarius graeffei. The sequence goes on from NC_083585.1 coordinate 868,726, forward strand.
TTTGTCTTCTTGCAGAAATGTGTTTGAGTTTTCCTTCTGTGAATTTTCCTTCTGGTCGCAAGGCAAGGCAAGGCAAGGTACACATTTCGCAAGGTAAGAAAACCGCACATTTCCAACTAACTGTCACTTACGGCCAAACCACTCTGACAACGCCTGATCCCGTCTGATCTCAGAAGCTAAACAGGGTTGTGCCTGGTTAGTACTTGAGTGGAAGACTGCCTCGGAATACCAGGTACTGTAGGCATTTTATTTTGTCTTCTTGCAGAAATGTGTTTGAGTTTTCCTTCTGTGAATTTTCCTTCTGGTCACAAGGCAAGGCAAGGCACACATTTCGCAAGGTAATAAAACCGCACATTTCCTACTGACTGTTGCTTATGGCCAAACCACTCTGACAACGCCTGATCCCGTCTGATCTCAGAAGCTAAACAGGGTTGGGCCTGGTTAGTACTTGAGTGGGAGACTGCCTAGGAATACCAGGTACTGTAAGCATTTTATTTTGTCTTCTTGCAGAAATGTGTTTGAATTTTCCTTCTGTGAATTTTCCTTCTGGTCGCAAGGCAAGGCAAGGCAAGGCACACATTTCGCAAGGTAAGAAAACCGCACATTTCCAACTAACTGTCGCTTACGGCCAAACCACTCTGACAACGCCTGATCCCGTCTGATCTCAGAAGCTAAACCGGGTTGGGCCTGGTTAGTACTTGATTGGGAGACTGCCTAGGAATACCAGGTACTGTAAGCATTTTATTTTGTCTTCTTGCAGAAATGTGTTTGAATTTTCCTTCTGTGAATTTTCCTTCTGGTCGCAAGGCAAGGCAAGGCAAGGCAAACATTTCGCAAGGTAAGAAAACCGCACATTTCCAACTAACTGTCGCTTACGGCCAAACCACTCTGACAACGCCTGATCCTGTCTGATCTCAGAAGCTAAACAGGGTTGGGCCTGGTTAGTACTTGAGTGGGAGACTGCCTCGGAATACCAGGTACTGTAAGCATTTTATTTTGTCTTCTTGCAGAAATGTGTTTGAGTTTTCCTTCTGTGAATTTTCCTTCTGGTCGCAAGGCAAGGCAAGGCAAGGTACACATTTCGCAAGGTAAGAAAACCGCACATTTCCAACTAACTGTCGCTTACGGCCAAACCACTCTGACAACGCCTGATCCCGTCTGATCTCAGAAGCTAAACAGGGTTGGGCCTGGTTAGTACTTGAGTGGGAGACTGCCTAGGAATACCAGGTACTGTAAGCATTTTATTTTGTCTTCTTGCAGAAATGTGTTTGAATTTTCCTTCTGTGAATTTTCCTTCTGGTCGCAAGGCAAGGCAAGGCAAGGCAAGGCAAGGCAAGGCACACATTTCGCAAGGTAAGAAAACCGCACATTTCCAGCTAATTGTCGCTTACGGCCAAACCACTCTGACAACGCCTGATCCCGTCTGATCTCAGAAGCTAAACCGGGTTGGGCCTGGTTAGTACTTGAGTGGGAGACTGCCTAGGAATACCAGGTACTGTAAGCATTTTATTTTGTATTCTTGCAGAAATGTGTTTGAATTTTCCTTCTGTGAATTTTCCTTCTGGTCGCAAGGCAAGGCAAGGCAAGGCAAACATTTCGCAAGGTAAGAAAACCGCACATTTCCATCTAGCTGTCGCTTACGGCCAAACCACTCTGACAACGCCTGATCCTGTCTGATCTCAGAAGCTAAACAGGGTTGGGCCTGGTTAGTACTTGAGTGGGAGACTGCCTCGGAATACCAGGTACTGTAAGCATTTTATTTTGTCTTCTTGCAGAAATGTGTTTGAGTTTTCCTTCTGTGAATTTTCCTTCTGGTCGCAAGGCAAGGCAAGGCAAGGTACACATTTCGCAAGGTAAGAAAACCGCACATTTCCAACTAACTGTCGCTTACGGCCAAACCACTCTGACAACGCCTGATCCCGTCTGATCTCAGAAGCTAAACAGGGTTGGGCCTGGTTAGTACTTGAGTGGGAGACTGCCTAGGAATACCAGGTACTGTAAGCATTTTATTTTGTGTTCTTGCAGAAATGTGTTTGAGTTTTCCTTCTGTGAATTTTCCTTCTGGTCGCAAGGCAAGGCAAGGTACACATTTCGCAAGGTAAGAAAACCGCACATTTCCAACTAACTGTCGCTTACGGCCAAACCACTCTGACAACGCCTGATCCCGTCTGATCTCAGAAGCTAAACAGGGTTGGGCCTGGTTAGTACTTGAGTGGGAGACTGCCTAGGAATACCAGGTACTGTAAGCATTTTATTTTGTCTTCTTGCAGAAATGTGTTTGAATTTTCCTTCTGTGAATTTTCCTTCTGGTCGCAAGGCAAGGCAAGGCAAGGCAAACATTTCGCAAGGTAAGAAAACCGCACATTTCCAACTAACTGTCGCTTACGGCCAAACCACTCTGACAACGCCTGATCCCGTCTGATCTCAGAAGCTCAACAGGGTTGGGCCTGGTTAGTACTTGAGTGGGAGACTGCCTCGGAATACCAGGTACTGTAAGCATTTTATTTTGTCTTCTTGCAGAAATGTGTTTGAGTTTTCCTTCTGTGAATTTTCCTTCTGGTCGCAAGGCAAGGCAAGGCAAGGTACACATTTCGCAAGGTAAGAAAACCGCACATTTCCAACTAACTGTCGCTTACGGCCAAACCACTCTGACAACGCCTGATCCCGTCTGATCTCAGAAGCTAAACAGGGTCGGGCCTGGTTAGTACTTGAGTGGGAGACTGCCTAGGAATACCAGGTACTGTAAGCATTTTATTTTGTCTTCTTGCAGAAATGTGTTTGAATTTTCCTTCTGTGAATTTTCCTTCTGGTCGCAAGGCAAGGCAAGGCAAGGCACACATTTCGCAAGGTAAGAAAACCGCACATTTCCAGCTAATTGTCGCTTACGGCCAAACCACTCTGACAACGCCTGATCCCGTCTGATCTCAGAAGCTAAACCGGGTTGGGCCTGGTTAGTACTTGAGTGGGAGACTGCCTAGGAATACCAGGTACTGTAAGCATTTTATTTTGTCTTCTTGCAGAAATGTGTTTGAATTTTCCTTCTGTGAATTTTCCTTCTGGTCGCAAGGCAAGGCAAGGCAAGGCAAGGCACACATTTCGCAAGGTAAGAAAACCGCACATTTCCAGCTAATTGTCGCTTACGGCCAAACCACTCTGACAACGCCTGATCCCGTCTGATCTCAGAAGCTAAACCGGGTTGGGCCTGGTTAGTACTTGAGTGGGAGACTGCCTAGGAATACCAGGTACTGTAAGCATTTTATTTTGTATTCTTGCAGAAATGTGTTTGAATTTTCCTTCTGTGAATTTTCCTTCTGGTCGCAAGGCAAGGCAAGGCAAGGCAAACATTTCGCAAGGTAAGAAAACCGCACATTTCCAACTAACTGTCGCTTACGGCCAAACCACTCTGACAACGCCTGATCCTGTCTGATCTCAGAAGCTAAACAGGGTTGGGCCTGGTTAGTACTTGAGTGGGAGACTGCCTCGGAATACCAGGTACTGTAAGCATTTTATTTTGTCTTCTTGCAGAAATGTGTTTGAGTTTTCCTTCTGTGAATTTTCCTTCTGGTCGCAAGGCAAGGCAAGGCAAGGTACACATTTCGCAAGGTAAGAAAACCGCACATTTCCAACTAACTGTCACTTACGGCCAAACCACTCTGACAACGCCTGATCCCGTCTGATCTCAGAAGCTAAACAGGGTTGTGCCTGGTTAGTACTTGAGTGGAAGACTGCCTCGGAATACCAGGTACTGTAGGCATTTTATTTTGTCTTCTTGCAGAAATGTGTTTGAGTTTTCCTTCTGTGAATTTTCCTTCTGGTCACAAGGCAAGGCAAGGCACACATTTCGCAAGGTAAGAAAACCGCACATTTCCTACTAACTGTTGCTTATGGCCAAACCACTCTGACAACGCCTGATCCCGTCTGATCTCAGAAGCTAAACCGGGTTGGGCCTGGTTAGTACTTGATTGGGAGACTGCCTAGGAATACCAGGTACTGTAAGCATTTTATTTTGTCTTCTTGCAGAAATGTGTTTGAATTTTCCTTCTGTGAATTTTCCTTCTGGTCGCAAGGCAAGGCAAGGCAAGGCAAACATTTCGCAAGGTAAGAAAACCGCACATTTCCAACTAACTGTCGCTTACGGCCAAACCACTCTGACAACGCCTGATCCTGTCTGATCTCAGAAGCTAAACAGGGTTGGGCCTGGTTAGTACTTGAGTGGGAAACTGCCTCGGAATACCAGGTACTGTAAGCATTTTATTTTGTCTTCTTGCAGAAATGTGTTTGAGTTTTCCTTCTGTGAATTTTCCTTCTGGTCGCAAGGCAAGGCAAGGCAAGGTACACATTTCGCAAGGTAAGAAAACCGCACATTTCCAACTAACTGTCGCTTACGGCCAAACCACTCTGACAACGCCTGATCCCGTCTGATCTCAGAAGCTAAACAGGGTTGGGCCTGGTTAGTACTTGAGTGGGAGACTGCCTAGGAATACCAGGTACTGTAAGCATTTTATTTTGTCTTCTTGCAGAAATGTGTTTGAATTTTCCTTCTGTGAATTTTCCTTCTGGTCGCAAGGCAAGGCAAGGCAAGGCAAGGCACACATTTCGCAAGGTAAGAAAACCGCACATTTCCAGCTAATTGTCGCTTACGGCCAAACCACTCTGACAACGCCTGATCCCGTCTGATCTCAGAAGCTAAACCGGGTTGGGCCTGGTTAGTACTTGAGTGGGAGACTGCCTAGGAATACCAGGTACTGTAAGCATTTTATTTTGTATTCTTGCAGAAATGTGTTTGAATTTTCCTTCTGTGAATTTTCCTTCTGGTCGCAAGGCAAGGCAAGGCAAGGCAAACATTTCGCAAGGTAAGAAAACCGCACATTTCCAACTAACTGTCGCTTACGGCCAAACCACTCTGACAACGCCTGATCCTGTCTGATCTCAGAAGCTAAACAGGGTTGGGCCTGGTTAGTACTTGAGTGGGAGACTGCCTCGGAATACCAGGTACTGTAAGCATTTTATTTTGTCTTCTTGCAGAAATGTGTTTGAGTTTTCCTTCTGTGAATTTTCCTTCTGGTCGCAAGGCAAGGCAAGGCAAGGTACACATTTCGCAAGGTAAGAAAACCGCACATTTCCAACTAACTGTCGCTTACGGCCAAACCACTCTGACAACGCCTGATCCCGTCTGATCTCAGAAGCTAAACAGGGTTGGGCCTGGTTAGTACTTGAGTGGGAGACTGCCTAGGAATACCAGGTACTGTAAGCATTTTATTTTGTCTTCTTGCAGAAATGTGTTTGAGTTTTCCTTCTGTGAATTTTCCTTCTGGTCGCAAGGCAAGGCAAGGCAAGGTACACATTTCGCAAGGTAAGAAAACCGCACATTTCCAACTAACTGTCGCTTACGGCCAAACCACTCTGACAACGCCTGATCCCGTCTGATCTCATAAGCTAAACAGGGTTGGGCCTGGTTAGTACTTGAGTGGGAGACTGCCTAGGAATACCAGGTACTGTAAGCATTTTATTTTGTCTTCTTGCAGAAATGTGTTTGAATTTTCCTTCTGTGAATTTTCCTTCTGGTCGCAAGGCAAGGCAAGGCAAGGCAAACATTTCGCAAGGTAAGAAAACCGCACATTTCCAACTAACTGTCGCTTACGGCCAAACCACTCTGACAACGCCTGATCCCGTCTGATCTCAGAAGCTAAACAGGGTTGGGCCTGGTTAGTACTTGAGTGGGAGACTGCCTCGGAATACCAGGTACTGTAAGCATTTTATTTTGTCTTCTTGCAGAAATGTGTTTGAGTTTTCCTTCTGTGAATTTTCCTTCTGGTCGCAAGGCAAGGCAAGGCAAGGCAAGGTACACATTTCGCAAGGTAAGAAAACCGCACATTTCCAACTAACTGTCGCTTACGGCCAAACCACTCTGACAACGCCTGATCCTGTCTGATCTCAGAAGCTAAACAGGGTTGGGCCTGGTTAGTACTTGAGTGGGAGACTGCCTAGGAATACCAGGTACTGTAAGCATTTTATTTTGTCTTCTTGCAGAAATGTGTTTGAATTTTCCTTCTGTGAATTTTCCTTCTGGTCGCAAGGCAAGGCAAGGCAAGGCACACATTTCGCAAGGTAAGAAAACCGCACATTTCCAGCTAATTGTCGCTTACGGCCAAACCACTCTGACAACGCCTGATCCCGTCTGATCTCAGAAGCTAAACCGGGTTGGGCCTGGTTAGTACTTGAGTGGGAGACTGCCTAGGAATACCAGGTACTGTAAGCATTTTATTTTGTCTTCTTGCAGAAATCTGTTTGAATTTTCCTTCTGTGAATTTTCCTTCTGGTCGCAAGGCAAGGCAAGGCAAGGCAAGGCACACATTTCGCAAGGTAAGAAAACCGCACATTTCCAGCTAATTGTCGCTTACGGCCAAACCACTCTGACAACGCCTGATCCCGTCTGATCTCAGAAGCTAAACCGGGTTGGGCCTGGTTAGTACTTGAGTGGGAGACTGCCTAGGAATACCAGGTACTGTAAGCATTTTATTTTGTATTCTTGCAGAAATGTGTTTGAATTTTCCTTCTGTGAATTTTCCTTCTGGTCGCAAGGCAAGGCAAGGCAAGGCAAACATTTCGCAAGGTAAGAAAACCGCACATTTCCAACTAGCTGTCGCTTACGGCCAAACCACTCTGACAACGCCTGATCCTGTCTGATCTCAGAAGCTAAACAGGGTTGGGCCTGGTTAGTACTTGAGTGGGAGACTGCCTCGGAATACCAGGTACTGTAAGCATTTTATTTTGTCTTCTTGCAGAAATGTGTTTGAGTTTTCCTTCTGTGAATTTTCCTTCTGGTCGCAAGGCAAGGCAAGGCAAGGTACACATTTCGCAAGGTAAGAAAACCGCACATTTCCAACTAACTGGCACTTACGGCCAAACCACTCTGACAACGCCTGATCCCGTCTGGTCTCAGAAGCTAAACAGGGTTGTGCCTGGTTAGTACTTGAGTGGAAGACTGCCTCGGAATACCAGGTACTGTAGGCATTTTATTTTGTCTTCTTGCAGAAATGTGTTTGAGTTTTCCTTCTGTGAATTTTCCTTCTGGTCACAAGGCAAGGCAAGGCACACATTTCGCAAGGTAAGAAAACCGCACATTTCCTACTAACTGTTGCTTATGGCCAAACCACTCTGACAACGCCTGATCCTGTCTGATCTCAGAAGCTAAACAGGGTTGGGTCTGGTTAGTACTTGAGTGGGAGACTGCCTAGGAATACCAGGTACTGTAAGCATTTTATTTTGTCTTCTTGCAGAAATGTGTTTGAATTTTCCTTCTGTGAATTTTCCTTCTGGTCGCAAGGCAAGGCAAGGCAAGGCACACATTTCGCAAGGTAAGAAAACCGCACATTTCCAACTAACTGTCGCTTACGGCCAAACCACTCTGACAACGCCTGATCCCGTCTGATCTCAGAAGCTAAACCGGGTTGGGCCTGGTTAGTACTTGATTGGGAGACTGCCTAGGAATACCAGGTACTGTAAGCATTTTATTTTGTCTTCTTGCAGAAATGTGTTTGAATTTTCCTTCTGTGAATTTTCCTTCTGGTCGCAAGGCAAGGCAAGGCAAGGCAAACATTTCGCAAGGTAAGAAAACCGCACATTTCCAACTAACTGTCGCTTACGGCCAAACCACTCTGACAATGCCTGATCCCGTCTGATCTCAGAAGCTAAACAGGGTTGGGCCTGGTTAGTACTTGAGTGGGAGACTGCCTCGGAATACCAGGTACTGTAAGCATTTTATTTTGTCTTCTTGCAGAAATGTGTTTGAGTTTTCCTTCTGTGAATTTTCCTTCTGGTCGCAAGGCAAGGCAAGGCAAGGTACACATTTCGCAAGGTAAGAAAACCGCACATTTCCAACTAACTGTCGCTTACGGCCAAACCACTCTGACAACGCCTGATCCCGTCTGATCTCAGAAGCTAAACAGGGTTGGGCCTGGTTAGTACTTGAGTGGGAGACTGCCTAGGAATACCAGGTACTGTAAGCATTTTATTTTGTCTTCTTGCAGAAATGTGTTTGAATTTTCCTTCTGTGAATTTTCCTTCTGGTCGCAAGGCAAGGCAAGGCAAGGCACACATTTCGCAAGGTAAGAAAACCGCACATTTCCAGCTAATTGTCGCTTACGGCCAAACCACTCTGACAACGCCTGATCCCGTCTGATCTCAGAAGCTAAACCGGGTTGGGCCTGGTTAGTACTTGAGTGGGAGACTGCCTAGGAATACCAGGTACTGTAAGCATTTTATTTTGTATTCTTGCAGAAATGTGTTTGAATTTTCCTTCTGTGAATTTTCCTTCTGGTCGCAAGGCAAGGCAAGGCAAGGCAAACATTTCGCAAGGTAAGAAAACCGCACATTTCCAACTAACTGTCGCTTACGGCCAAACCACTCTGACAACGCCTGATCCTGTCTGATCTCAGAAGCTAAACCGGGTTGGGCCTGGTTAGTACTTGAGTGGGAGACTGCCTCGGAATACCAGGTACTGTAAGCATTTTATTTTGTCTTCTTGCAGAAATGTGTTTGAGTTTTCCTTCTGTGAATTTTCCTTCTGGTCGCAAGGCAAGGCAAGGCAAGGTACACATTTCGCAAGGTAAGAAAACCGCACATTTCCAACTCACTGTCACTTACGGCCAAACCACTCTGACAACGCCTGATCCCGTCTGATCTCAGAAGCTAAACAGGGTTGTGCCTGGTTAGTACTTGAGTGGAAGACTGCCTCGGAATACCAGGTACTGTAGGCATTTTATTTTGTCTTCTTGCAGAAACGTGTTTGAGTTTTCCTTCTGTGAATTTTCCTTCTGGTCACAAGGCAAGGCAAGGCACACATTTCGCAAGGTAAGAAAACCGCACATTTCCTACTAACTGTTGCTTATGGCCAAACCACTCTGACAACGCCTGATCCCGTCTGATCTCAGAAGCTAAACAGGGTTGGGCCTGGTTAGTACTTGAGTGGGAGACTGCCTAGGAATACCAGGTACTGTAAGCATTTTATTTTGTCTTCTTGCAGAAATGTGTTTGAATTTTCCTTCTGTGAATTTTCCTTCTGGTCGCAAGGCAAGGCAAGGCAAGGCACACATTTCGCAAGGTAAGAAAACCGCACATTTCCAACTAACTGTCGCTTACGGCCAAACCACTCTGACAACGCCTGATCCCGTCTGATCTCAGAAGCTAAACCGGGTTGGGCCTGGTTAGTACTTGATTGGGAGACTGCCTAGGAATACCAGGTACTGTAAGCATTTTATTTTGTCTTCTTGCAGAAATGTGTTTGAATTTTCCTTCTGTGAATTTTCCTTCTGGTCGCAAGGCAAGGCAAGGCAAGGCAAACATTTCGCAAGGTAAGAAAACCGCACATTTCCAACTAACTGTCGCTTACGGCCAAACCACTCTGACAACGCCTGATCCTGTCTGATCTCAGAAGCTAAACAGGGTTGGGCCTGGTTAGTACTTGAGTGGGAGACTGCCTCGGAATACCAGGTACTGTAAGCATTTTATTTTGTCTTCTTGCAGAAATGTGTTTGAGTTTTCCTTCTGTGAATTTTCCTTCTGGTCGCAAGGCAAGGCAAGGCAAGGCAAGGTACACATTTCGCAAGGTAAGAAAACCGCACATTTCCAACTAACTGTCGCTTACGGCCAAACCACTCTGACAACGCCTGATCCCGTCTGATCTCAGAAGCTAAACAGGGTTGGGCCTGGTTAGTACTTGAGTGGGAGACTGCCTAGGAATACCAGGTACTGTAAGCATTTTATTTTGTCTTCTTGCAGAAATGTGTTTGAATTTTCCTTCTGTGAATTTTCCTTCTGGTCGCAAGGCAAGGCAAGGCAAGGCAAGGCACACATTTCGCAAGGTAAGAAAACCGCACATTTCCAGCTAATTGTCGCTTACGGCCAAACCACTCTGACAACGCCTGATCCCGTCTGATCTCAGAAGCTAAACCGGGTTGGGCCTGGTTAGTACTTGAGTGGGAGACTGCCTAGGAATACCAGGTACTGTAAGCATTTTATTTTGTATTCTTGCAGAAATGTGTTTGAATTTTCCTTCTGTGAATTTTCCTTCTGGTCGCAAGGCAAGGCAAGGCAAGGCAAACATTTCGCAAGGTAAGAAAACCGCACATTTCCAACTAACTGTCGCTTACGGCCAAACCACTCTGACAACGCCTGATCCTGTCTGATCTCAGAAGCTAAACAGGGTTGGGCCTGGTTAGTACTTGAGTGGGAGACTGCCTCGGAATACCAGGTACTGTAAGCATTTTATTTTGTCTTCTTGCAGAAATGTGTTTGAGTTTTCCTTCTGTGAATTTTCCTTCTGGTCGCAAGGCAAGGCAAGGCAAGGTACACATTTCGCAAGGTAAGAAAACCGCACATTTCCAACTAACTGTCGCTTACGGCCAAACCACTCTGACAACGCCTGATCCCGTCTGATCTCAGAAGCTAAACAGGGTTGGGCCTGGTTAGTACTTGAGTGGGAGACTGCCTAGGAATACCAGGTACTGTAAGCATTTTATTTTGTCTTCTTGCAGAAATGTGTTTGAGTTTTCCTTCTGTGAATTTTCCTTCTGGTCGCAAGGCAAGGCAAGGCAAGGTACACATTTCGCAAGGTAAGAAAACCGCACATTTCCAACTAACTGTCGCTTACGGCCAAACCACTCTGACAATGCCTGATCCCGTCTGATCTCAGAAGCTAAACAGGGTTGGGCCTGGTTAGTACTTGAGTGGGAGACTGCCTAGGAATACCAGGTACTGTAAGCATTTTATTTTGTCTTCTTGCAGAAATGTGTTTGAATTTTCCTTCTGTGAATTTTCCTTCTGGTCGCAAGGCAAGGCAAGGCAAGGCAAACATTTCGCAAGGTAAGAAAACCGCACATTTCCAACTAACTGTCGCTTACGGCCAAACCACTCTGACAACGCCTGATCCCGTCTGATCTCAGAAGCTAAACAGGGTTGGGCCTGGTTAGTACTTGAGTGGGAGACTGCCTCGGAATACCAGGTACTGTAAGCATTTTATTTTGTCTTCTTGCAGAAATGTGTTTGAGTTTTCCTTCTGTGAATTTTCCTTCTGGTCGCAAGGCAAGGCAAGGCAAGGTACACATTTCGCAAGGTAAGAAAACCGCACATTTCCAACTAACTGTCGCTTACGGCCAAACCACTCTGACAACGCCTGATCCCGTCTGATCTCAGAAGCTAAACAGGGTTGGGCCTGGTTAGTACTTGAGTGGGAGACTGCCTAGGAATACCAGGTACTGTAAGCATTTTATTTTGTCTTCTTGCAGAAATGTGTTTGAATTTTCCTTCTGTGAATTTTCCTTCTGGTCGCAAGGCAAGGCAAGGCAAGGCACACATTTCGCAAGGTAAGAAAACCGCACATTTCCAGCTAATTGTCGCTTACGGCCAAACCACTCTGACAACGCCTGATCCCGTCTGATCTCAGAAGCTAAACCGGGTTGGGCCTGGTTAGTACTTGAGTGGGAGACTGCCTAGGAATACCAGGTACTGTAAGCATTTTATTTTGTCTTCTTGCAGAAACGTGTTTGAATTTTCCTTCTGTGAATTTTCCTTCTGGTCGCAAGGCAAGGCAAGGCAAGGCAAGGCACACATTTCGCAAGGTAAGAAAACCGCACATTTCCAGCTAATTGTCGCTTACGGCCAAACCACTCTGACAACGCCTGATCCCGTCTGATCTCAGAAGCTAAACCGGGTTGGGCCTGGTTAGTACTTGAGTGGGAGACTGCCTAGGAATACCAGGTACTGTAAGCATTTTATTTTGTATTCTTGCAGAAATGTGTTTGAATTTTCCTTCTGTGAATTTTCCTTCTGGTCGCAAGGCAAGGCAAGGCAAGGCAAACATTTCGCAAGGTAAGAAAACCGCACATTTCCAACTAACTGTCGCTTACGGCCAAACCACTCTGACAACGCCTGATCCTGTCTGATCTCAGAAGCTAAACAGGGTTGGGCCTGGTTAGTACTTGAGTGGGAGACTGCCTTGGAATACCAGGTACTGTAAGCATTTTATTTTGTCTTCTTGCAGAAATGTGTTTGAGTTTTCCTTCTGTGAATTTTCCTTCTGGTCGCAAGGCAAGGCAAGGCAAGGTACACATTTCGCAAGGTAAGAAAACCGCACATTTCCAACTAAGTGTCACTTACGGCCAAACCACTCTGACAACGCCTGATCCCGTCTGATCTCAGAAGCTAAACAGGGTTGTGCCTGGTTAGTACTTGAGTGGAAGACTGCCTCGGAATACCAGGTACTGTAGGCATTTTATTTTGTCTTCTTGCAGAAATGTGTTTGAGTTTTCCTTCTGTGAATTTTCCTTCTGGTCACAAGGCAAGGCAAGGCACACATTTCGCAAGGTAAGAAAACCGCACATTTCCTACTAACTGTTGCTTATGGCCAAACCACTCTGACAACGCCTGATCCTGTCTGATCTCAGAAGCTAAACCGGGTTGGGCCTGGTTAGTACTTGATTGGGAGACTGCCTAGGAATACCAGGTACTGTAAGCATTTTATTTTGTCTTCTTGCAGAAATGTGTTTGAGTTTTCCTTCTGTGAATTTTCCTTCTGGTCGCAAGGCAAGGCAAGGCAAGGTACACATTTCGCAAGGTAAGAAAACCGCACATTTCCAACTAACTGTCACTTACGGCCAAACCACTCTGACAACGCCTGATCCCGTCTGATCTCAGAAGCTAAACAGGGTTGGGCCTGGTTAGTACTTGAGCGGGAGACTGCCTAGGAATGCCAGGTACTGTAAGCATTTTATTTTGTCTTCTTGCAGAAATGTGTTTGAATTTTCCTTCTGTGAATTTTCCTTCTGGTCGCAAGGCAAGGCAAGGCAAGGCAAGGCACACATTTCGCAAGGTAAGAAAACCGCACATTTCCAGCTAATTGTCGCTTACGGCCAAACCACTCTGACAACGCCTGATCCCGTCTGATCTCAGAAGCTAAACCGGGTTGGGCCTGGTTAGTACTTGAGTGGGAGACTGCCTAGGAATACCAGGTACTGTAAGCATTTTATTTTGTATTCTTGCAGAAATGTGTTTGAATTTTCCTTCTGTGAATTTTCCTTCTGGTCGCAAGGCAAGGCAAGGCAAGGCAAGGCAAGGCAAGGCAAACATTTCGCAAGGTAAGAAAACCGCACATTTCCAACTAACTGTCGCTTACGGCCAAACCACTCTGACAACGCCTGATCCTGTCTGATCTCAGAAGCTAAACAGGGTTGGGCCTGGTTAGTACTTGAGTGGGAGACTGCCTCGGAATACCAGGTACTGTAAGCATTTTATTTTGTCTTCTTGCAGAAATGTGTTTGAGTTTTCCTTCTGTGAATTTTCCTTCTGGTCGCAAGGCAAGGCAAGGCAAGGTACACATTTCGCAAGGTAAGAAAACCGCACATTTCCAACTAACTGTCGCTTACGGCCAAACCACTCTGACAACGCCTGATCCCGTCTGATCTCAGAAGCTAAACAGGGTTGGGCCTGGTTAGTACTTGAGTGGGAGACTGCCTAGGAATACCAGGTACTGTAAGCATTTTATTTTGTCTTCTTGCAGAAATGTGTTTGAATTTTCCTTCTGTGAATTTTCCTTCTGGTCGCAAGGCAAGGCAAGGCAAGGCAAGGCACACATTTCGCAAGGTAAGAAAACCGCACATTTCCAGCTAATTGTCGCTTACGGCCAAACCACTCTGACAACGCCTGATCCCGTCTGATCTCAGAAGCTAAACCGGGTTGGGCCTGGTTAGTACTTGAGTGGGAGACTGCCTAGGAATACCAGGTACTGTAAGCATTTTATTTTGTATTCTTGCAGAAATGTGTTTGAATTTTCCTTCTGTGAATTTTCCTTCTGGTCGCAAGGCAAGGCAAGGCAAGGCAAACATTTCGCAAGGTAAGAAAACCGCACATTTCCAACTAACTGTTGCTTACGGCCAAACCACTCTGACAGCGCCTGATCCTGTCTGATCTCAGAAGCTAAACAGGGTTGGGCCTGGTTAGTACTTGAGTGGGAGACTGCCTCGGAATACCAGGTACTGTAAGCTTTTTATTTTGTCTTCTTGCAGAAATGTGTTTGAGTTTTCCTTCTGTGAATTTTCCTTCTGGTCGCAAGGCAAGGCAAGGCAAGGTACACATTTCGCAAGGTAAGAAAACCGCACATTTCCAACTAACTGTCGCTTACGGCCAAACCACTCTGACAACGCCTGATCCCGTCTGATCTCAGAAGCTAAACAGGGTTGGGCCTGGTTAGTACTTGAGTGGGAGACTGCCTAGGAATACCAGGTACTGTAAGCATTTTATTTTGTCTTCTTGCAGAAATGTGTTTGAATTTTCCTTCTGTGAATTTTCCTTCTGGTCGCAAGGCAAGGCAAGGCAAGGCAAACATTTCGCAAGGTAAGAAAACCGCACATTTCCAACTAACTGTCGCTTACGGCCAAACCACTCTGACAACGCCTGATCCTGTCTGATCTCAGAAGCTAAACAGGGTTGGGCCTGGTTAGTACTTGAGTGGGAGACTGCCTCGGAATACCAGGTACTGTAAGCATTTTATTTTGTCTTCTTGCAGAAATGTGTTTGAGTTTTCCTTCTGTGAATTTTCCTTCTGGTCGCAAGGCAAGGCAAGGCAAGGCAAGGCAAGGTACACATTTCGCAAGGTAAGAAAACCGCACATTTCCAACTAACTGTCGCTTACGGCCAAGCCACTCTGACAACGCCTGATCCCGTCTGATCTCAGAAGCTAAACAGGGTTGGGCCTGGTTAGTACTTGAGTGGGAGACTGCCTAGGAATACCAGGTACTGTAAGCATTTTATTTTGTCTTCTTGCAGAAATGTGTTTGAATTTTCCTTCTGTGAATTTTCCTTCTGGTCGCAAGGCAAGGCAAGGCAAGGCAAGGCACACATTTCGCAAGGTAAGAAAACCGCACATTTCCAGCTAATTGTCGCTTACGGCCAAACCACTCTGACAACGCCTGATCCTGTCTGATCTCAGAAGCTAAACCGGGTTGGGCCTGGTTAGTACTTGAGTGGGAGACTGCCTAGGAATACCAGGTACTGTAAGCATTTTATTTTGTCTTCTTGCAGAAATGTGTTTGAATTTTCCTTCTGTGAATTTTCCTTCTGGTCGCAAGGCAAGGCAAGGCAAGGCAAGGCACACATTTCGCAAGGTAAGAAAACCGCACATTTCCAGCTAATTGTCGCTTACGGCCAAACCACTCTGACAACGCCTGATCCCGTCTGATCTCAGAAGCTAAACCGGGTTGGGCCTGGTTAGTACTTGAGTGGGAGACTGCCTAGGAATACCAGGTACTGTAAGCATTTTATTTTGTATTCTTGCAGAAATGTGTTTGAATTTTCCTTCTGTGAATTTTCCTTCTGGTCGCAAGGCAAGGCAAGGCAAGGCAAACATTTCGCAAGGTAAGAAAACCGCACATTTCCAACTAACTGTCGCTTACGGCCAAACCACTCTGACAACGCCTGATCCTGTCTGATCTCAGAAGCTAAACAGGGTTGGGCCTGGTTAGTACTTGAGTGGGAGACTGCCTAGGAATACCAGGTACTGTAAGCATTTTATTTTGTCTTCTTGCAGAAATGTGTTTGAGTTTTCCTTCTGTGAATTTTCCTTCTGGTCGCAAGGCAAGGCAAGGCAAGGTACACATTTCGCAAGGTAAGAAAACCGCACATTTCCAACTAACTGTCGCTTACGGCCAAACCACTCTGACAACGCCTGATCCCGTCTGATCTCAGAAGCTAAACAGGGTGGGGCCTGGTTAGTACTTGAGTGGGAGACTGCCTAGGAATACCAGGTACTGTAAGCATTTTATTTTGTCTTCTTGCAGAAATGTGTTTGAATTTTCCTTCTGTGAATTTTCCTTCTGGTCGCAAGGCAAGGCAAGGCAAGGCACACATTTCGCAAGGTAAGAAAACCGCACATTTCCAGCTAATTGTCGCTTACGGCCAAACCACTCTGACAACGCCTGATCCCGTCTGATCTCAGAAGCTAAACCGGGTTGGGCCTGGTTAGTACTTGAGTGGGAGACTGCCTAGGAATACCAGGTACTGTAAGCATTTTATTTTGTCTTCTTGCAGAAATGTGTTTGAATTTTCCTTCTGTGAATTTTCCTTCTGGTCGCAAGGCAAGGCAAGGCAAGGCAAGGCACACATTTCGCAAGGTAAGAAAACCGCACATTTCCAGCTAATTGTCGCTTACGGCCAAACCACTCTGACAACGCCTGATCCCGTCTGATCTCAGAAGCTAAACCGGGTTGGGCCTGGTTAGTACTTGAGTGGGAGACTGCCTAGGAATACCAGGTACTGTAAGCATTTTATTTTGTCTTCTTGCAGAAATGTGTTTGAATTTTCCTTCTGTGAATTTTCCTTCTGGTCGCAAGGCAAGGCAAGGCAAGGCAAGGCACACATTTCGCAAGGTAAGAAAACCGCACATTTCCAGCTAATTGTCGCTTACGGCCAAACCACTCTGACAACGCCTGATCCCGTCTGATCTCAGAAGCTAAACCGGGTTGGGCCTGGTTAGTACTTGAGTGGGAGACTGCCTAGGAATACCAGGTACTGTAAGCATTTTATTTTGTATTCTTGCAGAAATGTGTTTGAATTTTCCTTCTGTGAATTTTCCTTCTGGTCGCAAGGCAAGGCAAGGCAAGGCAAACATTTCGCAAGGTAAGAAAACCGCACATTTCCAACTAACTGTCGCTTACGGCCAAACCACTCTGACAACGCCTGATCCTGTCTGATCTCAGAAGCTAAACAGGGTTGGGCCTGGTTAGTACTTGAGTGGGAGACTGCCTCGGAATACCAGGTACTGTAAGCATTTTATTTTGTCTTCTTGCAGAAATGTGTTTGAGTTTTCCTTCTGTGAATTTTCCTTCTGGTCGCAAGGCAAGGCAAGGCAAGGTACACATTTCGCAAGGTAAGAAAACCGCACATTTCCAACTAACTGTCGCTTACGGCCAAACCACTCTGACAACGCCTGATCCCGTCTGATCTCAGAAGCTAAACAGGGTTGGGCCTGGTTAGTACTTGAGTGGGAGACTGCCTAGGAATACCAGGTACTGTAAGCATTTTATTTTGTCTTCTTGCAGAAATGTGTTTGAATTTTCCTTCTGTGAATTTTCCTTCTGGTCGCAAGGCAAGGCAAGGCAAGGCAAGGCACACATTTCGCAAGGTAAGAAAACCGCACATTTCCAGCTAATTGTCGCTTACGGCCAAACCACTCTGACAACGCCTGATCCCGTCTGATCTCAGAAGCTAAACCGGGTTGGGCCTGGTTAGTACTTGAGTGGGAGACTGCCTAGGAATACCAGGTACTGTAAGCATTTTATTTTGTATTCTTGCAGAAATGTGTTTGAATTTTCCTTCTGTGAATTTTCCTTCTGGTCGCAAGGCAAGGCAAGGCAAGGCAAACATTTCGCAAGGTAAGAAAACCGCACATTTCCAACTAACTGTCGCTTACGGCCAAACCACTCTGACAACGCCTGATCCTGTCTGATCTCAGAAGCTAAACAGGGTTGGGCCTGGTTAGTACTTGAGTGGGAGACTGCCTCGGAATACCAGGTACTGTAAGCATTTTATTTTGTCTTCTTGCAGAAATGTGTTTGAGTTTTCCTTCTGTGAATTTTCCTTCTGGTCGCAAGGCAAGGCAAGGCAAGGTACACATTTCGCAAGGTAAGAAAACCGCACATTTCCAACTAACTGTCGCTTACGGCCAAACCACTCTGACAACGCCTGATCCCGTCTGATCTCAGAAGCTAAACAGGGTTGGGCCTGGTTAGTACTTGAGTGGGAGACTGCCTAGGAATGCCAGGTACTGTAAGCATTTTATTTTGTCTTCTTGCAGAAATGTGTTTGAATTTTCCTTCTGTGAATTTTCCTTCTGGTCGCAAGGCAAGGCAAGGCAAGGCACACATTTCGCAAGGTAAGAAAACCGCACATTTCCAGCTAATTGTCGCTTACGGCCAAACCACTCTGACAACGCCTGATCCCGTCTGATCTCAGAAGCTAAACCGGGTTGGGCCTGGTTAGTACTTGAGTGGGAGACTGCCTAGGAATACCAGGTACTGTAAGCATTTTATTTTGTCTTCTTGCAGAAATGTGTTTGAATTTTCCTTCTGTGAATTTTCCTTCTGGTCGCAAGGCAAGGCACGGCAAGGCAAGGCACACATTTCGCAAGGTAAGAAAACCGCACATTTCCAGCTAATTGTCGCTTACGGCCAAACCACTCTGACAACGCCTGATCCCGTCTGATCTCAGAAGCTAAACCGGGTTGGGCCTGGTTAGTACTTGAGTGGGAGACTGCCTAGGAATACCAGGTACTGTAAGCATTTTATTTTGTATTCTTGCAGAAATGTGTTTGAATTTTCCTTCTGTGAATTTTCCTTCTGGTCGCAAGGCAAGGCAAGGCAAGGCAAGGCAAGGCAAACATTTCGCAAGGTAAGAAAACCGCACATTTCCAACTAACTGTCGCTTACGGCCAAACCACTCTGACAACGCCTGATCCTGTCTGATCTCAGAAGCTAAACAGGGTTGGGCCTGGTTAGTACTTGAGTGGGAGACTGCCTCGGAATACCAGGTACTGTAAGCATTTTATTTTGTCTTCTTGCAGAAATGTGTTTGAGTTTTCCTTCTGTGAATTTTCCTTCTGGTCGCAAGGCAAGGCAAGGCAAGGTACACATTTCGCAAGGTAAGAAAACCGCACATTTCCAACTAACTGTCGCTTACGGCCAAACCACTCTGACAACGCCTGATCCCGTCTGATCTCAGAAGCTAAACAGGGTTGGGCCTGGTTAGTACTTGAGTGGGAGACTGCCTAGGAATACCAGGTACTGTAAGCATTTTATTTTGTCTTCTTGCAGAAATGTGTTTGAATTTTCCTTCTGTGAATTTTCCTTCTGGTCGCAAGGCAAGGCAAGGCAAGGCACACATTTCGCAAGGTAAGAAAACCGCACATTTCCAGCTAATTGTCGCTTACGGCCAAACCACTCTGACAACGCCTGATCCCGTCTGATCTCAGAAGCTAAACCGGGTTGGGCCTGGTTAGTACTTGAGTGGGAGACTGCCTAGGAATACCAGGTACTGTAAGCATTTTATTTTGTCTTCTTGCAGAAATGTGTTTGAATTTTCCTTCTGTGAATTTTCCTTCTGGTCGCAAGGCAAGGCAAGGCAAGGTACACATTTCGCAAGGTAAGAAAACCGCACATTTCCAACTAACTGTCGCTTACGGCCAAACCACTCTGACAACGCCTGATCCCGTCTGATCTCAGAAGCTAAACAGGGTTGGGCCTGGTTAGTACTTGAGTGGGAGACTGCCTAGGAATACCAGGTACTGTAAGCATTTTATTTTGTCTTCTTGCAGAAATGTGTTTGAATTTTCCTTCTGTGAATTTTCCTTCTGGTCGCAAGGCAAGGCAAGGCAAGGCAAACATTTCGCAAGGTAAGAAAACCGCACATTTCCAACTAACTGTCGCTTACGGCCAAACCACTCTGACAACGCCTGATCCCGTCTGATCTCAGAAGCTAAACAGGGTTGGGCCTGGTTAGTACTTGAGTGGGAGACTGCCTCGGAATACCAGGTACTGTAAGCATTTTATTTTGTCTTCTTGCAGAAATGTGTTTGAGTTTTCCTTCTGTGAATTTTCCTTCTGGTCGCAAGGCAAGGCAAGGCAAGGTACACATTTCGCAAGGTAAGAAAACCGCACATTTCCAACTAACTGTCGCTTACGGCCAAACCACTCTGACAACGCCTGATCCCGTCTGATCTCAGAAGCTAAACAGGGTTGGGCCTGGTTAGTACTTGAGTGGGAGACTGCCTAGGAATACCAGGTACTGTAAGCATTTTATTTTGTCTTCTTGCAGAAATGTGTTTGAATTTTCCTTCTGTGAATTTTCCTTCTGGTCGCAAGGCAAGGCAAGGCAAGGCACACATTTCGCAAGGTAAGAAAACCGCACATTTCCAGCTAATTGTCGCTTACGGCCAAACCACTCTGACAACGCCTGATCCCGTCTGATCTCAGAAGCTAAACCGGGTTGGGCCTGGTTAGTACTTGAGTGGGAGACTGCCTAGGAATACCAGGTACTGTAAGCATTTTATTTTGTCTTCTTGCAGAAATGTGTTTGAATTTTCCTTCTGTGAATTTTCCTTCTGGTCGCAAGGCAAGGCAAGGCAAGGCAAGGCACACATTTCGCAAGGTAAGAAAACCGCACATTTCCAGCTAATTGTCGCTTACGGCCAAACCACTCTGACAACGCCTGATCCCGTCTGATCTCAGAAGCTAAACCGGGTTGGGCCTGGTTAGTACTTGAGTGGGAGACTGCCTAGGAATACCAGGTACTGTAAGCATTTTATTTTGTATTCTTGCAGAAATGTGTTTGAATTTTCCTTCTGTGAATTTTCCTTCTGGTCGCAAGGCAAGGCAAGGCAAGGCAAACATTTCGCAAGGTAAGAAAACCGCACATTTCCAACTAACTGTCGCTTACGGCCAAACCACTCTGACAACGCCTGATCCTGTCTGATCTCAGAAGCTAAACAGGGTTGGGCCTGGTTAGTACTTGAGTGGGAGACTGCCTCGGAATACCAGGTACTGTAAGCATTTTATTTTGTCTTCTTGCAGAAATGTGTTTGAGTTTTCCTTCTGTGAATTTTCCTTCTGGTCGCAAGGCAAGGCAAGGCAAGGTACACATTTCGCAAGGTAAGAAAACCGCACATTTCCAACTAACTGTCACTTACGGCCAAACCACTCTGACAACGCCTGATCCCGTCTGATCTCAGAAGCTAAACAGGGTTGTGCCTGGTTAGTACTTGAGTGGAAGACTGCCTCGGAATACCAGGTACTGTAGGCATTTTATTTTGTCTTCTTGCAGAAATGTGTTTGAATTTTCTTTCTGTGAATTTTCCTTCTGGTCGCAAGGCAAGGCAAGGCAAGGCACACATTTCGCAAGGTAAGAAAACCGCACATTTCCAACTAACTGTCGCTTACGGCCAAACCACTCTGACAACGCCTGATCCTGTCTGATCTCAGAAGCTAAACAGGGTTGGGCCTGGTTAGTACTTGAGTGGGAGACTGCCTAGGAATACCAGGTACTGTAAGCATTTTATTTTGTCTTCTTGCAGAAATGTGTTTGAATTTTCCTTCTGTGAATTTTCCTTCTGGTCGCAAGGCAAGGCAAGGCAAGGCAAGGCACACATTTCGCAAGGTAAGAAAACCGCACATTTCCAACTAACTGTCGCGTACGGCCAAACCACTCTGACAACGCCTGATCCTGTCTGATCTCCGAAGCTAAACAGGGTTGGGCCTGGTTAGTACTTGAGTGGGAGACTGCCTAGGAATACCAGGTACTGTAAGCATTTTATTTTGTCTTCTTGCAGAAATGTGTTTGAATTTTCTTTCTGTGAATTTTCCTTCTGGTCGCAAGGCAAGGCAAGGCAAGGCAAGGCACACATTTCGCAAGGTAAGAAAACCGCACATTTCCAACTAACTGTCGCTTACAGCCAAACCACTCTGACAACGCCTGATCCCGTCTGATCTCAGAAGCTAAACAGGGTTGGGCCTGGTTAGTACTTGAGTGGGAGACTGCCTAGGAATACCAGGTACTGTAAGCATTTTATTTTGTCTTCTTGCAGAAATGTGTTTGAATTTTCCTTCTGTGAATTTTCCTTCTGGTCGCAAGGCAAGGCAAGGCAAGGCACACATTTCGCAAGGTAAGAAAACCGCACATTTCCAGCTAATTGTCGCTTACGGCCAAACCACTCTGACAACGCCTGATCCCGTCTGATCTCAGAAGCTAAACCGGGTTGGGCTTGGTTAGTACTTGAGTGGGAGACTGCCTAGGAATACCAGGTACTGTAAGCATTTTATTTTGTCTTCTTGCAGAAATGTGTTTGAATTTTCCTTCTGTGAATTTTCCTTCTGGTCGCAAGGCAAGGCAAGGCAAGGCAAGGCACACATTTCGCAAGGTAAGAAAACCGCACATTTCCAGCTTATTGTCGCTTACGGCCAAACCACTCTGACAACGCCTGATCCCGTCTGATCTCAGAAGCTAAACCGGGTTGGGCCTGGTTAGTACTTGAGTGGGAGACTGCCTAGGAATACCAGGTACTGTTAGCATTTTATTTTGTCTTCTTGCAGAAATGTGTTTGAATTTTCCTTCTGTGAATTTTCCTTCTGGTCGCAAGGCAAGGCAAGGCAAGGCAAGGCAAACATTTCGCAAGGTAAGAAAACCGCACATTTCCAACTAACTGTCGCTTACGGCCAAACCACTCTGACAACGCCTGATCCTGTCTGATCTCAGAAGCTAAACAGGGTTGGGCCTGGTTAGTACTTGAGTGGGAGACTGCCTCGGAATACCAGGTACTGTAAGCATTTTATTTTGTCTTCTTGCAGAAATGTGTTTGAGTTTTCCTTCTGTGAATTTTCCTTCTGGTCGCAAGGCAAGGCAAGGCAAGGTACACATTTCGCAAGGTAAGAAAACCGCACATTTCCAACTAACTGTAGCTTACGGCCAAACCACTCTGACAACGCCTGATCCCGTCTGATCTCAGAAGCTAAACAGGGTTGGGCCTGGTTAGTACTTGAGTGGGAGACTGCCTAGGAATACCAGGTACTGTAAGCATTTTATTTTGTCTTCTTGCAGAAATGTGTTTGAATTTTCCTTCTGTGAATTTTCCTTCTGGTCGCAAGGCAAGGCAAGGCAAGGCACACATTTCGCAAGGTAAGAAAACCGCACATTTCCAGCTAATTGTCGCTTACGGCCAAACCACTCTGACAACGCCTGATCCCGTCTGATCTCAGAAGCTAAACCGGGTTGGGCCTGGTTAGTACTTGAGTGGGAGACTGCCTAGGAATACCAGGTACTGTAAGCATTTTATTTTGTCTTCTTGCAGAAATGTGTTTGAATTTTCCTTCTGTGAATTTTCCTTCTGGTCGCAAGGCAAGGCAAGGCAAGGTACACATTTCGCAAGGTAAGAAAACCGCACATTTCCAACTAACTGTCGCTTACGGCCAAACCACTCTGACAACGCCTGATCCCGTCTGATCTCAGAAGCTAAACAGGGTTGGGCCTGGTTAGTACTTGAGTGGGAGACTGCCTAGGAATACCAGGTACTGTAAGCATTTTATTTTGTCTTCTTGCAGAAATGTGTTTGAATTTTCCTTCTGTGAATTTTCCTTCTGGTCGCAAGGCAAGGCAAGGCAAGGCAAACATTTCGCAAGGTAAGAAAACCGCACATTTCCAACTAACTGTCGCTTACGGCCAAACCACTCTGACAACGCCTGATCCCGTCTGATCTCAGAAGCTAAACAGGGTTGGGCCTGGTTAGTACTTGAGTGGGAGACTGCCTCGGAATACCAGGTACTGTAAGCATTTTATTTTGTCTTCTTGCAGAAATGTGTTTGAGTTTTCCTTCTGTGAATTTTCCTTCTGGTCGCAAGGCAAGGCAAGGCAAGGTACACATTTCGCAAGGTAAGAAAACCGCACATTTCCAACTAACTGTCGCTTACGGCCAAACCACTCTGACAACGCCTGATCCCGTCTGATCTCAGAAGCTAAACAGGGTTGGGCCTGGTTAGTACTTGAGTGGGAGACTGCCTAGGAATACCAGGTACTGTAAGCATTTTATTTTGTCTTCTTGCAGAAATGTGTTTGAATTTTCCTTCTGTGAATTTTCCTTCTGGTCGCAAGGCAAGGCAAGGCACACATTTCGCAAGGTAAGAAAACCGCACATTTCCAGCTAATTGTCGCTTACGGCCAAACCACTCTGACAACGCCTGATCCCGTCTGATCTCAGAAGCTAAACAGGGTTGGGCCTGGTTAGTACTTGAGTGGGAGACTGCCTAGGAATACCAGGTACTGTAAGCATTTTATTTTGTATTCTTGCAGAAATGTGTTTGAATTTTCCTTCTGTGAATTTTCCTTCTGGTCGCAAGGCAAGGCAAGGCAAGGCAAGGCACACATTTCGCAAGGTAAGAAAACCGCACATTTCCAGCTAATTGTCGCTTACGGCCAAACCACTCTGACAACGCCTGATCCCGTCTGATCTCAGAAGCTAAACAGGGTTGGGCCTGGTTAGTACTTGAGTGGGAGACTGCCTAGGAATACCAGGTACTGTAAGCATTTTATTTTGTCTTCTTGCAGAAATGTGTTTGAATTTTCCTTCTGTGAATTTTCCTTCTGGTCGCAAGGCAAGGCAAGGCAAGGCACACATTTCGCAAGGTAAGAAAACCGCACATTTCCAGCTAATTGTCGCTTACGGCCAAACCACTCTGACAACGCCTGATCCCGTCTGATCTCAGAAGCTAAACCGGGTTGGGCCTGGTTAGTACTTGAGTGGGAGACTGCCTAGGAATACCAGGTACTGTAAGCATTTTATTTTGTCTTCTTGCAGAAATGTGTTTGAATTTTCCTTCTGTGAATTTTCCTTCTGGTCGCAAGGCAAGGCAAGGCAAGGCAAGGCACACATTTCGCAAGGTAAGAAAACCGCACATTTCCAGCTTATTGTCGCTTACGGCCAAACCACTCTGACAACGCCTGATCCCGTCTGATCTCAGAAGCTAAACCGGGTTGGGCCTGGTTAGTACTTGAGTGGGAGACTGCCTAGGAATACCAGGTACTGTAAGCATTTTATTTTGTCTTCTTGCAGAAATGTGTTTGAATTTTCCTTCTGTGAATTTTCCTTCTGGTCGCAAGGCAAGGCAAGGCAAGGCAAGGCAAACATTTCGCAAGGTAAGAAAACCGCACATTTCCAACTAACTGTCGCTTACGGCCAAACCACTCTGACAACGCCTGATCCTGTCTGATCTCAGAAGCTAAACAGGGTTGGGCCTGGTTAGTACTTGAGTGGGAGACTGCCTCGGAATACCAGGTACTGTAAGCATTTTATTTTGTCTTCTTGCAGAAATGTGTTTGAGTTTTCCTTCTGTGAATTTTCCTTCTGGTCGCAAGGCAAGGCAAGGCAAGGTACACATTTCGCAAGGTAAGAAAACCGCACATTTCCAACTAACTGTCGCTTACGGCCAAACCACTCTGACAACGCCTGATCCCGTCTGATCTCAGACGCTAAACAGGGTTGGGCCTGGTTAGTACTTGAGTGGGAGACTGCCTAGGAATACCAGGTACTGTAAGCATTTTATTTTGTCTTCTTGCAGAAATGTGTTTGAATTTTCCTTCTGTGAATTTTCCTTCTGGTCGCAAGGCAAGGCAAGGCAAGGCACACATTTCGCAAGGTAAGAAAACCGCACATTTCCAGCTAATTGTCGCTTACGGCCAAACCACTCTGACAACGCCTGATCCCGTCTGATCTCAGAAGCTAAACCGGGTTGGGCCTGGTTAGTACTTGAGTGGGAGACTGCCTAGGAATACCAGGTACTGTAAGCATTTTATTTTGTCTTCTTGCAGAAATGTGTTTGAATTTTCCTTCTGTGAATTTTCCTTCTGGTCGCAAGGCAAGGCAAGGCAAGGTACACATTTCGCAAGGTAAGAAAACCGCACATTTCCAACTAACTGTCGCTTACGGCCAAACCACTCTGACAACGCCTGATCCCGTCTGATCTCAGAAGCTAAACAGGGTTGGGCCTGGTTAGTACTTGAGTGGGAGACTGCCTAGGAATACCAGGTACTGTAAGCATTTTATTTTGTCTTCTTGCAGAAATGTGTTTGAATTTTCCTTCTGTGAATTTTCCTTCTGGTCGCAAGGCAAGGCAAGGCAAGGCAAACATTTCGCAAGGTAAGAAAACCGCACATTTCCAACTAACTGTCGCTTACGGCCAAACCACTCTGACAACGCCTGATCCCGTCTGATCTCAGAAGCTAAACAGGGTTGGGCCTGGTTAGTACTTGAGTGGGAGACTGCCTCGGAATACCAGGTACTGTAAGCATTTTATTTTGTCTTCTTGCAGAAATGTGTTTGAGTTTTCCTTCTGTGAATTTTCCTTCTGGTCGCAAGGCAAGGCAAGGCAAGGTACACATTTCGCAAGGTAAGAAAACCGCACATTTCCAACTAACTGTCGCTTACGGCCAAACCACTCTGACAACGCCTGATCCCGTCTGATCTCAGAAGCTAAACAGGGTTGGGCCTGGTTAGTACTTGAGTGGGAGACTGCCTAGGAATACCAGGTACTGTAAGCATTTTATTTTGTCTTCTTGCAGAAATGTGTTTGAATTTTCCTTCTGTGAATTTTCCTTCTGGTCGCAAGGCAAGGCAAGGCAAGGCACACATTTCGCAAGGTAAGAAAACCGCACATTTCCAACTAACTGTCGCTTACGGCCAAACCACTCTGACAACGCCTGATCCCGTCTGATCTCAGAAGCTAAACAGGGTTGGACCTGGTTAGTACTTGAGTGGGAGACTGCCTAGGAATACCAGATACTGTGAGCATTTTATTTTGTCTTCTTGCAGAAATGTGTTTGAATTTTCCTTCTGTGAATTTTCCTTCTGGTCGCAAGGCAAGGCAAGGCAAGGCAAGGCACACATTTCGCAAGGTAAGAAAACCGCACATTTCCAACTAACTGTCGCTTACAGCCAAACCACTCTGACAACGCCTGATCCCGTCTGATCTCAGAAGCTAAACAGGGTTGGGCCTGGTTAGTACTTGAGTGGGAGACTGCCTAGGAATACCAGGTACTGTAAGCATTTTATTTTGTCTTGCAGAAATGTGTTTGAAATTTTTATTCAATTCCTCATTTATTATAAAACAAGGGAACAACACGAAGAGAGAGACATGAATTTGCTCTTCTATGAGAAAGTGGGTGGCTCTTAAAAGAGCCGTTGGGTTGCTGAAGGCGGCCGCAGCAGCAGCGCGCTTTACTTGGAGCTGGTGTACTTGGTGACGGCCTTTGTGCCCTCGGACACGGCGTGCTTGGCCAGCTCGCCAGGCAGTAAAAGGCGCACAGCGGTCTGGATCTCTCTGGAGGTGATGGTGGAGCGCTTGTTGTAGTGAGCCAAACGAGAGGACTCACCGGCGATACGCTCGAAAATGTCATTGACGAAGGAGTTCATGATGCCCATAGCCTTAGACGAGATGCCGGTGTCGGGATGAACCTGCTTCAGGACCTTGTACACGTAGATAGCGTAGCTCTCCTTCCTGGACTTTCTGCGCTTCTTGCCTCCTTTACCAGCCGCCTTGGTCACGGTTTTCTTGGAGCCCTTCTTGGGCGCGCTTTTAGGTGGCTCGGGCATGGCGCTGCTCCTCGGATAAACTGTAAGAGAATGAACAAGGCTCGCCTCGCGGCCGCTCTATTTACAGGTCCGCAGTGTAATTAGACACGAGGCAGGAACATATTTTATTGGCCAGAGTTCCAAACCTCCTCATACGGGGCGCCTCCTACCGCTCCGCCCACTTCCTTCCCCTCCGCCTCGCTTTGTCTCCCTTCCCGCCGTTTTATATTCACAGCACTGATGGAAGAATTTTATAGATAAGAATTCATTCCATTCTTATATTTCTATTACCACCATCTGAAGCGTTTCTCTCTCACACAGCTTTCATATAGAAACGGTTAAGTATTACTGATGTTACTCGTGTCTGCAGTTTCCTGTTCTCTGCTTCATTTTAAATAGACTTTATTTTCATTCAGATTTGCATCAAACAATACACATTAGAACGAGATTTCGTTGCTGTGGCTCAGTGTAGTGCAGAACGAAACAGCAAGTATATTACCTGAGAAAAAAAAAAAATATATATATATATATTTTTTATTTCTCAGGTAATATACTTGCTGTTTCATTCTACACTACACTGAGCCACAGCAAAAAAAAAAGAAGAAAGCAGCAGCATCTGTGTGTGTGTGTGTGTATGTATGTATATATATATATATATATATATATATATATATGACACTTTCTCACACGGAGGAGGCCGACAGACGGGCTGCTGGAGCCGGGATTAATGCAGGGAAAGCGCCTGTGGAAAGCCAGTCAGAGCTTGAGGAGAGCGGCTGTGAGGAGCTCCTGAACCCGGAGCTGGAGACGGAGACCTACGAGCTGCTGAGGCAGTTGTTCCGCTCTCACACGGGCCTTCCGGTGGAACACAGGCGGAATAAAGCGCACTCAGCACTGCCGAGTCTGCAGAGAGTGGTGGGGAAAACCATTTACCGCCACCGCATCGCATACACCGGTGAGCTTTACCCACTAACAGGGGCTCATGGCCATCTCTGTCTAAGAGTTACTGGCGATTGGCTTTGGGTGCGTTAGCCCCATTTTCAGGGACTTTAGCTTCATCATTGAGTTGAGCAAAGTTTGATCGTAATTTTACCTTTTGCAGATCCCAGTAACAGTAATTTATCAGTTTTTAGACTGAAGGATCTGATTCCGAATCATTTGGTTCTCAGAATGCTCTGTGAAACCGTTCTGCTGCTCTGTTTAGATTTAAACCCTGATGTGATTCAATTCAAAACACTTTATTTGTTTTGATTTGAACTGAATCCCATCAGGGTTTAAATCTAAACATTCAGCTCGCTACTCAGAGTTTCTTCAGCGTCTGTCAGTTAGTTTACAGAAGCCCAAACACTGCAGTGCAGGATTCTCTATTACAGGGGAACGAGCACTTTAACTCAGTGAGACATTCACTCGGCTCATAAAATAACCTTTATTTAATAGTGACTTCATAATTTAATTTACGCTGTTTAGGTTCCATAAGTTTATTTTTATATCGTTAGAGTGCTTTTTGTGTCGATTGAAGTTCATCTTGCCATACAATTACCCAATCATGACGCAGCAGGAGGATATTACTGGCCAATCCTGTTGCAGGAGGCGGGCATTATGTGCCACAGGGACAGTCTGGACTTCAAAGAATTTCCCCACATTGTTTCCCATAAATGTTAAAGTGCATTATGGATATTCTGTGCTTTACAGGACACAGCATTTAATACTGAATGTTGTAGCACACAGGATCTTTAACTGTGTGCTGTCGGGTGTGTGCATGCACAAGTTGAGTAAAGTGTTGTAGGAGGTGTGTAACTGGAGCCCTTTTTTAAAATGGAACTGCTGTCTGATTAATACTTTAATTTATCTAGAAGTTTTCTCTATTTTCTGTTCTGTTTATTCTTTAATGATGCTGCTGGAATTTTAATTTCCCTGAGGGAACCCTCCCAAAGGGATCAATAAAGTTCTATCTATCTATCTATCTATCTATCTATCTATCATGGAAACTGGGTTCCTGGAACTCTGCTTATTTTTAAACATGCTTATCAAACACCAGCGCACTTTCTCACACACACGGGCAGTGGCAGATAATTCAGTAAGATTAAGGTGTGTGTAAATGATCACATTAGTGAAGGTGAAAATAAAGCACATGAACGGGGGCAAAAAGCATGCAGTAACTGAACACATCACTGCACAGACAGACAGAAGTGCAAAGTAGATTACACACAGACAGGAGGAGACCGAGTCCGGTCCTTTAAGGGGAGTGTCCTAGTGCCCAAGGTACAGAGAGAAAACCGTGAATGAACACACACACAGGCAGTGGCAGATAATTCAGTAAGATTAAGGTGTGTGTAAATGATCACATTAGTGAAGGTGAAAATAAAGCACATGAATGGGGGCAAAAAGCATGCAGTAACTGAACACATCACTGCACAGACAGACAGAAGTGCAAAGTAGATTACACACAGACAGGAGGAGACCGAGTCTGGTCCTTTAAGGGGAGTGTCCTAGTGCCCAAGGAACAGAGAGAAAACCGTGAATGAACACACACATGGGGAGATGACAGGGAAATGAGGAAACCTGGATGCACACACAAAGTAAGGGGAATTCTGGGTAATTTGTCCCCATGCTGGGAATTTCAGGGAAAGATATTGTTTTATTTTCCTCAGGACAGAGAGACACTGACTCCTACAGGCAGATGGACTGCAAGAAAAGGCAGCTTTATTGTAGTAAGTACAGTTCAGTAGTTGTGTGTGGTGCAGCCATTCGGGGGACTGGGTGTGGGAGAGGACGGGTCCAGCTGTCGGGTTGAAGATGTTCCGTAGCCTGATAGTCCGTGTGTTAATAGTCCTGTGGTGTTTTCCATGTGGTAGAGGGACAGATAGGTGGTGACCTGGATGGCTCAGGTCTCTGGTGATGGTGCAACGTTCCTCTGTAGTCGACTGGTGTAGATGGAGCGTAGGTTAGAGAGCTCTGTCCCATTGTCTCACTGAGCCACTGGCACCACTTGGTGTAGTTTGCAGTAGTGCACAGTAGGAGAGTGTACTCTCTGTGGTGTGCACTCAAAAAAAAATGTGTTGGATTTACTTAAGAAAGTCATGGAAAGTATTTCCACATGATCGCCTTTCTTATTTTTAAGTTAGGCAACTTTGTTGGTTTAAAAGGATTACCTTCAGTTCATGTAACCTTACTTATTTGGGTTGATCCAACATTACTGAGTCAGGTTATCTAAACCTGATTCAATCAAGTTGATCCAACAGGATCTCATAATGTTCAGCCAACAGGTTTGATTCTGGGTTGATTATCCCAATGGTCTCAAGTTGATCCAACAAGAGCTCATAATGTTGGAAATGTGCTATTGATTAATGTGGAAATACTTTCCATGTTTTAATCAATTACTTTCAAAGCATTACAGTTAAGCTTGCATTGAAAAGGCTATAAATCTAGGTTAAAAAAAAAAAAAACGCCACAAAACCAAGATGTTCAAGATGAACTTTTATTCTGAACATTCCCCAGGCCATTCAGAAAAGCACAGCATTTAAAATTGTGTCTTGAGGGCAATAAATAAAATAATAAAAACTTAAACATTTGGTGTACACTAGAGTTCATGTATGTGATTGGGGAGACATGCAAGCGACACACAGATATGGCAACTGTCTCTTCCGGGAAAAAAAAAACAGCTAAACAAACAAACAACAATGAAAATTATAAATATTTGAAGACAAAATATGCATGTTTGTAAAAGACGCATGCATGGATATGACTCGTCTGTGTGTACATTTCTCTTCTCTCACAAACACACACTTACAGACACAGCATGCCTGCAGACAGTGTTTAGCACTGGAAAACTAATAGTGGTGGAGTGGTTGGAGCCTCTCAATGATCTGCTCAGTGCTTGCAGTGATGGGGAGAAAGTAACAATGAACTACAATGAACATCATGTAAAACACATTTCTGCATTATTACCCAAACAGATTTTGATAAAACATTACTGGAATGCCCAAACACCACCTCCTGTATGAGGGAGCAAGCACATTTCTACATCACCTAGATAGGTTTTAGTAACATTCATCAGGCCTTTCTAAAATACAACATTTAAATGTGTGTTTTAAGGCAGAAAAAAAAAAAAAACACTGTTAGTGTGTACAAGAGCTGTGTATGGTTTGAATGAGAGTGCACATTGCTACATCATTACTCAGATCTTCTAGTAACAAGTTTACAGGGCAAGTGTCTCCAAAGGCCAAAACAAACAATCCAAGCCTTTGACTCTAATAGTAGAAATATTTAAAGGCATGTGTATGGCTCAGTTATTAACTGTGTGTACTATTTTTCACTGGAAAAAATAGTGTTCTCTCTCTCTCTCACACACACACCACAACGCGCGCGCGCACACACCCGCACACCCACAACATGCATGCAGACAGCGGCCGTTTCTCAAAGTGAAGTGTCTGGCACTTGCTAGTATCCTTGGTTGTACGGCGGATGAGTGACTTCATTGGGCACTTTTGAGTAATAGCATGAAAATTGGTACACATATCAATCTTGAAAAGCTGATTAATATTAGATGTGGAGGAGTCACAAAAAATGCTAAATTTTGGCTGCCATGTGTACTTTTCATGCTTTTACTCAAAAGCGCACAATGAAGTCACTGATCCGCCGTACTACTGGAATGCTAGCAAGTGCACTACACTTCACTTTGAGAAATGGCCAGTGTTTAGCACCGGAAATCTAAGAGTGGTGGAGTGGATTTTGGAGGCTCTCAATGATCTGCTCCGTACACTAACTTGCAGTGATGGGTAGAAAATAAAACAACAATTGACTACTGATACATCTGCATTATTACTCACACAACTTTTGGTAAAACCTTACCGGAATGGCCAAACACATGTATGCGTTTCTTTAAGGCAAAAAACTTTGAACCACGACTCATTTCGTACCTTTAAACTTAGTCAAGGAAAGAGCACCACCGTAAACAATGAACCAATTTGAGGTACTACAGACATGCCTCAACGGGAAAGAATCGTTTTCAGAGCCTGCACTTTTCTTCCCATCTTGTTCCCATCCAATTCTAGGATAATTTTCTGCAAGGCTTCAAATGTGTTCTTGTGTTCAGGAGGATAACACAAGTTAAGTGCGTAAACAAAGGCGAGAAATACAGCCACTGCAAGTGGGATGTTCGGCAAGCAGTCAATTATAGTCACCCTTTCAAAAATGATTCCGATGTCTTCAGGACTGTCACCAGCTTCTGCACCTTCATGGCGGATCACGTAGATGGCATGGATGGCTTCTGCCAAAGCAGATTCGGTGTCAGCATCTTGTGCCTGAAAAGTAATTTGACAGATATACATGTATATACACATAAATATCTAACATGACATACATTTTACCTTCTCCACCATCCATTTCAAATATGCTACCACAATACCAAATACACCAGGTGAAAATTTTAGACAAGCTCACATCAATTATTTAAACTTTACACATCTCGATCATGAACTATTCTATCTTTTGAATACTTTGATATGTACAATGCACTTTTTGCCTGATGTATGAAAAAAAAAAAGTATAAACTTGTCGTCAGTGAAAGCAATGTGACTGCTGGCATGACACTGACTAATATGACCCAGATGAATAAGATTCTTCAGACATGTTTGACTATTTGAATCGAAGACTTCAGTTAAAAGACAGTAAACTTGTCTTATGGAGCTGGGTTGTTTCACCCTTAAGCTAAAAATTTCTCTCAGTTCTGGCATGATGTTAAGGAATCTGGAGTTATATCTTTGCATTGTTGGAGGAAGATATGACAACTACATCTGTCGTCACATGACGAAGTGTCACATTTCAAGGTATAAATTGACCTTTTGGCTAAGGCCTGCCATAGAATGTTGATTGATCAATGACAATGCAGCAAGGGGCCAACAGTGATCCCCTTGCTGCATTCTGATTGGTCAATCAACATTCTAGGGCCGGCCTTAGCCAAAGGTCAATTGCAGTGGTGGTAGTTGTGGTCAAATGTCTCCACAGACTAAAGGCATATTCAAGGCATATGTTTAGCTATGGTTTCCTGAGTGATCGATTTGTTTGGCTGCAACATAGCAAAATGTTCTGCAGCAGACCTTTGGGTATGCTTGCTACAGTTTGGTAGGCATGATAACCATTTATCTACTCGCGACTATCTACACCCCCACCCCCTGCCCCCAACACATACCATGTATTCCTTCAGCAGCTTTCCAGGGTCTTCATTGAAGTAGGTGCAAAGTCCCTTCAGGATGCATTCGCGTCTGACATTAATGTTATTGTCCTATAGACATAATAAACACACATGAACATCGATTTTCACTTAAAATTGCACACAGGTCTCCTGCCAAAACACGAATCAGTGCAAGACATACACACCACCCAATTCCCCAGCAAAGCTCTCAATCGTGACAGATGACACTCACCCAGAACACAACCTGTTCAGCCTCCTACCCTTTGGCACAGAACCACCACTCACAATCAGCTTCATCCAGCAGGCCGTCAGGATGCTGAGCTCCCTCCCCTCTCTCCCATCACTGACAGCTCCACTCTCACCACCACAGACTTTCACTCAAAAAGCCCTCCCCACACACAGAAAGTATCTGACTCAGGAACCCCTCCTCCACTGTGTGACTTTGCACCTTACCTGCACTACCTCACAAGAACTGATTGGACCTTGCAATATACAACACACTATATGCAGCTTCTGAATGCTGCTACTATGATAACCTGACCAACTGGACTGCTCTAGACTGTCCTATTGTCTTAACCGTAAATTATTTCTCTAAATGTTTCAATTGTCATTTATTAATTCATTACTTTATTATTGCTTGTTACATTGTTATTGGTCTTGTCTTGCACTTAAAATGTCCGTATTGTTATGATGTCAGTCCTGTGTATGTCTGTGTTTAAATGGGATAGAGAGAAACAATTTTGATTTCCTTGTATGACCTGTGCATATGACGAAACTTACAATAAAGTTGACTTGACTGGAATATGCGAACCCATACTGGCAAACTAAGGGACAGTTTTCACAAGTTATTAAGATGCTTAACGGCCATCAAACACCATAGACACATCACAGAATTCTTCCACACACCCACTTTTTTTTAAATCTGCATTGACTTTCTCTACTTAACTTTTGTTTTCCCCCTTTTTGGGGGACTATTTTCAGTACAAAAATTTAAATGAAATTCATGAGTACAACAAAACATCTTGTGTCTTGTAATGATATAGAAATCAAGGAAACATCCATGAAACAATACACACTTTCTTGGCAGAAAAAAACAAGATCAAATAAACATTTGTTGTGCATTATACCTGGGTCATGGGTTTCATTATGCTCTTGAGGCTTCGACCAACAGTTCCCCCTTTCCTGCTGAACGCCTTCATCAGATTTTGAGAATATGCATCCAGGTTGGAGAAGAACTTCGACTGCAAATTGACTGTTGTTATTCTTCTGAACTCTGCACACACCTATAAAACATACAACACAAAACACAAAATATATGTAGCTTACTTGTCTTTTTTCAGGACACAGACACCAATATCCATAAGAAACTCCAAATAAAAAGAATAATAATCTCTTAAACCCCCTTAAGTAATAGCAACCATCTACAATGAAATGGGAGGCAGGTGGCAAAATCCTCGCAAACATTTGCGCTCTTCCCCTGTTCAGAGCCATTCTTTTATGCCTTTTCCTTCCTTTTATTGCAGTTTTTTATTTTAAAACATAACGTATAAAAAATATTATAATTTATTTCATTATTAACACTTACCTCACGAACAGAGAAGAGTGCCGGCCATCTGGTCTTGAACTCAGCAATGAGTGGTTCCTGGATGACTTCTTGTCGCCTCAGGGAGAAGGTCTGATCCATCAACTGAGTCACGTGAATTTCA
Organism: Neoarius graeffei; assembly: GCF_027579695.1. Lineage (NCBI taxonomy): Eukaryota > Metazoa > Chordata > Actinopteri > Siluriformes > Ariidae > Neoarius > Neoarius graeffei. The sequence goes on from NC_083585.1 coordinate 903,779, forward strand.
TTGTTTGTCTTATCAAATTCAGACAGAAGTGCCACTCTTTTGGCTTCCTGTGAGTCCATCGTCTCCCCGGGAGGAAGAGCCGGGCAGAAGTTTACCTCCGCTTTACGAGGCTTTTTAACTCCAGAGGCAGGACTGCATTGAACACGTTTGTTGGTCTGGGCATTCACAGCAACTTCTGGGTGTCCCAGCTGACGTAGCGTGGTTCTGTAATTTCCCAGCTTATACTTTAAGCTCGTCTTCCATCCTGCATACCCAGTCTTTGACCCTGGCTCTTTGAGACAAGGATGTGTGGTGACCAGTGCTTCCGCAACTTGACTGAACTCTGCATCAGTAAGATAAACTTTGTACTTCACAATTTCCTCAATTAAACCATTAAGAATGGAAGATTTCAGTTTGGTGCCAGGGTCTAACAAAGTGCCACTATCTTTGAACGCCGCATTCGCTCTATCAAGCTGTATTTCTGCATCATAAGAGAAGTGCGGCACCTTAAAGATGAAAGGCCATGCAGAGGACCTTGAGGAGCTGGACTCGGAAGAAGATAGTATGTCAGTGTCACATGAGGCAATGGACAGCGACGTGGAAAGACTTGAGTTTGATGGGGTAGGAGATGACAACGGTGGTGGTGGACAGCTAGCATGTGGTGAAGGCGGGGAGGCATCAAGCTGGGCTTCCAAAAGTATGGTCAATGGTTGGTAGAGGACTTTGATAGTGCTTTTATCCTCAATTAAAGAAGTTGAAGTCAAATTATTGAACTCATTGCCGAACTCCTGATCCATAAATTGCAGTCTAATGTCGCCCTCTAGTTCGAATTGGTTCTTGATGTACTGTATTAGGTCACCCACAGACTCTGGTATGCCATTTGGGAGCGTCAATCTTGCAGAGTCATTTTCTCCAAGAATAACTCTGAGCTTCACAGGAGCAGCCATAGTTTAACTATAAATGAAGAACAACACATGTCAGAAGTAGAAAAAAACAAAAACAAAATGTAAAATCATCCCCTGACCTTGATGTAAACTGACTGCACTTAGTGTTTTTGGCTTTCTTAAACATTAACAAATTTCGCTGCTTACAAAATTATATATCGTTTAAGGGTCACCATTCTAACTGGTCCAACAAAATAATCTGCCAAAGGGTAAACATCTGCCAATTCCTCCATTCCCACCAAAATGGTTTCTTTGGATGGACATGGACTCAATTCAAATGCTCGGAAGTGTTCCCTGTACCAGCCAGAGAGTCTTTTCACCATGAAACACAGTGTCTTTTGTACAACACAAATATGAATAATCTCTCCAAAGTCAGGGAGACCACTCATTGACCCATGCACCAAAATCATGCCATTCCTGTATGTTACACCTTTGTATGACACACATTTGGTGAGATCAATATCAGAAGCACTGGGGAATTTCTGTTCAACAACCTGAGCCATTTCCCATTTTAAAACGTTCACTGGAACTTTTGATGCCTTTGTAATTTCAAGACCATCCTTTTCATAATTGGAGGAATTCAAGTGATAGGACATCATTAGCTGATGCTTAGTGGCTAAGGACAGAGGGACATTTTTGAAGCAGTTAGTGTGTCGAATAACCTGCTTGAAAAAGCTATGTTTAGCTTCAAATCGGAGGGTCCAGTGACCCACAAGAGGACCAAATGCCCTGATCAGCTGTGGGTAGTGCTCCAAAAAGTGATGCTTTGGTAGCAGTGGTACATCAGGGAAAAGGTATTGATATTTATGTCTGTGATCTGAAATTTTGAACTCAAGGTAGGCAATCGACTCATCTGTGTGTGTTGGGGCAACCACCAGCTCCACAATATCTTTTAGATCCATCAATAATTGCCACTCAATTTCCTCATCAGGGACTAAATGTCCAATTATGAAAGGGAGATGTCTCAGCAGCGCCCAATTTTCATGGCAGTTCCCACCTATTGTTTTTCTTGTTGAGAATGTGTGTGGGATCTCATGAGGCCTGTTAGTCTTGTCTCCCCACTTGAAGGGGAACTGTAGAACGAGTTTATTAAGAGTGTCAAGATCAAAATATTTCTTGGATATCAGCAATGCTAAACAACGTGCAAGTTCTACTGGCACTATGCCCTCAAAAATGTCATGCATTACATCTGGAGGATATCCTGTAAGAACATCGAAGTGGTCAAGTGATTTACTGATACTGCAATGGCTTTTCACCCCAAAACAGCTTGTACCAGTCGATTCAGCTGTCTGCACATGAGATTCATGGAGTTCCTTTGTCCTGAGAGTGAGCGAGGCTGACTTAACAGAATTGGTTTGAATGTCTGTTTTTGTAGCTGTGCAAAACCGACATATGTACCCACCAGAAAAACTCTCATTAAAACCAGCAAAGGTGTGAGCACCTAGGTTATCTGCCACAACAACCTGAATAGTTCCTTTCAAACATCTGCCAAGCAATGGAATGAAAATGCCATCCTGCTCCAACGTTTTCACATCTTGTAGGAGAGGATGCAGGATCCTATCAAGACCATGTACCTTCAAATCATCACTTTTGCACAGGATTGCCAAGTATATCGAAGACAGAGATGAATGTGAGCCCGGAGGCATATTACTCAGTGTCCAATAAATACCACAAAGCTTATGTTTCCTGCGTGACGTGCCCAGAGGATTACCGACCTCAAAATCATCAGCATACAAATTCACCAAAATTCTCAATTCATTCCCAGATAGGAAAGCATTTTCTTTGAAGTATGAACCATCTTGAGAAGACCTATAGGTATGTTGTTCACCAGACACCCTGTTTCTATTCTGTCCTTCATGATTCTCAACTGCTTTATCCACAATGTTTTTCTTCTCAAAGAGCTGACGTAAAGACTTAAGTAAAGGCACATACTGAAAACTGCTTTTCTTTGAGGAATCAAGAATGTACTCAATGGGTTTGACGAGTTTGAAAGTGTCTTTGTAATACTGGTTGCGGAGATAACAAGTGCTTAGGGGGGAGCCTTTGTCTAAAGCTTTGAATATAGGGTTTGATGCATTCAGAGCACCAGCTATATCAAGTACGACAGATTTATCAGTTGCAACGCCATGTTTCTGAAACAGCTCTTCAAGAACCTCAGCTGAAAGTGGTAATGTACATGAATGCAAGTAATGTAGCTCCTCTAAGAACTCATCAAGTTTTGTGCCTGCCACATGTGCAAAATGCTCCAACTTCAGCAATGATCCAGCAAACTTCTGTTGAATTACTTCAGTCAAGTTCTTAGGTCCACTCAGACAGCTACCAGAAAATTCAGAGTTTCCATCAAAATCATCATCATTCTGCAAATCGTTTTCAGTTACATCACATGTCTCTCGTGAAGATTGAGTGGTTCTAACTATGCCAGGCATGAAATCTTTTAATGTGTGTGGGTTGTGTTTGCGGTTCTTGTGAGAGTGAAATGTTGCATATATATTGGTTTGAAAACTGCAATCTGAAAACATGCAAGTAACAGTCTCATTACTCCTCAGATGAGTCCCAATGTGTACAAAATAATCCCTCTCTGTATGTAGATCACAACAAGCACACAAATGACAACTGAATGTTGACAGTTCACTAGACTCTTGAAAGTTGTCTTTGTGATGAAATCTACTTAAATGTATGTGTAAAGCGTTCCATGTTTTAAAAGAACATGGGCAGTCTGTTTGTATACAAGCGTAACGTTGCCTGTGATTGTGCTCTAATCTTATATGCTTCAGCAACTCAAATCTAGTGGCTACAGATATATTGCATTCCTTACATTTCCACATACTAATGACCACATCATTGCTGCGTTTTGCAGCCCACTAAAAATACTTTGTACCCACTGAAATAGTCCACGACACTTCCACACATTCCATCCGAGGTCACTGATTTTGTTAGGCAACACACAGGCACTGACAGTCAGGAAGATCCCCCTGTTTGAATAACACAACAAAGACACAAAACACAAAACGCATTACAGAAGAAAATATCTTACAATGTCACAGTCTTTACACTTCAGAGTGACGTCAAACAAAGCAGAGTTTAAAAAAAAAGAGGCAGGAGAGAGATTTCACCTGAGCTCACTGATACTGAAGGTTTCCACACAAGCCACTGCAAGGAACGTAGATTAGTCTCTGCTTGAATATAACAAGGACACAAATGACAAGTGAATATTAAGCGTAACTTCTAGAAGTCGTCTTAGTCATGAAGTCTACTCAAATGGAAATGTAAAGCATTCCATATCTTGAAAGGATATGGGCAGTCTGTGTGTGCAAAAGGAGTGTCGCTTGTGACTATACCCAAATGTTTTAACAGTTAAAACCTAGTGGCCACACATATAACATTCATCACAGGAGAGAGATTTCACCTGAGCTCACTGATGCTGAAGGGTACCACACAAGCCACTGCCAGCCAGGTAGATCAGTCTCTGTCTGAAGATCACAAGGACACAAATGGCAAGTGAATATGACATGTAACTTCCAGAAGTTGTCTTGGTCTACTCAAATGGATATGCAACAGGGTTGTTGCCAGTGACTGTCTCTGAATATTTCAGCAGCTCAAATCTTGTGGTTATTCATATTTTACATTCATTACATGCAAAGGTTTAATATATTGGAAGATGGAAGATGCAGCCCAGTAAAACAGTTCATACCTTGAAATCTTCCAGGAGAGATTTCATCTGAGCTCACTGATGCTGTCAGGTAACCCAAAAGCCACTGCCTGTGAGGAAATCGTCGTCTCTGTTTGAATATCACAACAAGGATACAATTCCCAACTGAATACACCTTTTGGAAATAGTCTTGGTGATTAACACACAAATGGATATGCAAAGCATTCTATATCTTGAAAGATCTGTGTGAATGCAAGATGCTTATGACTGTGCTGTAATCGCACACAATCTAGGTATGTTGCATTCATCACACCTAAAATGGAAGCATAGTAAAACATACCCTGAAATACTCCAGAACTCAGATTGCACTTTTTGCCAGCATTAACAGTAGGCTACTGCAAGACGTTGTACACTTCTGCAATAAACACAATATCTGTAATTGGTGAGATTATCACATGTTGCATAGTTCTACAGTTACATTTAGGTTCAATATGATATTTCAAAATGCCCCCTTTTTAAAACATTGTTTAAAAGGCCACTCAATGGTTTACTTGGTTAGGTGACCCTACGTGTAAAAGGTGTGCAACTTTCAAGAAAGTACACCCATTTATAAGCCAGGTGAATAGACTGCACGCTACTTCGTCGTTAAGAAACCGCTTAGATTTCATGGTCTGGCTGTAGAGTTAACACCGCTCTCGCTGAAGCTGACGGCTCAATTCACATTTCCTTTCAAAGCGCAGAAGTCCTTTTTCCATCCAAAATGAAGTCGCTTTAAAATGATGCGCATTAAAAAGTTAATGCGACACACGTGATGGAAAACGGTTTTGGTGCGTCTTGTGTCGCTTTAAATTAAGTCGACATGGGGCTTAAGTCGCTTCAGAATTGGATGGAAAAAGGACTGCTCCCGTCCACTGACTTCCCTGAAGGCCCCCATAGCATTCCCTGTCCACAAAACAGCGCGTACAGGCCAGCGAAACTCCCGCACATCAGAGCACGTGCTAACCCCTGTAACAAGGGAGCAATGAGCTTTTTTCAAATGACGATTCATTACGCTTGGCCAAGGACACGAATATAAATACTGGAAGACATGCCACCAATTCACTTTGAATTCATAGGAAAATGGTCACTGAGGTGAAAACCGTGGTTTGCCAATTCCTCTGTGGATTTATTATTAATTAGCCTACATTGTAGGGTAATTAATAACATCAAACATCGAACATATCGTGTGCTGCTGCTAAATAAGAGTATGATATTAACATGTTACAAATTTACTCAGAGTTTTGATTTGTTTCATAAGAGGAAGATTAAGGATTTATTGGAAGAGATTTCCTTACCCGCCGTTACCTTGCTGACAAGCGAACTGTTCTTCCTCTGGTCAAGTCGAAAGGCTGGAGCGTGGCATTCTGGGTAGTGGGAGTAATTGCTTGACTGCTTTGAGTTCGTTCAACATTACATAGTCTTTGGAATAACTGCCTAGTAAATCTTACACGATGTTTTCACTTTCATTTTGCTAACGTGACAACATTGGGTAGAAAGTGCTTGCGAGATTTATGTACATTTTACAGACAGCTAGAATCCTTTTTTTGAGTGTGGAGGTAGGCGCGTTGTCCTGCGTTTCCTCAAGAACGGTCTCTGCTGGGCTCTCTTCCTGGGGGGCGGGGGGGGGGGGGGGGGGGGGGTGGTCAGATTTTTTTTTTTTTTTTATCGTGGAAGCTCAGGAACTTGACGCTTTAGATCAAGGGTTGGATGATTATTGTCTACTGTGTGTGTGTGTGTTACAGGCATGGTGCGGCAGCTGTTCGACGAGAACAATAGTCTGGACGGTGTTGGCTCCGTATTGAGCGGTGTGTTTGATGATGGCGTGATTTCTTGGGGACGCATCGCAAGTGTTCTGGCTCTAGGTGCTGTGGTGTGCGAGCGGCTGAAGCAGGACTGTGTGAAGGAGCAAGTAGACGAGTGTGTGGACATTGTTGCCTTACAAACCTCCTCCTACCTCACTACAGACCTGCAGCACTGGTTCATCAACAACGGCTGGGTGAGTAAATTGATGAGACTGGTTCAGAACACACACACAATCCTGCCTTATGCCCTCATGTTGTTGTGTGTAAGTATAACTCTGGAAGTGTGTGTGTGTGTGTGTGTGTGTGTGTGTGTGTGTGTGTGTGTGTAAGTAACTGTGTTTTTCTAATTGTGTTTGTGTTGCAGGATGGTTTTGCAAAGTTCTTTTATATCGAGGATCCCGAGTCCACAGTTTGGAAGGCACTAATGGCAGTGGCCGGATTCGGAATAGGGGCATGTCTCTTAACGCTGATGCGATGAAGTGAGTGGAGGCAGAGGTGGCCACTGTTACTATGGCCACACTGTTGTCTGTCTTCCTAAGGAAACGAGGACAAATGTGCTTGTGCTTTTCTGGGTGATCGCAGAGACACTAATAAATCCGTATGTTTTATGAAGACTGAGCAAAGTTTATGTTACGTCACTCAATACTATTATCAGTTTATATTCAAATAAAATTCCCCTCACCCAGATAAACTGCCCCTGTCTCCATGGGGAGGTCACTGCGCTGTCCTGCACATGGCAGAATTTCAGCTGTTTAACTTTCAGTGCAAGGTCTGGCATGGTGAGGGCCCTGATTGTGTGAGGAAATTCAGAGCTTTCCTGTTTGGAGAAAGTCTTAGTTTTTTAAATAAACACTTCAGGCACTGAATACTGTGTGATGTGTGTTCATTTCATTGCCCTCTGTGTGTGAAAACATACATTTTGCATGGATTCCAGGTGTGTTCTGCCTGGTTCTTTATTCAGGTAAGAACATGGCAATTGCTAGGTTGCATCCGACGTCATCTCTCCCTCATTAGGTACGCAAGACATGAAGTGATGGTCGGCTAAAGTCACTGTTCAGAAAGCATTACTATCGCTGGGGCTAGGGCTGGGCGATATGACGATACATATCGTGGGGACGATAGAAAAGTGTCTATCGTGCCCTTTCTCTTCTATCGTTTCTATCGTGATAAACTAATTTTATCAATTATTACAGCAAATATATAATTTAACATAATTTTGTGTTGTCACTATGCACGCTCTAAGTTTATATAAAGAAGAATAAAAAGATTCTTAGTAAAGAAACGTGGTTTTGCGACACGACGCTGCTTTACATTCTTTGAGTCTCACACGGGACATGATTGCTGAAGCAGAGCCCTTTTCGTTTTGGAATTTCTCTAGCTGAAGAATGGACGATGGAAGCGCAACAGGAAGACGATTTACAGACCGAGACAGTTGCACAGGTACAAGAACCACTTGTGCCAAAAAGAGGGGGCACCTCTGTGATTTGGCTGCAATTTGGATTTAAGACCTCCGACACAGAGCAAAAGGAGGTCACATGTAAACTTTGCAACAAAACTATCCCCGTGCCAGATGCGAACACATCCAACCTCTTCTATCACATAAAGAAGGTCCACGAACAAGAATACATAAGAATCCAACAAATCCGATCTAAACAAAGGGGTGAAACAGCGGGGGCAAGTTCCGAAAAGAAGTACAGCCAGCCGAAGATAAAGCAGTCTCTCGCCCGATGCACGCCATATGAAAAGACGTCTCAGCGCCACAAATCACAGGTGCCATCTTGCATTACATTTGTAAAGGCATGGCTCCAGTGTATGTAGTTGAGAAGGACAGCTTTCGAGACCTCGTCAAAGTACTTGATCCGAGGTACATTATGCCCAGTCGTAAGCACTTCAGTAAAGTCGAGTTGCCTCGCTTATATGACGCATGCCGGGCTGAAGTGGAGAAAGATGTTTGCAGTGTGGTGCATTATGCCTTGACTACGGACCTGTGGACGAGCAGAGCTACGCAGCCCTTCATGAGCATAACCATACATTTCATCAGGAGCGACTGGATCCTCTGTGCTCGCTGTTTACAGGCTGCGTACTTCCCAGACAATCACACAGGAGTCATGTTAGCCCAAGGTATGAGCCTGACATCGCTACATATTTATTCTGTTGCTAATTATCTTTTTACTAATGTGCTTAAAATAAGAATACACTATGTATGTATAAATTGTTACGGCTTGGTTGGAGGGTTGGCTCTTGGGGTTGCCATCCTCCTTGCTGGACTTTGCATTCTGTTTTTTCTATTACCTTTTGTTAAGTATTCTTGTAAATAAATTTCACCTTTTTATCTTATGTTGTCTTGCGTTTTGGGTTTATGTCATCACCCTTTTTTTTTCAATTGTTACATGCTCTAGGGAGGCATGAACAATCAAAAAAAAAGGGTGGTGACATAAACCCAAAACGCAAGACGACATAAGGTAAAAAAAGTGAAATTTATTTACAAGAATACTTAACAAAAGGTAATAGAAAAAAACAGAATGCAAAGTCCAACAAGGAGGGTGGCAGCCCCAGGAGCCAACCCTTCAACCAAGCAAACAGACGCGAAATGGCAAGGCGAGCGTGCGAAAACCCCAAAACCCTCTCTCCTCTCTAACAGGTAGAAGCACAGGTTTATATAGGCCTTCCTCAAGTAGAAACAGGTGAAAGGAGGAGGAGCCAACACAAACTGCTACACCTGAGGAGAGAGAAAGACACACACAAGAAAGGAGAAACATGCACACATACAAACACAGGAGGCGTAATACGTAACACCCCCACCACCAAAAGTTCAACCTACTATAGGTTGAACAAAAACTGCCATATACATATACATTATATGGTACTAGAATAAACACTGACACTACAAATCCACACTAAATGCGGGACAAAGCATCTGCCAAGACATTATCCTTGCCCTTTTTATATTGGATATCCAGGTTGAAACCTTGTAAATACAGAGACCAACGCATCAGTCTCTGGTTTGTGTTCTGCATCCTGGATAGAAAAACAAGAGGATTATGGTCAGTAAAAGCAATCAAAGGAACTGTGGTTGACCCAACATACACCTCAAAATGTTGTAAAGCAAACAACAGAGCTAGATCTTCTTTTTCGATTGTGCTATAATGAAGTTGATGTTTAGAAAACTTCTTTGAAAAATACGAAATGGGGTGATCAATTCCATTCGAATCTTCCTGTAAAAGAACAGCTCCAGCACCTGTGGCACTGGCATCAACCTCCAGTTTGAAAGGCAGCTGGAAATTGGGAGCAGCCAATACTGGCGCACTACACAACAAAGCCTTTGCATTTTTAAATGCCAACTCACAATCCTGAGACCACTCAAAGTCACAACCATGTTTTAACAAATTTGTCAAAGGAAGAACGACATCAGAAAAATTTCGGCAGAAACCACAGTAGTAGCCCGCCATGCCCAAGAACCTGCGCAGCTCCCTCCTCGTGGTTGGTATGGGAAACTGTACAATAGCCAACACCTTGGCCTCTAAAGGGCGAACTTGACCCTGGCCAACTTATTTCCCCAAGTAGGTGACAGTAGCCTTCCCGAACTCGCACTTGGCAAGATTCAAGGTTAGAGACACATCCCTCAACCGCACAAAAACGATACGAACATCTTCCAAATGTTCAGCCCATGACGATGAATAAATGATGACGTCATCCAAATATGCTTCACAATTAGAAACTCCAGCAAGCACTTTATTCATCAAACGCCATTACAGAATACTGCAGGAAACTGTCTGAATTACTTTTGGGAGACCAAACGTAGAGAAAAATCACAGAAGGGCCTTTACAATAGGCTTGGCCTTCAACGAACGCAAGGGGAAAGCCTCGGGATACCGAGTGGCAACACACATTATGGTTAACAAAAACCGGTTCCCAGGCTTGGTCTTGGGCAAGGGCCCAACACAATCTAAAATTACCCGTTCAAAAGGTTCGCCAATAACTGGAATTGGACATAGTGGCGCTGGAGAAATGCACTGATTAGGCTTTCCAACAACTTCCAACAGCAACAACAACCCACGTTGTCTCGTCACTTGATAATAGTCACGTGCCTGCAACGGGTCCATAATTATTTATAGGTATCTCTTTAGTAAAACAATTACCATATTGGTGTTTTATTATACTGTCTTCTGTCTACTGTAGTAATTCTGAATGACCCATAATTAAGTATTCATCTATTTAGGTCTGAGAGATGCCCTGGAGTCATGGGGATTGCAAGAATGCCATCTTGTCTGTGTCACCACAGATAACGCCACAAACAATATCTCTGCAATGGAACTGAATGAGTGGGAACGGTTACAATGCTTTGGTCACCGTCTACAGCTAGCCATTGGTAAGTGTAAAACAATCTAAATATGGCTTAGTGTAATATTGCAATGGGCATATTATAGTAGCAACAAAAATATTAGTGAATTGAAATATTAGTTTGGTTATCCTGTGTTGTTTGATCAGGCCATGTGCAAAACATTATTGAACAAGTTATTCTTTCCATTTTATTTATTATTTTGCCTGTCATGGTACACAATGAATTGTAATACATACTGCCCACACTATCTAATTATTAAATCAATCCATAAATAATTTAAGTGATGCATGATGATAAAAAATAAAATTGCTGTCAAATATGTTATTACATCACATTTTTCATTTTATTTCAACAGAGAATGCTCTAAAAGATCTCTCACCAGCATCTACAAAGCAGGCTGTGGAAAGAGCAGTGGGAGGCTGTAAAAAGGTGGTGAGTGCCTTCTCCAACTCATGGAAGAGAAAATGTGACTTGGCCAAGGCACAAGCAGCGCTGGGCTTGCCTCAGCATCAGCTCATCACTGAAACCCCCACAAGATGGGGCTCACACCAGCAGATGATAGCGAGGTTCCTAGAGCAGGAGAAAGCCCTTTCTCAGGTCCTCCTTGCAGACAAGAAGGTGAGACATGGCCACTGGACATTGCACATTGATTCTTTTCATTGTGGATTCTGATTATGTTTGCAGCCTAGATTCACCTCATTAAAGTATCCCATCTTTTTGTTATTTGACTTAGGCAAGACATCTGGTGCCAAGCTGGCAAGACATGGCATTGCTGGAGTCCTTGAACAAAGCACTGGGTCCACTGTTCGAGTTCACTGACACTTTGTCGGGGGACAAGTATGTCAGTGTACCTTTACTGAAGCCAGTACTGCACCTATTCAACAACGAAATCCTCAGCCAGATGGATGGGGACACAGAGCTCACACAAGCTGTCAAAGAGGGTGTTCTCAAGTACCTCAATGAAAAGTATGATGACCCTACTACTGATAATCTCCTCGATATGGCGACACTTGTTGACCCACGATTTAAGACGGCCTACATGAAGGAAGACCGGGTGGAGTTCATCAAGACAAGAGCTGCAGCAGAGCTGGTGGGCATGGTGGAGGGAGCCACGGCACCAGAAAGTGAACAAACAGCAGCAGCCTCCAGTTCACCCCAAGCTGCTCAAGATGATCCGGAGCATCCCCATCCCACAAAGAAAAAGAAAAGTTTAGGTAGTTACTTTAAGAAGGCAGTTCAAGCCAGCACCCACTCCCAACCCAACAAGGCATCTATTGAACTGGAGGTCTCCATGTATCTCCAGGCACCTGGGCCTGACTCAGAGACAGACCCACTAGAATGGTAGAAGCAGCATGAGCTGAACTTCCCATTGGTGACCAGGCTTGCCAGAAAGTCTCTCTGCATTCCCACCACTAGTTCTTCATCTGAAAGGGCGTTCAGTGCGAGTGGGAACATCATCACATGCAAGAGGTCCCCAACAACACGTGTATGTAGGGCCAACATCGGGCCAATGTATGTCAGCTACGTCCGCCAGACGTCACATGGAGATCTTTTGCTCATTGCTATGACGTTGCTGAGATGTCGGCCAGCCATCGTAAATGACTACTGGCCGATGTGTAAACGATTCAAGGCTTTGATCACGGGCTGACGTATTTACAATACAACGTTACCCCCCCCACACACACACACACAATTTAACATTTAAAGTACACAGTATTGCATCATCACCAGTGTTCCGTGTAGCCAGCGACCCTCTCTCTGCCCATCCAGTGGTGGCCTCCTGAAACAAAGAGGGCAAGACATACCCAGAGACCTGTCCTAGATCAGCCCAATCTCCCATCACCCAAATGCACACGAGTCACACCTGGCCATTAACGACATGTTGTTAGTCTTCAATAAATGGATGGTGTTGGAAAAAAAGTTAAGCACACCACTCAATCACAGCACACTTAAACAAAATCACAGGGGTAAAAAATCACTGCGCACCAAGGGAAAGCAATATGTAAATCCAGTGTCAAGTGTCAAGTTATTTACACAACCACCCTTTCCCTTACTTCTATAGCAGACACTTCAGTGATTCTGAGGGACAGCCTTAACTTAAAACAGCCTTTTACAGGATGATATATAAACCACACACATTTTAAATCATTGTATATTAGGTGATTTCACATATACCATGTAATTTTAAGTGTTATAATAGTGTAATAGTGTTTAAGAAGTGTTACAGAATTTAAAGACATCATTTTGTTGTTTTGTCACCACCTGTTCTCAAACTGACACACACACACCCCTCTTGCACAACAACCATTAACACATACACAGCAGGCACACACACACATTTGATTATTTAATTTAAAACAACCAATTAAAACACAGCATCCAAATACACGGTACAGAGAAATTACTGTCTCTCAGATAATACAATATACACAAATGTAACAGAAGTCATTGCATTGTGTTGTGACCAGTCTTTATTCTGCAGGCCCAAAACTAAGGCACTTTGTGAATGGTGTGGCAGTGTCCAATGGCACTTGTATTTGAAAAACTGGGCTCTACAGTATATAGGGGAATTGATGATTACATTTGAAAAACAAACAGGGAAGGGCCCCAACACATCATTCCCATAACTAACTGTGTTCTTAAAGTGACAGCGGATTATTACTATACACAATGGCGAGTGGATCTACTGAACCTATTACACAGGCCTCCAACTAAATGGCGATGAGCACATAGACAGTGTACACACACAGGCCTCTAACTTACTGTAAATGGCCACTGACACAGACAGGACGTGCACACACACACACACAGGCCTCTAACAAAAACGGCCATGAACGTAGACAATGTGCACACACAGGCCTCTAACTGCCACTGACACAGACAGGACACACACACACAGCCCCGTAACTTAAACGGCTATGGACACAGTGTACACACACACAGGCCTCTAACTTAAACGGCCATGGACATAGAGACAGTAAACAAACACAGGCCTCTAACTTAAACGGCCATGGACATAGAGAGAGTAAACAAACACAGGCCTCTAACTTAAATTGCCATGGACACAGAGACAGTAAACACACAGGCCTCTAACTTAAACACTGATGTATAGAAAGCCTCTGTCCATCCTCAGTCACTGAAAGCTGGCAGCCCTCTCTCCTCTCTTCTGCAAAACAGAAAGACAAAATGCCAATAAGGAAGCAAAAACGTAAGAATTCATTAAATATCTTGGCTCCACCCATCTACCATCTTTAAAATCCCCAGCCCACCCACCTCAACCAACATTTTGTATGCTCCGACCATGCCCTATATGAATTTGAATGTTAACAATGAAAATGTTGTTTCCATCATGCCCATTGAAAGCAATTCATTCATACACACTTTTGGCTTAGTAGGTAATAGATCTAACTACCTAGTTGTTTGGGTCCTCCGCTATCGACGGCAGCCATCCAACCGGTCCCTGCTCAATCGGAGCCAGTTTTTTACCTCCTTCTCCACATCCGACTCGGTGACACTGTTATTGTTTTTGTGCACTGATGCTATAAGAGACAATATGACGCAAATTACCACATTGCATAGACCACCTTATTTTGGGAAATTATTTCTTTGTATTCAACCCATAGTTAGGCAATAAATACATACTATCAAAATATAGAAGTAAAACGGATGAATAAATAATAGTATTTTATCTCAGACATAAGGTCTAAATTAAAGAAATGGAACTTCCCCTTAAACACTTAGTGTGACTTACATATTAGCATTTCAGCTACAGGTCTGGATTTAATACTGGTTTTATTTCCTCTCCCACACCAATTTAGTTGTGTGGCAAGTTGGTTTGAGAACACTTTTTTGCATATCCTCCAAACCATCTTTTTTACAGTGGTTCCGCCAGTGACAGCCAACTTGGAGATCTGCAACGCAATTATAACAAAATCAAACTCAACCAGTTACCATTAAGTGAATATCCAAATGACAACACAGAGACTGGTCCCAGTGTTATCCAATTGCGTGCTGGGATATTTTCAAATGCAAGCTTGACACAGATAGTGTACACACACACACACACAGGCCTCTAACTTAAACGGCCATTGACACAGACAGTGTATACACACGGTTGTTAAAAATCCTGCGTATCACTACTCTATACTCTTTATGCAATGACAATAAAACATTCTCATACCATGTATTTCTTAAAATTTGAGTCACTGTCTAGCAGCTCATTGAAATCGTCAAGGTCCTGTGCTGAGGTTAAGGGAATTTTCTGGTCGTATGTTCTTCACCCCCTCTACATCACAGTTTTGCAAAAGTTGTTGAAGAAGGGCCATGATGTGATCAACCTTGAGGTGCAGCTCCCCTTGCTGCTCCAAAATCAATCTTTCGACAGCTGATGGGGAAGTGCAAAATACAAAAGTGCAGTATATACCTTTAAAGTGGCATTCCAGGGTAAAGTAACACTGACAGGGAGGAAAGAAAATATTTTCTATGCCCCCGTGGGTTAGTGATTGCATTTATGCATCACGCATGAAATGGCAAAATGTTTGCAATTTCGTTGTGTGCGCTGTGAGCTGTGTCACAATGACAAAAATGGGACATTCATGTCAATCATACAGCACTCTGTGACCTTTAACAACAATATTAAAACAGATTTGTTCTCAAAACTTACCAGTACAGGTAGCTGGAATCAACTGGTGGGTTTGAGGAAGGCAGGTTTGGGGACGCCGGGGGCTTTCAGTCAGTCAGGCAGGTTTGGGGACGCCGAGGGATTTCAGTCAGGCAGGTTTGCTGTTGATCAGTGTGGTGCAGTGGTCCTTAAGCCTCCATATCACTGAGGCAAGTTACTGTTGAGACTTGGGGATGTGAAGGGGTGGCAAATGTTAATGAACATGGTTGTTGGGGTCAAATTTTATTATATGTAGATTATGATCAGAATATGAATTAGAATCAGTAGGTTGAATAAGGATACAGATATATGTAGTATGTAGAATATTAGTGAAAAATATTAATTCTCCTTATTCTGATGAAACGACCAAATGACCTTAGTCCGGCCGGGCATTGGGCAATGTTTGGGAACATTTTGTTATGAATGTGTATTTTGAATGTGTATTTTGAAAACAGAGTCTGAAGGTCTGTCTTAGTGTCAGACCACACTCAGAAATAGTAGAATTAAAGTTCATGATCATGCTTATTGGGCGGCACGGTGGTGTAGTGGTTAGCGCTGTCACCTCACAGCAAGAAGGTCCTGGGTTCGAGCCCCGGGGCCGGCGAGGGCCTTTCTGTGTGGAGTTTGCATGTTCTCCCCGTGTCCGCGTGGGTTTCCTCCGGGTACTCCGGTTTCCCCCACAGTCCAAAGACATGCAAGTTAGGTTAACTGGTGACTCTAAATTGACCGTAGGTGTGAATGGTTGTCTGTGTCTATGTGTCAGCCCTGTGATGACCTGGCGACTTGTCCAGGGTGTACCCCGCCTTTCGCCCGTAGTCAGCTGGGATAGGCTCCAGCTTGCCTGCGACCCTGTAGAAGGATAAAGCGGCTAGAGATAATGAGATGAGATGAGATGAGATCATGCTTATTCATTCAGTTGAATCTTAGGTCATGGCTTCACAAAGGCTATGAGATATACTGAAATATATTGAAATATACTATGGTAATGATTAATGTTAGTTTTATAGACCCCGTAATTAATGAATGCATTCCGTGATTAATGTTAGTTTCATAGTTTCTAGATTAGTTTCATAATGACATTATAATTATAATTAAGATCTTATGATTCTAAGGATTTTTAGTTTAAGAGCATTCACCTAATTTAGTTATAAGTTTAATTCTGTTAGTTGTTTAATTGTTCTCTCTTTTTCAGACATATTCTCGTGGTTAAGTTGTTCTTATTTTTTTATGTTTATTCTCTTATAACATTCCTTATTTTAGCATTATTAAGAGCATACTGTTATTTGTTATTTTACTTATGTTGATGGAATCAAGATAATCAAGATGTAATTTACTGACTGACCACACATTCATGTGTTAAGAATTATTCATGTTAATTATTAAGAATTATTCAGATCCTTTCTGTGCAAACTTTGTGTGCCTTTGACCTTCTACAGTATCTATGTTTAACATTCCATACTATTCCAAGAATCAGACATAATATTAATTATAAGCCAAAAGTCTGATATCTATCTGTACCTTACTGTCAGCAAAAATATGTTATTATATTATGATTGATTCAAGATCATTACACACTTCTACATAGACACACACCCATTACACACACACACACACACGAAGACAAAACATAAACATAGCAACACTATAAGACATTCCCACAAATGTTTTCATTCTGACGAAGCGAGCGAATAAACTGGCATGTGAACAACCCACACGTGTTCTCCTGTCCGTTTCTGAGCGATTGACTCATCCTTGGGCCCGAAGGGAAGGCATCAGCATGAAGGAATCGGGGTCTCTTTCTGGGTGAACCCAACAATTTGGTGTCAGAAGTGGGATACTGCCAACCAGGTGAGTAAATTTAATTTTAATTTATAATTTGATTGGTTATTGATTGGTTGACTGCCTGGTTGGTAGTAATTTCAAAAAAATAGAGACCCATAATTCAGGTTGGTAATCCTTGTGTGGAGGCACGGGACGTAAGAAACCTCGTAGACTTTTTAGAGATTAGATTAGACCTTTTAGACTCTTGTTTACGGGACGAGACGGGGCTAGTAGAGCCACGGGATTGGGCTGGTAAACCTCGTAATTTACGGGACGGTGAGCCTCGTGAAGACACTCCAAGGGGGAGAACTGTCACGAGAAGAGCGCGCTTTTAATCTTTGATTCCTTTGTGCGGCCATGGGGGATAGTTGTGGTAGTAAAGAGGTGCTCAGACCCGATTCTGAAGACACTCCACGGGATTGTATGAATCGATGTGATTTGGGATTCTATACTGCTCCTTGGCTGGACCTTTTAGCCGATTGGTCCACGAAACAATTTCAGTCTCAGTTAATTTATCCTCGTGCAGGGACTTTTAGACCAGAGTATCTCGTTTCGGCACACAAACAGATATATGAAGGATTTGGCAACCCAGAATGGGATTATGATTACATGACCAAAGGTTATTTAGAGTGGATTAAAATGAAGCCAATTTGGGATCATTTTCATAGAATTAAAGAGACGAAAGAACAAAAGAATTCAATACCACATCCTAAGCATAATGCAGAGGTGAAACCTGCTTTATTTAGATCCCTAGCCTCTGCTCCTCCGCTGGTACTCGAGGAAACAAGAAACATTCCTGTAGATACACCGGCGAACGCTTCATGTCCCGCTGATAACGTTCCTAGCGTATCTCATAACACAGGCACTAGAAGAAAAACTGTAATGAGCAGAAGAAACGAGACGAACGAATCTAATACGGATTCTGACGACGAAATAAACACAGCTTGTGTGTGGGCGCGAAGGGGAAAAGGGTTTAAGATCAATCCGCCTTCGGCATCAGAATTGAAAGATATGATCAAGTTATTGCCTTCGATAAACAACCCAATCAATTTTGTAGACATGCTCGTAAGAATGTGCAGGCATAAACAAATGGTTGGTGCAGATTATCGTTTTATCATGCATGCTGTTCTCAGTGATAAATATGATGAAGATGCATTACTAGCTGCAGTACCTTGTTTAAAGCCAGAGAATGACGAATATGCCGTGACGGAGGTGAAAGAGGAAGAAGATGGTCAGACCACGACTAAACATGTAATGAAGTTTTACTGGAAAGATACTGATAGAGCTATGAGAGAATTAAGGGAACAATTGACGCGTTATCTGCTCTCACGAAGACAGGCTAGCCGTGATCTTTCACAGGTTACTAATTGTAAACAGGAGAAGGCTGAACTCACTTCCAAGTTTTTGACACGCTTTAGCGAGACATGGACTTGTTTGGGAAATATGCCACTGAACCAGCAGCAAAGCAATCCTCTCTTTATCTCGACATTTCTGAATAATTGTCGTCCTGATGTACAGAAGGTGTTGAAACATCATTTGAGTGACCGGAGTAATATGGTAGTGAGAGCTCTAGGGGAGAAGATTAGAATTTTGGAGGGAGATGATCTTTTGGATACTAAGCAGGTGGCCTGTCTTTCCGTTGCTAGTGGTTACTCACAACAGAATTGGGGTGATCCACAAGGCAGGGCGGGGAATAAGGGATTCCCTGGTGATAGATTGTGCTATTATTGTGGTAAAGAAGGACATTGGAAGCGTGAGTGTAGAAATAAACGGATAGATGAGGATAGGGCACGGCAAAGAGCTGCTTCTGCTTCTTCTTCTAATCTTCAGCGTGGTGTGTCTCTTCCTTCTCCTCCACCTCCTCCTCTTGCTTTGCCTACGGCAAGCATAGGCCCATATCGAGCATAGAGCTGCCTACAGAGCTGTGACCCCATGATGTTACATTGTTCTTTCGACTAGTATCTAGCTAGTGATTTGCCTGTTGTAGAATTGGTTGTGGATGGAAAGGTGCTCCCTTTCTTAATTGACACTGGTGCTACAATGTCCTCGGTGGGAAAGTCATACGAGGGTCCGATGTCTAACAAAACCGTTCGCTCTGTGGGAATTGATGGGGTCCCTTTTTCTTCCCCTTGCACTCCTCCATTACTGGTAACCTGTCCCGCTGACCCAGCACTTCGTAAACATCACTCTTTTGTGTTGATGTCACAATGTCCTTTTAACTTAATGGGACGGGATCTAATGAGTCTATTACATTTATCCATTTCGTTTCAGGGATCCAAGATGACTATTTGCACTCCTGACTCGCTGCCTCCTGCTTTATCTTATCTTTCTTCACATGTGACTGTGCCAAATATTTCTGCTGTTTGCATGACTTCTGTAAACCCTGTTATTCCCTCTGCTGACCCTTCTATGGCTTTGGCTGAAATCCCCTCCTCTCTTTGGGCTGAACAGAAGGATGAGGTAGGCCTGGTTAATTGTGTTCCTTATGAAGCTAAGCTGAAACATCTGCTCCCTGTTTATGTTAACCAGTATCCTCTCTCTGTGGATAAAGTCAAAGGGATTGATGTCATCTTACAGTCTCTCCTTGAACAAGGCATGGTGAGAGAGTGTACCAGCCCGTACAATACACCTGTCAACCCCGTGCCCAAGCCAGACGGTGCCCAAGTTCCTGCTGATCATTGCTGTTTCTCCGTCATTGATCTCTGCTCTGCTTTTTTCAGCGTTCCGGTTGGAGAAAACACACAGCCTTTGTTTGCGTTCATGCACAGACGGAAGCAGTATACTTGGACACGCCTACCACAAGGTTTTATTGATTCTCCAGCTGTGTTTTCAGCTGTAATTCGTAACGCACTTTGTGACCTCTCCCTCCCCCAGGGCTCTGTGATCCTGACCTACGCCGATGATCTTCTGATATCCGCTGAGTCCCCAGAAATCTGCCAAGATGCATCATTGCGCCTGCTCCAACATCTGGCGAAAAAGGGTTTCAAGGTTTCCAGAACCAAGCTCCAGTTCTGCAAGGACACTGTTAAGTATCTGGGTTTTGAACTTTCACAAGGTTGTCGTAAGCTGTCAGCTGATCGGGTGCAGGCGATTCTAGACACAAAACGCCCTGCTACTAAGCATGCACTCTCATCTTTTCTGGGTCTTATCAATTACTGCAGACAATGGATCCTGACTGCTCCTCATATGACAAGATTCTCCGTTCTGCAATATCTCATCAAGACCCACAGCGACATCCTTTGACCTGGACTGACACTATGATTAACGCTTATCACTCCCTCAAAAGCGCTCTCTGCTCCGCCCCAGCTCTGGGTTTACCTGACTACTCCAAGCCCTTTCATCTCTACGCCTGTGAACAACAAGGTACGGCGTCTGGTGTTTTGGCTCAGGAGCATGGAGGGGGGATTCGTCCATGTGCGTTCTTATCTAAAACATTAGACACTGTTGCTCAAGGCTTGCCTGCATGTCTAAGGGCTGTCGCCGCCTGTGCTATGATGGTTTCAGATGCAGAGAAATTGGTTTTGTCTCACCCACTGATCTTGCACTCGTCACATCAAGTTAAACAGGTATTGCAAAATTTACAGACTCAACATATGACTGCGCAGCGATGCTCCGGATATGAAACCATTCTCTTTTCTACTGACAATCTCGAAATTCGAGCCGCATCCTCTAATACTGTAGGTCACGCTCTCGCACGCCTTCTTAACTCTCAGGACGACATCTTAGAGGACACTGATCATGATTGTCTATCTGAAATCTTGCATACTACCAGTATCAGGCCTGATCTTTCCTCCAGCCCTCTGGAGACGGGGGAAGTAATCTTTGTTGATGGCTCTTGTTCTAAACATTCAGATAATGTTTTCCTCTGTGGCTATTCTGTGTGTTCTCTGCCTGACATTGTACACGAGGCCTATGCTCTCCCATTCTCTTCCACTCAGGCAGCCGAATTGTATGCACTAATGCGTGCCTGTATTTTGTTTCAGGGCAAGGACGTCACAATCTACACAGACTCTCGTTATGCCTTTGGGGTGGCTCATGATTTTGGGAAGATTTGGCAGTCACGGGGCTTCCACGCCGCAGATGGGAAGCCCATTTCACACTCAACTTTAGTACAAAATCTCATTGATTCTTGTCATCTCCCTAGGTCACTCGCTATAGTCAAGACTAAAGCGCATGCCTCGGGAAACACCCCTGAACGCATGGGTAACTCTCTTGCTGATCGTATGGCAAAATTTGCTGCTGCTTCTGGTGTCATGTCTCCTGGTCTAGACTCTTCATCATGTAATACATCTTGTCTTGCTAGTAGTCTGATCCCAGATTTAGACCTTATATCTTTACAGGCTTCAGCTTCTCCAAATGATTCTGCCTTCTGGCAGCTACAAGATGCTTATGTCGCCTCTGATGGCCTATGGTACAGTCAAGATGGCCGCCTTTGTCTTCCATCACATTGCCTTCCCTTCCTTGTGCGTGAATTTCATGGCGTAACACACCGTGCACGAAGGGGGGTAAAGGAGGATATGAACAAACTTTTCTGTATAGCTAATCTAAACAGTTTGGTGGATTCAATTCTCGAGAGATGCCTCATCTGCGCACAGAACAATCACTCCAAAGCAGTCGTGAAACACGAGTGTTTACCCATACCGACATCTCCATTCTTAGAATGGCAAATCGACTTCACACACATGCCTCCCTGTGGGCCGTTTAAATATCTCCTGGTGATTGTGGACAAATTCTCTAAATGGGTAGAAGCCTTTCCGTGTTCTAGAGAGAATGCAAAGGTAGTGACTCGTACGCTGGCAAAAGAAATAATACCTCGTTATGGGGTTCCATATGCCATAGACTCAGACAAAGGTACCCCTTTCGCCTCAAAGGTCACACAAGATCTGTGTAAGTATCTTTCACTAAACTGGCGCTTTCACATTCCATACCATCCTCAATCTTCTGGTATTGTAGAGCATACTAATCGAACATTGAAAGACAAACTAACTAAGGCTATGCAGACCACAGGTTCCAGAAATTGGGTAGACCTATTGCCAGCCACACTGGCTGAAATTCGCATGACATCGAAGCCTAGTCTCGGCGGCTATTCCCCCTACGAGATCATTTTTGGGCGACCGTTCCCTGTCCCCTGGAGAAAAGGGACTCCGGCTCTGGGTACCTCTGATTTGAAGACACATATGGATGAGTATTCTGCAGCCCTTATCGATAAATTGCATGAAATTTGTACTAAGGTCAATAGTACAATATCACTTCCACCATCGGCAAACACACACCCCTTCCAAGTGGGAGACAAAGTGCTGGTGCAATTTTTTAAACGATTTGGACAATTGGGAAAACCTCAATATAGTGAGCCTGCAGAAATAGTCGCCATTACTCGTACTGCTGTCTTAACTGACCTTTTTCCACAGTGGATTCATGCCACCCGACTGAAGAAGGCTCCATAACAAAGTTGTGTTACAATAATCAGTTGCTATTAACGCTTTTTGTGTCCCCATCCAGTCTCTCTCTCTCTCTTTCTCTCTTCCTCTCTTTGTGTTCTATATAGATTTGACCTGACTGACTGAGTTGTGCCGCCCGGCTGACTGAGAATCCGTTACTGCCTGTGAGACGTTGTGAACAAAAGGGGGAAGAGATCTTGCGCCCAGTCTGGAATCTGAACCGTTTGGAACCGTGGAACCGAACCACCTCACTACAACCATGATGGTCCACATCGCGGGTCTCGTGACGTCACTGCTCGGGGCAGGGCTACCCGCCCGAGCCTTCAGGATCACTTCCTTGCTCGGGGCAGGGTTACCCACCCGAGCCTTCGTGGTTGCTTCATCTCTGCTCGGGGCAGGGTTACCCGCCCGAGCCCTCGTGATCATTCTCCTATTGCTCGGAGCAGGGTTACCCGCTGGAGCTGGACCTCGAGACAACATCTTCTGGCAATTCGCTAACTGGACTGCACGGGCTCACACAAATGAAAGTTGTTATGTATGCCATTTGATGCCATCCTCTACTATTATTACACGCCCACCTTTGCCGTTATGCTCTGAAGCTTTATATTATGCTTGGGGGCCAAAAGGCCAACCTTCTAAATTTTGGGGCCCTTTCTGTAATTACTCTCCTCACCCTTCTGTGGTAGCAAAGTTAAACCAAACTTTTTTAGCACATGGCACAAATACCCCCGACATTATATTACAAGATTCTATTCTCACTACTCTAAAAGTAGATATGCCTTCTAATTTCACTTTCCCTCATTGTTTCAGAATGAATTACTCTCAAAAAAGTAACATTTATTTAGGACACATTCCTAAGTCTCAATGTAAGCAGATATATGATCAGAATTCCGTCACCTCTCCATGTCCTCGCTGGGTCCCGAATTCATGTCGATGTAACCCTCCGCTAACCGATTGTACATTCAACAGTATCGGGTATATCAATAATACATGTAGGGCTCATCCTAATTGTGTTCCACCACACCCTACTAATTATCCTGGTGTTTAATTAGCATTAAACTGGTACTGGTACTGCGGTAATAATAATCTCCTTGTTTCGTTTCCCACCAAGTGGTCAGGCATTTGCGCTCCCATACAACTCAAAAACGCTATCACTGCTATCCATCCTCTCTCTGCTCATTGCCCAAAATGAGATATTCATAATTTTCCACCACTGGAACATCATCTTACTACCAGGTGGCACAGGTTTTGGACATCAATGTTTCCTCATTTTGGTGTAGCTGATCTATGGAAGAATGTAGAATTAACACTCTATCGCTTGGCCAGCTTTGTTAATGAAACCATTAAAGCTGTCAATGGTATTAGAACAGAATTAACCTCCCTGCGTCTAATGACTACTCAAAATCATATGGCCCTTGATATTTTGTTAGCAGAAAAGGGGGGTGTTTGTGCTATGATTGGAGACAGCTGTTGCACTTTTATTCCCACTAATGATAACCCGGATGGTGAAATAGGTGCAGCCGTACATCAAATGAGACAGATTGCTCAACAACTAGAACATGATGAACATGGGGATACGGCAGGGTGGGTGTGGTTTTCTGGACTGTTTGGTAGTTGGTCTAATTGGTCTGCTATTTTTTCTATGTGTATTCCTGTAGTGGTGATTGTTCTTTTGTTTATTTTCCTGGGACCTTGCATTTTGAGATGTTTGATGGACAGAATGCATAAGATGATAAATAGTCTTACCCGCAAACCTCTGCATAGAGAGAACAATGTATATTATCGTCCTGCTAGGGTGTAACACTAATCTTAATCATAATCTTACTTACATGTTTACTTAAAATCTAGTTAATACTATGATTAGTATTAAAGGGGGGGATTGTTGGGGTCAAATTTTATTATATGTAGATTATGATCAGAATATGAATTAGAATCAGTAGGTTGAATAAGTATACAGATATATGTAGTATGTAGAATATTAGTGAAAAATATTAATTCTCCTTATTCTGATGAAACGACCAAACGACCTTAGTCCGGCCGGGCATTGGGCAATGTTTGGGAACATTTTGTTTATGAATGTGTATTTTGAATGTGTATTTTGAAAACAGAGTCTGAAGGTCTGTCTTAGTGTCAGACCACACTCAGAAATAGTAGAATTAAAGTTCATGATCATGCTTATTCATTCAGTTGAATCTTAGGTCATGGCTTCACAAAGGCTATGAAATATACTGAAATATATTGAAATATACTATGGTAATGATTAATGTTAGTTTTATAGACCCCGTAATTAATGAATGCATTCCGTGATTAATGTTAGTTTCATAGTTTCTAGATTAGTTTCATAATGACATTATAATTAAAATTAAGATCTTATGATTCTAAGGATTTTTAGTTTAAGAGCATTCACCTAATTTAGTTATAAGTTTAATTCTGTTAGTTGTTTAATTGTTCTCTCTTTTTCAGACATATTCTCGTGGTTAAGTTGTTCTTATTTTTTTATGTTTATTCTCTTATAACATTCCTTATTTTAGCATTAAGAGCATACCGTTATTTGTTATTTTACTTATGTTGATGGAATCAAGATAATCAAGATGTAATTTACTGACTGACCACACATTCATGTGTTAAGAATTATTCATGTTAATTATTAAGAATTATTCAGATCCTTTCTGTGCAAACTTTGTGTGCCTTTGACCTTCTACAGTATCTATGTTTAACATTCCATACTATTCCAAGAATCAGACAAATATTAATTATAAGCCAAAACTCTGATATCTATCTGTACCTTACTGTCAGCAAAAATATGTTATTATATTATGATTGATTCAAGATCATTACACACTTCTACATAGACACACACCCATTACACACACACACACACACACACGAAGACAAAACATAAACATAGCAACACTATAAGACATTCCCACAAATGTTTTCATTCTGACGAAGCGAGCGAATAAACTGGCATGTGAACAACCCACACGTGTTCTCCTGTCCGTTTCTGAGCGATTGACTCATCCTCGGGCCCGAAGGGAAGGCATCAGCACGAAGGAATCGGGGTCTCTTTCTGGGTGAACCCAACACCGCCGCCGAGGGATTTCAGTCAGGCATGTTTGCTGTTGATCAGTGTGGTGCAGTGGTCCTTAAGCCTCCATATCACTGAGGCAAGTTACTGTTGAGACTTGGGGATGTGAAGGGGTGGCAAATGTTAATGAACATGGTAATGATAAAGTTTTACAGTTAGGTTTTATAGTTTGTCTGCACAGAGGCTTGACGAAGAGGTTTTTGAATCCCATCATTTGATCGGCTGTCAAAATGGTCTAACAAGTTTATGAAACAACAAATGAAGTTGCATTGGAAGCTGGCTTGTGCCCAGCAAACACAAAACGTTTATAAAATGTTTCATTTGGGTTGCATTAAGGTTAGGTTTTATTAAATGTTTATGAAACATTTATGAAACGTTGGTGAAAATTTAATAAAGTCATATTTGCTGACCCGTGGCACATTTTTTTTTCATCTCTTGGTATTTTTAGATATTAAGATGTCATAATGATTGTATTACAATTATCAAAATAATCAGTAAATGAGTAACATTTTATTGACGTTTTATAAACGTTCTCTTTAAAACGTTTCATTCACAACGTTTATGAAACGTTTATAAAACGTTATACATATTCGGAGACTTCTGGCTAAAACAGATAATATTAAAATTTCTACAATTAATTGTGTGATTATAAACACTACATGATGACATGTTTTTAAAAAATATCAAAAAACATGGGAATAATTTTATGGAAAATAAGTGATTGTATAAACGTTTAATAAACGTTGAAAAAAAAACCTTCGATCTAGCTAAATATTTTTTAGATGTAGATCTAGATAGATAGATAAATCATTAAATGTGTGGCTCTAGTCTCATAATTATCAAGTATGGATTGAATAATTTGGATAGATGACCATTCGTCGTTTTATATTTGCTAAAATACACGCCCTTTTGGCCCTAGCATTTTGTTCGCTGGTTCCCTGCGCCTGCGCGACCTACGTCTTTGCGCAGGCACAGGGACCGGAAGTAGCCCCATTTTGAGCCTGTTGCTGTTGGGACAAGCTCGAGAAGGCCGGGTCCACTTAGAAGTTATCTTAGAAAATCTCCTTCATCGAAGGCTCTGTGGGTGCAATCAGTTAAATTATTGAAATTAAGTGATCAATCTCGTTAAATCAGTCTCATTAAATTTTGAAGGTTAATAATTAAAATGAATCAATCCCATTGAATCGTTTAATTTGACTCGTTTGAATTGAATCATACCATAGAATCAGTCTCATTCAGTGAATCATTTAGTGAATCGTTCAATGAATCGTTTAGTGAATCATTTGGTGAATCATTCAATGAATCGTTTAGTGAATCATTTGGTGAATCGTTCAATGAATCGTTTAGTGAATCATTTGGTGAATCGTTCAATGAATCATTTAGTGAATCATTTAGGGAATTGTTCAATGAATCATTTAGGGAATCGTTCAATGAATCATACCATGAATCCTGGATAAATTACCAAACAGCTAGATTATGGTATATTTCCAAATTATTACGATCACTTACCATATTACATAACATACGCACCCTTTTTGAATTCTTTGAGAAGATTGGGGACTTCAGATATTGTTGTTCACAAATAAACACAGTTTGTTTAATAAATGACTTTATTATACAAAGATAAAAAAAATCAATATATACAAGCAGTGAGGTGTGTGTGTGTGTGTGTGTGTGTGAGAGAAGGACTTGACCATGTGTTTAGCCTCGTGTAGCTAACTACACGTGGTGGAGGCCTAGCTTGTTGGTAGCTAAACAAAAGAATGTTATCTAAACAGAACAAAGGATTAGCTCTGTGTTTAGCCTCATGTAGCTAACTACATGTGGTGGAGGCCTAGATTAGCGTTGTATTGCTAGTATGTGTTTGTGAAAGGCCCTATGGCCTAGCTAAAGTGTGTTTGTTAGGCCTGGTGAGGCCTACTGAGCATGTGTTGCTAAAGCCAAGGGTATTAGCCGTAGCTAACTAAAAGCTAGCTTGTGGATTTCTAGCTGAGGTGTGGTTTATCAGGCCTGATGGCCTGCTGAGCACATGGTAGGCCTTGATTAGCTTTGTGTTGCTAAGCAGACAAAGGGGAAGCTGTAGCTAACCCACTAGCTCATAACCATACTGAATCCACTGAAATCTTAATGAGATCAAGATGTATAATAATGAAATTATAATGTTAGTAAGAATAAAAGAGAAGAGAAGCATGCGCAGCCTATCTATTAAACAATTGAGAGAACATAGAACCAAAAATAAATCAACACGCTGCGTGTTCAACAGTGTAACAATAAACCTGGGTTTAAATTCACACTATTTCAATAAAAGCAAATTCCTAAGACTATCCTAATTATGCCCAAATTCCAAAATCTTACTTAATCCTGCCTTTAGCAAGATATGAAGAACTATTCGCCGGTGTAGTCTCGGGCCTCGCCGTGGGAGCACGTGAGCCGCTCGTGATGGAGGCGTAGAAACTTTCGGGTCCAGCGGAGCACTTGGGTGGTTCCCGTGGAAAGCAGAGGATTCTTGGTCCGAACCTCAGCGTTCGTGAGGAAAAGTCTCTGATCAGAATAAGATGCACAGCGCTTTGAGTTAAAAAGGATTCAATCGCTTCTTAACTTTTGACTGCCTGGGCTGCAGTCGTGACGTCACTTCTAATGCAAGTAAACCGGTTGTAACTCGGGTTGAGTTTAAAGATCGCGCACTTCTAATGCAAGTAAACACTATTTCAATAAAAGCAAATTCCTAAGACTATCCTAATTATGCCCAAATTCCAAAATCTTACTTAATCCTGCCTTTAGCAAGATATGAAGAACTATTCGCCGGTGTAGTCTCGGGCCTCGCCGTGGGAGCACGTGAGCCGCTCGTGATGGAGGCGTAGAAACTTTCGGGTCCAGCGGAGCACTTGGGTGGTTCCCGTGGAAAGCAGAGGATTCTTGGTCC
This sequence comes from Neoarius graeffei, assembly GCF_027579695.1. Classification (NCBI taxonomy): domain Eukaryota; kingdom Metazoa; phylum Chordata; class Actinopteri; order Siluriformes; family Ariidae; genus Neoarius; species Neoarius graeffei. Next base: position 932,464 of record NC_083585.1, read on the forward strand.
GAACCTCAGCGTTCGTGAGGAAAAGTCTCTGATCAGAATAAGATGCACAGCGCTTTGAGTTAAAAAGGATTCAATCGCTTCTTAACTTTTGACTGCCTGGGCTGCAGTCGTGACGTCACTTCTAATGCAAGTAAACCGGTTGTAACTCGGGTTGAGTTTAAAGATCGCGTGACTCTAGAGTTTACCTTTGCCAAGGGTAAGAAAGAAAATCGCGCTGAGTGATGGATCTTGCAAGAAAGAAGACGTCTGTTTGGGTGGAGGGCGCCTCTTTATACGTCCAGATTCATCGGAAGCCAGCCGTGAGAGACAAAGATGGAAGCGTTGTCCCATTGTTTTATGTTTCCTTGTATGATGACGTAGATGATCCCGCCCACGCGTGACGTAGGTCACACGGAAGTGGACTGGGAATTGTAGTTCTGACACAAGATGGCGGCATGATACCTACAGTCCCCCTTTTGGTCTCAGGGGTATGACGGAGTCGTAGCACTGAGAGCACCGTATCGTATCATCGCCGTGTCCATAGTCCTTGAGGTAGACTTGTCCTGTGCAGTCCATGGTGTCCTGTGAAGACTGTAAACTTGTGAGTTCCAGTAAGACAGTTGGAGACAGAGGCATTTTGGGCATAATATAATCACTATGGGCATTTTGGGCATATAATCATTATCTAACTAACTAGATCAAAACCACATCAAAAAAATTAAACATGGAACATGAAACATGTAGTGTTCAATTTCTTATGCATAAAAAAAACAAGAAAAGAGAAGAAATGAAGGAAGGAAAGAAGTATTAGTGTTTGGGTTGGCAAACCTAATCTTCTGGGAAGGTGATAGCAGTGGGGGGTCTGGCTAGAAAGCGTGCGCTACTGCGGCTAGCTGTCGGGGACACAGACCATCTTATCTAGCTAGGCGTGTAGTGTTATGTATGGGTTGCCTGGGCAGACCCAGTGGATGTCTTTAGTGGGGTGCATATCTCTAAGTTTTGTGGATTCACAAAAGTGAGGATAGCACTGCCAAGACTCTATGCCAGGTGTATTTGTGATGAATACACACTAGTAATAATAGCGGATTTTAGTATTTTATCTACCATGTTATACTGAAGGGTTATTACTTCATTGGGTTGGTGAAGTCTGACCGGGGATGTTAGTGTACGCTTATGGTTGAGTGATGCGTACAAGCTAGGTGGACATGATGGGCCTGGCTGTCGTCCACCCCCTTTTGGAGTGAGGACTGTTCAAAAGGTTTGATTCGATTATCATGGAAATCGATATGAAAACGTTTGATTAGGCCTAGATGTCCTAATGTGATACGCGACGGGGAACGGTTTTCCCACGATCGAAAGGTCTCGACCAGGGTGGTAGGAACTTCTCTGAGATTCGGGCGTAGTAGGCTTTGTGTCCTTCTACTCTCGAATCGAGATTCTTTTGGGCACCTGTAAAGGTTGACTGTAGGTGGCATCGTAGGTCGGCGACATGTTGATGTGCGGTGTATGCAATCGCGACGCTCATGGCCTCTGGGTTGTATAGGAGATGCGGGGGAAGAACCGACTCTCGCCCAGTCATCATCCCAAAGGGTGTGACTTCAGTGGCGCAATGAGGGGTGGACCAAATGGCCCTTAGCACCAAGGGAAGTTTCACGTCCCAAATTTTACCATGGTTTGTGATATACTTTTGCAGCATGCTCACAATGGTTTGAATGGCTCGTTCAGCCTGACCAGAGAATTGAGGGTGGTACGCGATATGGAATTTCACCTCAACGCCTAATGTTCCACAGCACAGCCATTACACCAGCAGTGAAATGGGTGTCTGTGTCGATGGATAGAGGGAGATTTTTGCCACTAGGGGGAGTCGCGATGTCAGGTGTTTCGATACCGGACTCGGTGTGCAAAGACATGAACTGAAGTTCATCAGAAATTTGATCTCGCGTGGCGCTCGGTTGATCGGTGTTCGCACTAATCTCGTCGCAATGGGTTTATGCACATTTTGTGGGATCCAACGACTGTGGGACAGCTCGCAGCTTTGGCCTTCTCTTTTAACTTTTAACTGATTTTGCGCATTTGCTATGATTACGTTAACTTTAATGTTTTGGTTCTTAGTAGCAAGGCATCTTTAATAAATTTAGATAAATTTTTAATACTAGTATCTTTATCATTTTTGCTGTTCATGAGGGCTTTATATGTAAATGTGAATATTGTCTATATAAAAAAACTCTGCTCTCAAATCGGTTTTGTTGAACTTGCAAAGAGGAATGAAATAAACTTAAGTGCAATAACAAAAATGTGTTGTTATATTATAAGTTTAACAGGTATTAACATGGGTGGCACGGTGGTGTAGTGGTTAGAGCTGTCGCCTCACAGCAAGAAGGTCCTGCGTTCGAGCCCCGGGGCCGGCGAGGGCCTTTCTGTGTGGAGTTTGCATGTTGTCCACGTGGGTTTCCTCCGGGTGCTCCGGTTTCCCCCACAGTCCAAAGACATGCAGGTTAGGTTAACTGGTGACTCTAAATTGACCATAGGTGTGAATGGTTGTCTGTGTCTATGTGTCAGCCCTGTGATGACCTGGCGACTTGTCCAGTGTGTACCCCGCCTTTCGCCCGTAGTCAGCTGGGATAGGCTCCAGCTTGCCTGCGACCCTGTAGAAGGATAAAGCGGCTAGAGATAATGAGATGAGGTATTAACATGTTTCTAAAACATTAAAGAAAAGTTTTACTATTGTTTTTAAATGGTTTTAAGAAACGTTTATACAATGTTTTAAAAAACGTTTCTGAAACGTTTCCAGAATGTTGTATGATGGTTTCCAGAATGTTTTTCAAACATTTATATAACGTTTTTTCAAACGTTTATAAAACGAAAAAATTGTCCACAAATTTTCGTTTTATAAACGTTATTTTGTAATGTTTCTGAAATGTTAGCCAAACATTTATACAACGTTATATAAACATTTTTGTGTTTGCTGGGTGGTCGCCACAGTGTGGCTTTCTATAAGATTTTTTGGGATGGAACCAGTTGCAGGATTTCAATTACGTTTTGATGAGGCCACTGTAGAGGTCAGTGGCGGCTGGTAGTCTTTCAAACAGGGGAGGCTGGTCGGTTACGATATTTCCAGATTTTAAAAGAAAAAACACATCAATTTTGCCCATACTCTTGCCTCTGATCTGGCTGATTGTTGGCAGGGTCACAAACTGTGAAATAACAGGTTCTTTTGCCCCATTAGCCTACTGTCCAATATACATGATGGTGGTGTTGGGGGGGGGTATATTTTAACATTTTATATTTTAAAATTGTGGCATGTTGTTTAAAAATTGATCATTATTGAAAGCAGCTCTTTGTCAGGAACCTCAGCAGTAACAGCAGAGTGTTCTGGAATAGGCACAAGCACTGACCTTGGGGATCCAAACATAGAGCTGGGTGCCACACATTTCATTCAATGACACTTTCCCTATATTTTGCTTATTTTGACTGAGAAATGTTTTATTGACAATTTTGATAACCCTTCACTTTTAATCCAGGTCTGTAGTGTGAAATGTTCTCGGCTTTGTTCTTATTTAAAAATGTTTTCCAAATTGTAGCGGTGTTTAATTCATATCCAGAAAAATATATATTCCAATATAATATACTCAGCATAAACATTTTAAATAGATTCTATATTTTTGGCCCATCCATGACATATTACTAAAGTAGCCTATTTACTGTTGTTGATGTGGGTCACTTGCTGTTAGCCAATTCACTTTCTCGTACCAGGAGAGCTGAAAGGAACGAGTATTATTCCCTACCTTTTTCACCAAGTCAATTTGAGGCATTGGTCTACCCTGCTCTTTAATTTTAATTTTTTTCCTCGAAAGGAAGACTGGCAAATGGCTTCGCCAAAATTAAATCAGCAATGCTTGGCATCTGTGCGCAGCTTTCTTGCTAGCTGACTAGCCCCCTCAAGTTCAAGTTCAGTCACTCAAATAAACGGAACTAAGATAGCAAACTTGACAACACTATATTTACACTTTATTTACAATGAAAATATATACAAACTAAAAAAGCTGGTAGAAACCGTATGTAATGAATGAAATCAAAATGTAAGCTGATCTCTTACAATACACCACAGCACTTGCGAATCCGCATGAGACTGAACTGAAATTCACCGCTGCCTGTCTATAGTTGAAACGAGCTGTCAATCAAAGAAAATATCTGGCCACTTTCACCAATCACCAGTCTCCTCACGGAAACTGCCATGTCCCTCCCACTGTGAGGCTCGGAGTCCGTGGGCGGGCATTTTCGCAGTATTTGTCCAATAACTGTCTTGTATTTTGAGATTGACAAGCGCATAGCTCCCAAATGCTATTGAAGTCCACTGAGGCTGGGAGTCTGTGAGACTCCGTGGGTGGGCATTTTCGCAGTATTTGTCCAATAACTGTCTTGCATTTTGAGATTGACAAGCGCATAGCTCCCAAATGCCATTGAAATCCACTGAGGCTGGGCTGCATCGCGCTGTCACGGGGGGGAAAAACTCACACACACATTAGGTGAACTGGGGAAAGTTATAACGGAATGATTTCGCACTGTAGTTGGGTTGAGCACATATATTTCTATGATTCTGGATCTGAAATAGCAATGTTATAAGGTCAGCTATAACATAAGCCTAGCGCAATTCATCCTACACGATGTTTGTCATTTTTAGAGGAGGCTGAGCCTCCCTCGTTGTCTTAGAGCAATCGCCCGTGGTAGAGGTCTATTTCTAAGGACAACCTTATTCTTGGAATCTATGAAAGATACTTACGTTCAGTGTAAGTTGGCTCTTCTCTTGGTCTTGCAATTTTCAAAGGTAAAGGGGGAGGTCTTCTTAGGTGTTCAGGATCATCCTCCTCCTCAGATAGTGATGATGATGATGATGACTCTCTGAGCTGTCTTGGTCTATACATTTACAAAAATTTGCACTTTCTTCACATACAAGTATTTGATATACAGACAATATCTAATTTAATTTAAATCAAAGAAATGGGTTCACCTTTTACATTCTCTAACTGGATTCTTCTGCATTTCAACATCTGCATTTAAGTCTGATGTGATGCATGCTTTGTCCCACTTGGACTGGATAGTTTGAATGGAGTCTGTGAACAACATATCATTATAAGCCTATACCAGAGCAAAAAAAAACCCTAGCATTTAACAAAATTACTGTCTCTGCCATCATCTTCTCAAGCATCACCTCTGACAAAAAGGCTTTTTACAATGACTGGATACACAATTCCACTGAGGTGCTGTTTACAGATATTTGGATATCTATGAAAATTGAACTTTATGCGGTTGAGTTTTAGCATTGAGATGTAACAGTCTTTTGGATGCTTTATTACCTGATTCATACAGTACACGAGCGCGGAACTGCCTCCACCCTTTTGCTGGGTCTGGCATGACCCTCTTCTGAACTGCTCTTAGGATCTGAAATTGGTCCTTATATGGCGGCCACCATGCCAGGCCACCTGATAACCATTCCTTGGCCACCGGGCCGGTTTGGTTGTTGTCCTCAAACACAACAATCAAGTACATGCTGCACCTACTAGGAAACAGGACAGTAAAATGGTGGTAGTCCATTCACGGACATATCGCTAGTGTGTATACATGTTGCATCATACTTTGCTAATTCTTAGATGGCATATATTTGCCTATTGTTTCTTTTTACTGTGAGGGTTATTACACTGCAGGCCATCTCATGCTACACTGTTTCATGGAATTACTGACAAACAGTACATGCAGACACACAATCCTCTAACATAAATGGCCATGGACACATACATAGTGTACGCACTCACAGACCTCTAACTTAAATGGCCATTCACATATACAGTACACGCACACACAGGCCTCTAACTTAAACGGCCATGGACACAGAGACAGTAAACACACAGGCCTCTAACTTAGGCTACATCCACACGACAATGGCAACGAGATTTTTTTTTTAAAATATAGCGTCCACATGGGCAACGGATCAGTTAAATTTCGGGTCCATATGGCAACGCAACACTTGCTGAAAACGATGCAATACACATGCCACACCTCTAGGTGCACTGTAAGACGGTCCCATCAGAGACACCAGAACAATAGAAGAAGAAGTTGACGCATGCGCATAAACCCCTTCTTCTGTAGCATTAGCCACATTAGCTTCCGCAGTGTTTGGACTAAAGACTCTGCCCTAAGGGCTATTCTCTCTCTCTCTCTCTCTCTCTCTCACTTTGCACCATTACACAATAGATATTCACAGTGAAAATATTTTGTAAGCATGTTTCATGAACCAAGTTATAGGATTTGTTGACAACTCGCATCGAGTTCGTTACACTTCTACCCAGCGTGAAGCACTGACAGTCATGTGGTTGTGACATCATCGTAAACAAATCCATTCTACTCATCCAGACGACTTCGGAACGGTGCCGTTGCCATATTTTTCCACTCTGGGACCCGTTCTCAAAAGATTTCGTTTTGGGGCACCCAAAACGCCGGTGCCGTGTGGATGCCAGGCCGAAATGATAAACAATTTTATCAGATTCACCTGAATCCGTTGCCGTGTGGACAGGGCCTTAAACGGCCATTGACACATACACAGTGCACACACACACACAGGAAGTCATCCTCCAATTCACAAACATCAACAGGAATGTCAGGGACATCTTCTGCCATTTCTTCATCCTCAGCAATGCTGCTAGAAGCCAATCTACAATGAATGGATGCCAGTTGCTGATTAACACGTGCCTTGGATTTTCGCTTCAGTGTCCAGTATGAGGGTGAACCTGCCATACTAGATAGATAAGCAAGTCAAAGAAAACAAAAAAGCACAAGCTCATCAATTGTATTTTAACAGTGATGAGGAAAATACCAATAATGGATAAAGGCCTTTCATGAGCCAGTTGGATATAGAGGGGATTAGAGATGACCAATTATTATTTGGCCCCAAATTTTTGCCTTTGTCTAACTAATTTCATGAATTTGCTCATAACTAAAACAAATCACTATGCACATTAGTTTACAGAAATGATAGTAAGACTTACAGGGTCACTGGCTATACAGTGCAGATGATCAGCCAGTATGTGTTGTTTGCTCTGACTGTACCTGCCCCAAAGGCTACGATCAGACAAAATACAGGTGTAATAAATATGAAGTAGGCCTGTGTCCTGTTCCTTACAATGAGAAGTACAATATGCTGAAAATTTAGTGTCACCTGCATATATTGTTACACTTTAGGCCTCTGCAGGCAAAAGCCTACCATTTACAAGTGCTTGTCACTTTATGGCACCATATTAACCATAAGGTACACTGTTGGTTTACGATGTATTGTTTTGGGATGGCGTGTGAATGTTATGAAATAAGTTTTTATCGAGTTATTTATCGAAAATACTCTGAATTTCATGAAAAAAAAATCCAAATTCAAGATAGACACCACCCTGTGAGATCACAATATGCAAATCCCAACATAAACTTTGGGTCATCCTCAATATTTTTCTCATTTACAGTTTACTCTATCTGTTATCACTTTCAAGGCACAGCCTTTTGAAATTTAGATGCCAACATTCAACATTTTTTTGAAATACCTGCCACCTAAAGGGTTAAGACTCACCAAAAACCCTGTCTCAAGCCTGCAATGATTTTGGTAACTGTGACCCAGCTGTAATTGCACTTAAGCCTTCAGAGTTATTGTATTCCTCACAAGCAGCCGTGGTTGAAACGGTCCCAGACAGGTGCTACATTTAGTCCTGTTACAATTGACACATCCATTATGGTAAAGAGTCCCTTCTACATTTGTCATTTTAAAAACCACATTATTTAAAATTACCTTGTTTCCCTGGACAATCAGGTCAATGCTTGTGGTACGATACACTGTTTAGGGACAAAAAAGGAAAGTTATGAGAATAAAGAAAACATCACTTTACATTAAATATAAGAAACATCTTGGGAGACAATGCTGCTGTACATACAGACAGAAGTAGTTTTATATTTAAGTTATTGCTTTTTGGAAATTGGCACAAACCTTCTGATTGAATTATGCTTTAATTGTTGTCATTACTAGCAGTATCTGAAAAACTAGACCAAATAGTAGGTAGGGACTAGGGCTGAACGATCTATCGTTTTCGACCGAAAATCGCGATCTCAGACAACACGATTTTGGGATCGTCAAAGCTGCAGTTTTTCTCAGTGCTCCTAAACTGACCCATGTTTTGTTTCGTCAATAATTTCACACATGTATGCTCTGCGTATTGCCCCAGCATGGTGTAAAAACACTCTGTGTCAGCTTCCAATCAAGAAGCTGCATGCTGCACATGGACAGGCCACGTGTTATCCACTCCAATCAGTGTAGCTGGTCATTCAATTTCAGACATGGCTGAAGCGGGAGCTGAAGTGGAGTCAGGGGATTTGATCCCAAAGAAAAACAGCACGTCGGCCATACTTCCCCACTGACCACACAGGAGAGAATATTGCCATGGGGCTGAAAGAGTGTTTGTCAAGCTGGGGTCTAAAAGAAGAAGCCCAGACATGCATAACAACAGACAACGCTACAAATATGATAAAAGCAATGGAACTGAACCAATGGACCAGACTGCAGTGTTTCGGACACAGACTGCATCTTGCAATTGGTAAGTACAGGAACCTGTGTTTGTGCGAGTGTGTATGTTTGTAATTAAGAGTGCGTATTATCTTCACAGAGTCCCTCTCGTCTCTGCTATATTACTCTGCCCTCTCTGTCCCTTAAAGTCAGTTTACCGGTAACAATCATAATTCGTTTGCCTGAAGTAGGTCTTGACATTGTTTCGGAACACTGAAATACAGTTTGGGAGGGGAAAAAACGAAACGCTGACAAGTTTGCTGTCAAGCTGTCATTAGCTGACAAACTGTTAGCACAAGGCTACTTTAACAATACAAACACCATAGAAAGGCTGTCTATCGCCATTAGCAGCTTTATATTCAATATTTTTGCATTAATTTCACACAAGTTTATTGCAAAATGCTTCAAGAACACAGGTTTTCAATATACAAAATGTGTAACTCGTGGATCATCTGCATTTTAAGACGGGTTGTGAGAAGACTAGAAAAATTAACCCTTTCATGGGTAAACTTTGAAGTCTCCCAATACTGCTTTTGTTTAACTGTGGAACGCCTGGGGCAGAGAGATGCAATGGCATTTTTTTTAATGTTTGACATCTTTTGTAGATGGGGAAAATGCAGGGTCATTTGTACGTTTTTTTATTATTATGTTTTATTTTTACTACCATTACATTTCATTTCCTCTTGCCACTTTGTGTGAAAAAGAAGCACAGGCTTCTGAGTACAGGGGTTGAATTTCTGTAACTGCTGCTGATGTTGTTAATGTTCATAAGCTAGCTCCCTTGAGCCATTCTTGCACTACTTTTAAGCTAAGACTTTTTTGCTCTACTTTGTTATTTATTATAATTTATAATGCTTATGTACATTCTTTTACAAAAGTGCAATATTTTGATGCTGCTGAGCCATTGATCAACCTTTTTTTTATGTCTGATATGTTGTAGATGGGAAAAGTAAAAGAAGCAAAAGTTTACTTAAGAAAGATGGCTCTCTTTTTATTTTTATTTTAAGTTATTATAACTTGTTCCTCAGGCACTCAATGTTAATAAACAGGCCTACATTTGAAATCTGTTGACCTCAGTTTTCATTCTTGCATTAGCTTTATGGAATTCATTGTATTAATTAATTTGCACTGAAACTCCATTTAAAGAAAAAAAAATCGTGGTTGAAATCGAAATCGCAATATCTGCCAGAAAAATTGCAATTCAATTTTTTCTTAAAATCATTCAGCCCTATTAGGGACAAAAAGATTTAGGGACAAAAAAGGCAAAGTCATTACTAGCAGTATCTGAAAAAGTAAATATTTATTGGTGCATTTATACCATGGCACATTTCACCCTCCACAGATAACAGCATCCTGTCATATAATATTACCATATTGCATAACATGAAATGACAATAAAATCAAACATTGTTCAATCGACCAATTTGGGCATGTGCACACACGTTTGAAAGTAGACTAAAGCCCACTGCACACTACGTCCGGTAATACGGCTGCGGGAACTAAGGGAAATCATTAATTATCTATAGAGATCCGCAATCCGTATGTGATTTGGGTCAGAACAGATAGAACGGTGTGGAAGAAATTCCACATCCAAGGCTCTCCGAATGAGTTAAAAAAGAAATTGAACTCCTCCGAAAAATCCTGCATGGTAGAGTGGTGTTGCTATGGTGATGATAAACAAATGTCATGTTTCCCACCGAAGGTAACAATGCAGTTAAGAAATATAACATATTTTAAATGTTATAAACTATACAACATGACGATAATTTCCAAACGTGATCCATATTAATAATACAAACCAAAACATGTACAAAAGAAATAAACCATTACTGGTATGATGAAAACAAGTCACTACCAAACACGGCGCTAATTTCTACACATGAGCAGTATTAATAACACACACCAATAAAGTGAAACAAAGTGTTGTTAGTATGAAAATACATAAGTTTGGTAATCTACTCTGCCTGCCATGCTTCAATCCGGCCACAGACCATGGAGCAACCTGCTCTGACTAGACTTCCCGCCTTGTGGTGGATACCTTAGCTATCAACAAACTTAAGGCACATTTACAAACGTTTCCCAACAGAAAATACCTGACTACTGCACTAAGTTGCAGTGTAAAAGTATAAAGTACTGATTTACTATCAATGTCATGTTAACCGACTGCTTATGGGAATAATTTTCCAGACGGAAATTAGCTAGATAGCTAACTGAACTAGCCATAGACTGTATTGTATACAGTCGTTGGAACTAGCCCTTTAACGAGGCCGGGCAAACATTAGCGTTTTAACGTATTGCACACCGGCTCATAACTACCAGCATACTACTACATTTCTAAGTTTATTAATGCTACCTCCTTTCATTTAACACCAAAGTGACTTATCTCATCTCATTATCTCTAGCCGCTTTATCCTTCTACAGGGTCGCAGGCAAGCTGGAGCCTATCCCAGCTGACTACGGGCAAAAGGCGGGGCACACCCTGGACAAGTCGCCAGGTCATCACAGGGCTGACACATAGACACAGACAACCATTCACACCTACGGTCAATTTAGAGTCACCAGTTAACCTAACCTGCATATCTTTGGACTGTGGGGGAAACCGGAGCACCCGGAGGAAACCCACGTGGACAAGGGGAGAACATGCAAACTCCACACAGAAAGGCCCTCTCCGGCCCTGGGGCTTGAACCCAGGACCTTCTTGCTGTGAGGCGACAGCACTAACCACTACACCACCGTGCCGCCCCCGAAGTGACTTATGTACCTGAAAAAAAAAAATGGTTGGCTGAGTACGCTGCTCTCACTCAGTCAAATGCACTGAAGGCTGCTGGCTGCCAACCGCTTACTGTAAGACCCGAAGAAGATCTCGCACATGTGTGCTGACACACAGAGGTAGAGAAGATGCATGGGGTATTCCAAGTTTAGAGGATGCGCACACGTTTAGGAATATGTTCTCTCGTTGTCGATTAGGGACCGGGAACATATGTAAATAAATAGGTTAGTCATTTGATACCCATGCAAAGATAATAACATGTTATGAGATGTTTACATCATATAGTGAAAGTCCCCAAGATGCATGAGCATATTTCTGTGAATTGCATTCCAAAGTGTCTAGAGTTCGTTCTGATGCCAGTAGCAGCAGGCAGGCAATGCACAGCACTAATAAATGGTTAAGCTATTTTGCCACAGAAGACAGCGGGTGTCTGCACAGTTATTTGAAATAAAAGTGCCCCCATTGAGATAGTCGGTATGTAAAAAATAACATCAGATGGCGCATTTTTGTTAAACGGGAAACGGGAAGAATTTTTATGCAATATGACATTATACTTTAGTGTTTGGGGAACTACAATAGACAGCGCATTCTTGGAAATGCCCCAGAGCCAATCAAAAACCGATGTAGATGGGATTCAGGGATGAACACAAAAATTTAAAAAAAGTATAATCTTCGCCCCATAGCCGATGTCATGATCTAATTATAGCTGATCTGAGGCCAACACTAGCCCGATGAATGTGTAGGGTACTTCTCGATTTTGGGCCAATCAAAAGCCGACGTAGATGGGAGCAGGGGTGAAAAAAACTGGCTCCGCTCTCTGGCCGATCATTGTACGATCAAATTATTTAAGAGTATTCCTATACGATCTTAGGCCAACAATGGCCCGATGCATGCGTGTTGTTGGGGAAGATGAGTAAGCCAGAAGTCAATCCTGGAATCTTCTGCTCTGTCATTAGACTTCTTGTCCCATCATGACACCTGGCAAAAAAAGGACTGATAAAAGTGAGAGCCTATGAAATGAGGATTTCGCTCAAGGTCGCATGACTTGCAACTAGGGTGACACAACAAAGATGCATTCTCATACCAGAAGTTGAACCCATCCCACCTGAGTGAAAATCAGGAATCCTGACCACTAGACCATATGGGACAGCGTTAAAGTTTAAAGGCCACCTTTACACCCAGGAGAACCCAGGAGTTTTCCAGAAAAGTAACTGTCAATTTTTATTTTATTTAGTTGTGTGGCTCGCAGTAAGAACTTTGTTGTGGTTAGTAAATGTATTATCCAGAACATTGCATGGGATAAAGGAGAGCCATGCCATCCAAACTTAGAATCTTCTCATCCATAATAAGACATGATATATCTTGCTCCACTCAGCTGATTTCTCCATGGAAAAGTTCACATCCATGCACAGGTTTGATTTTTATTCGAGTTTAAAACAACTTTACACTGTCCCATTTCTAAGGGGCTGCAGGAGTGATATCATGACCAAAAGCATGCAGGACTGAGTGGAGATTAGATTAGATTAGATTAGATTAGATTAGATTAGATTAGATTAGATTAGATTAGATTAGATATAACTTTATTGATCCCTTTGGGAGGGTTTCCTTAGGGAAATTAAGATTCCAGCAGCATCATTACAGGATAAAGAGAGAATAGAAAATAGAGAAAAAACTTCTAGATAAATTAAATTAAATTAAGTATTTACACATACAAATATAAAAAGAATAAGATATGCACATTATATTGCACATTGTCCAGTATTGCTTATTGTTAGGCTAGGCTACTGCTCCTTCCCATCCTCTGTCCTCCTGTTACCCCTCCTCCCCCCCAGAGAGGAGTTGTACAGTCTGATGGTGTGAGGGACAAATGAGTTTTTAAGTCTGTTTGTCCTGCCCTTGGGAAGGAGCATTCTGTCACTGAACAGGCTCCTCTGGTTGCTGATGATGGTGTGCAGAGGGTGACTGGCATCGTCCATGATGTTCAATAGTTTGTCCATAGTCCAATGCCACCGTCACCAGAGAGTCCAGCTTCATGCAGACCACAGAGCCGGTGTGCCTGATCAGGTTGTCCAGCCTGGATGTGTCCTTCTTGGATGTGCTGCCCCCCAGCACACCACAGTGTAAAACAGGACACTGGTGACCACGGACTGATAGAACATCCACAGGAGTTTCCTGCAGATGTTAAAGGACTGCAGCCTCCTAAGGAAGTATAGCCTGCTCTGTCCTTTCCTGTGTAAGTGATTGGTGTTGCAAGTCCAGTCCAGCTTGCTGTCCAGCCACAGCCCGAGGTACTTGTAGGAATCCACAGCCTCCACCTCAACTCCCTTGATCAGAACTGGGCGTGACCTTGGTCTGGACCTCCCAAAGTCAATGACCAGCTCCTTGGTCTTCAAGGTGTTGAGCTGCAGATGGTTCCTGTTGCACCACACAGCAAAGTCCCTCTCACACACACACACATACATATCATACAGATGTTATCTGTAAGAAAAATTTCCCTCTCTCAAAGGGTTGCTGGTCATAGCCCATGGTCAGACTGTGAGCAGAAGCTTCAAGCTTTGTCAGAGTTAGCTTTCAGAACACAGGTTTCAGTGGCCTTGTTGAAAAATGTCCTCACTTCAGAAAATGGTATAGGTAACTCAAAGAATGTTGAACCTTGGTCCTTTCTACTGAGCTTCAAAGGTGAGCTGTATTTGAACCATAAGGCATGTATTTTTTTTAGAACATGAAGAATTTTGACCATCAGGTCACTTGGAAAATGTTACCAGCATGACTTCAGTTCAAAAGGTTCTTGCCAACAAGTTATCATGTTGTCTCTGTATATCTCAGCGCTCTGTCACCTTTTCCAAATGATCGCACATCATCTGGCACAAATAATGATACAAAAGTACTTGTTTAACCTGCAAAATGATATAGTTAACTCAAAGAATGTTGAACCTTAGTCCTATCAACTGAGCTGTGCAGGCTGTAAGGTGAGCTGTCCTGAACCATAGGACATATTTTCTTTCCGAACATGAAGAAGATTGACCATCAGGTCACTTGGAAAAGGTTACAATCATGAGTCTGCTTTATAACAGTCATTCTAAAGTCTTATCTTGGTTCAAGGAACCCTTTCTTGTCATGGTATTGGACTCCTTTAACAAGCAACACCATTTTCAACCATACTTGTCTTTTGGGAATAAGGAGACCAATTGACTGAAAAGCAAGTCTGTTCCTCTGACAAAGACAGAATTCATCATTGGACCATCAGATTAAAACACTGATGCGCTCCTGACTGAGCTTTCCAGGCTCCGCTTTTCTGTTTCTGTAAGAGTCAAAGCATGTCAGGACTTTGGACACACATTTTCAACAGGTTCCTCTGATTCAATTAATGCCCTGCTCATACCATCTGCTGTTTGTCACATTCAAAAATGTTGTAATATACCTTTCCTTTGAACCCTCAAAACAGGGCACCCTCAAAAACCAACTTTTCCACTGATTGCCCATCATGTGACACAAATGGTGACAATAAGGATTCATATAAAATGTGAAGTTAACTGAAAGTTAGTTGACACCTTGGGCTTGTCACATTGGATGATGAGTGCTTAAGTTGAGCAAAAGTTGTCCACAGAATATACTCAGGTGGTGTTTACATTAGACCGTATCAGCGGATCATCAGATTAATGTTTTTAAAACGATTCGCGTGCACACAGCAACGCCAATACACGATTTGTGTGCACACAGCAACGCCAATACACGGATACGCTAATCACATGACTAATTAGACGGCACATCACATGATCCCACTGCATATCGGGCATGCGCAAGTCACTCACCACTTGCAAGTGGAAGGATGGCAAGCGAACACCTTCTCCAGCAAATAAACACATCTGGCTGTGATGTTCATGTTCTCACTGAGTTTAAGCACCTGAAGGAGGTAAATAAGTTGAAATGTGTAAATAAACCTCAGTGCAGCTCAGCGCTTCCTCCTGCGCTCCAAATCACTCCACTCTGAACAGTGAGTGCCCTCTGGAGGGTGCGCACTCTGGCCCTGCGCAGCTCACAGAGCACGCGAGTGAAGCGCACGAGCAGTGATTCGGGACTGAGCCGCTGTGTGTGTGATCCTAACGCCAGCGAATCAGAAGATGGATGTCACAGTGACGTTGTCCAATGATGACATCAGCTAGAGCTCAGCACTGCGTTTCCTCATATCTCAATGTTTACACAGCACCGGATCAGATACGAACTGGGTTGAATACGTGGGCCCTGGCGGATTCAAGTTGTTCCGCCTGTGGAGTCATTTCCCGGCATTTTAATGTGAACAGACAGTGCATCCGCGACGAAAACGAGATGGATACGGTCTAATGTAAACACCACCTCACACACTGAGGTGAGAACTACTATATGATCTTGGAAAGATCCCTGAATATATTGAGAAGGGTAATCCAGACAGGTTATGCTTTCATATTGAGCTCATCCTCTGAAAAAGCTTGAGTTCAGCGCAATGCCAACTTTGTACCTTGCTGGTATGGGCCATTCTATGTCAGCTTAGACCTCATGGCGCAATGGTAGCGCATCTGACTCCAGATCAGAAGGTTGCGTGTTCAAATCACGTTGAGGTCAGACGCCAAGATAATGCTTTTGGCTTTTTCCACAGTCTAATGCAGAAATTTTCAGAATCACTTTTATTGCCAGGTGTGTGGACACACACGAGGAATTTGACTACGGTTTCACTTAGCTCTCATAGTACAAAACAGATAAAAAAGCGTATACACAAAACAAACAAACAAAAAAAATGGTGCAATAGGTGCATAGTGCAAAGTAATCCAAGTAAGTCAAGTATGAAATAGATGAATATAAAGTATACACTGTGCACAGAATGACGGTATGAGTGTGCAGATATTTTGCAAGTGATCTTACTGATAGATGAATCTGGATTTTAGCTGTTCATCACAGAGACAGCCTGAGGGAAAAAACTATTCTTGTGTCTGGTTGTTTTTGCATACAGTGATCTATATCGTCTCCCTGAGGCGAGAAGATTAAACCGATTGTGCCCAGGGTGTGATGGGTCCGCAGAGATGTTACCTGCCCGTTGGGGCAGGTAACATCTGCCCCAATCTGGACTCCAATCTCTAGGATAACCATTCAGGATTTTGTCAAGCTCATGCAAAAAGCTAAGATTGCTCTGCTAACAACTCTTTCACCAATGTGCCTTTCATAACTTCACAACCTAATTTAATATGTTTCCAAAATTTGTCCATTGGGCTTGCTTGAAAAAATGCTGCAAAATACTGCTTGAGAAGCTTTCAGAACGCAGGTTTCAGTGGCCTTGTTGAAGGATGTCCTCACTTCAGAAAATGGTATAGGTAACTCAAAGAACTAGGTAACTTTTGTCCCATTTCCATCCTGCCTGTGCTGTCCAAGGTGTACGAAAAGCTTGTGTTGCGCTAGATGACTAACTTTCTCACAGACATCGCAATTCTAGGGCCTAATATCAGTGTGTACCGCAGGGGTCATACAACAACAACAATAATGTTGGCGATACGAGATGACATTCTCACAGCAATGAAGAAAGAGGAACTCATGTTTGCTGTCATGACCAACTTTAGCAAGGCCTTTGACACCATGACTTACGAGACTGTTCTCTGTAAACTTCATAGGTTCGGCTTTTCTAAATAAACCTTGAAGTGGGTTCTCAGCTATCTTTCTGAGCATCGACAATACATTCAAATAGACGATTGGACATCAGAGGAGCTTGCAGTTACATTTGGTGTCCCTCAAGGATCCATCCATCCTCGGGCCTGTCCTCTTTAATCTCTATGTCAATGACCTCTCCTCCAGGCTCCCCCGGACAGTGACGTCTCATCAATATGCTGGCCACACCACCTTCTACTCACATTGTAAACCATCTTCCTTAAATCAATGTTATGAAGAGATGCAGGGAGCTATTGACAAGCTAAGTGACTGGTCTTCAGACTCAAATCTTGTGTTAAACGCAGAAAAAAACAAATGCATGCTTTTCTCTATGCAGCAGATATCGCGAGTACATGGACTACATGACATTGACAAAAAACTGTTTTCCAATGGTAGAGAGCTTGAACGACTACAGCAAATGAAGCTCCAAGGAACACATGTTCACCAGCACCTTTTATGGACAGATCATGTCAACATGGTAACTGCATCATGTTATGCTACCCGTTCAGTGCTATGCAAGCTGAATAATATCGCCCCTTTTTCGGTGAGGAAACAACTCTAAGAATGCCTTATCCTCCATAAACTTGACTACAACAATGTTGTGTACCACCCTATTCCTGCCTATTTGATTCAGAGACTAGAACGAGTGCAGCTAGCAACTGCTGGATTTGTTCTTCGGCATTATGCCAATGTCAGGGACATAATCCAGTTAAAATGGCTTCCTACTGAAGACTGAAGGGACTATCATCTAATGTGCCTTGCAAATAAAGTGCTGTATTCTTTGGACTGGCCATCCTATCTTCCACTCCAATGCAGCACCAGTGACCAAGTACTAAGATCATCAGATGCTCTACGCTTAACTGTTCACAGGAAATATTGACTTTATTTCATATATATATATATATATATATATATATATATATATATATATATATATATATATATATATATATATATATATAACTGTATAAGATCAACAGGAACCTAAGGACCTTCATCCAGAACTCAATGGAAATGTGGAAGACAACCCTAGAGGCCAACTCAAAACCCATTGCCCAAGTCAACATCAAGTGCGGCATATACCAAGGAGATGCGCTATCACCACTGCTGTTCTTCATAGGCCTGAACCCCCTCAGTCAGATCATCACGAAGAGCGGCTACGGGTACCAATTCCGTAGTGGGGCAACAATCAGCCACCTGCTCTACATGGATGACATCAAGCTGTATGCCAGGAATGAGCGAGAAATAGACTCGCTGATCCACACCATCCGGATCTACAGCAATGACATAGGGATGTCATTCGGATTGGACAAGTGTGGCCGGATGGTCTCAAAGAGAGGCAAGATGATCAGGACTGAGGGGATTGACCTACCAGAGGGCAACATAGGTGATATCCAAGACAGCTACAAGTACCTTGGCATCCCACAGGCTAATGGAAACCATGAAGAGGCCACAAGGAAGTCAACCACAGCCAAATACCTCCAGAGAGTAAGGCAGGTCCTGAAAAGTCAGCTGAATGGTAAGAACAAGGTCCGAGCCATCAACATGTACGCACTACCAGTCATCAGATACCCCGCTGGTATCATAAACTGGCCAAAGGAGGAGATAGAAGCCACAGATATCAAGACTAGAAAGCTCCTCACCATGCATGGAGGGTTCCACCCCAAGTCCAGCACCCTGAGACTATACACTAAGCGGAAAGAGGGAGGCCGAGGGCTAGTGAGCATCAAGACCACGGTCCAGGATGAAACATCGAAAATCCGAGAATACATCAGAAAGATGGCCCCAAAGGATGAACTGCTAAGTGAATGTCTCAGGCAGCAGAACCCTGATGAGAGTGCAGAGAAGGAGGAACAGACAACCTGGAGGGACAAACACCTACATGGCATGTACCACCGTCAGATAGAGGAAGTTGCTGATATCAAGAAATCCTACCAGTGGCTGGATAATGCAGGACTGGCAGACAGCACAGAGGCACTAATCATGGCAGCACAAGAACAGGCCATAAGCACAAGAGCCATAGAGCCCAGGATCTACCAGAGTAGATCAGACCCAAGATGCAGACTGTGCAAAGAAGCCCCTGAAACAGTCCAGCACATAGTAGCAGGGTGTAAGATGCTAGCTGGATCAGCGTACATGGAGAGGCACAACCAAGTGGCTGGGATAGTATACAGGAACATCTGCAACCAGTATGGAATAGAAGTACCCAAGTCCCAATGGGCCATACCACAGAAGGTGGCTGAGAACAACAGGGCCAAGGTTCTGTGGGACTTCAGCTTCCAGACTGACAAACAGATCCTGGCTAACCAACCGGACATAGTGGTGGTGGACAAAGAGCAGAAGAGGGTGGTGGTGATAGATGTAGCGATCCCAGCTGACGCCAACATCAGGAAGAAGGAACATGAGAAACTTGAGAAGTATCAAGGGTTGAAAGAGCAGCTGGAACGGATGTGAAAGGTCAAGGGTTGCGTGGTCCCCGTGGTAGTGGGGGCACTTGGGGCAGTAACCCCCAAACTGGGAGAGTGGCTCCAGCAAATCCCAGGAACAACATCTGAAGCCTCAGTCCAGAAGAGCGCAGTCCTAGGAACATCGAAGATACTGCGCAGAACCCTCAAACTCCCAGGCCTCTGGTAGAGGACCCGAGCTTGAGGATGACATGGATACCACCCCCCGCCGGGGGTGAGAAGGAGATTATTATATATACAACCCCGATTCCAAAAAAGTTGGGACAAAGTACAAATTGTAAATAAAACAGAATGCAATGATGTGGA
This sequence comes from Neoarius graeffei, assembly GCF_027579695.1. Taxonomy (NCBI): domain Eukaryota; kingdom Metazoa; phylum Chordata; class Actinopteri; order Siluriformes; family Ariidae; genus Neoarius; species Neoarius graeffei. Next base: position 952,244 of record NC_083585.1, read on the forward strand.
AGTTTCAAAATTCCATGTTTTATTTAGAATAGAACATAGATGACATATCAAATGTTTAAACTGAGAAAATGTATCATTTAAAGAGAAAAATTAGGTGATTTTAAATTTCATGACAACACCACATCTCAAAAAAGTTGGGACAAGGCCATGTTTACCACTGTGAGACATCCCCTTTTCTCTTTACAACAGTCTGTAAACGTCTGGAGACTGAGGAGACAAGCTGCTCAAGTTCAGGGATAGGAATGTTAACCCATTCTTGTCTAATGTAGGATTCTAGTTGCTCAACTGCCTAAGGTCTTTTTTGTCGTATCTTCTGTTTTATGATGCGCCAAATGTTTTCTATAGGTGAAAGATCTGGACTGCAGGCTGGCCAGTTCAGTACCTGGACCCTTCTTCTACGCAGCCATGATGCTGTAATTGATGCAGTATATGGTTTGGCATTGTCATGTTGGAAAATGCAAGGTCTTCCCTGAAAGAGACATCATCTGGATGGGAGCATATGTTGCTCTAGAACCTGGATATACCTTTCAGCATGGATGGTGTCTTTCCAGATGTGTAAGCTGCCCATGCCACACGCACTAATGCAACTCCATACAATCAGAGATGCAGGCTTCTGAACTGAGTGCTGATAACAACTTGGGTCGTCCTTCTCCTCTTTAGTCCGAATGACACGGTGTCCCTGATTTCCATAAAGAACTTCAAATTTTGATTCCTCTGACCACAGAACAGTTTTCCACTTTGTCACAGTCCATTTAAAATGAGCCTTGGCCCAGAGAAGATGTCTGCGCTTCTGGATCATGTTTAGATACGGCTTCTTTGTTGAACTATAGAGTTTTAGCTGGCAACGGCAGATGACACGGTGAATTGTGTTCACAGATAATGTTCTCTGGAAATATTCCTGAGCCCATTTTGTGATTTCCAATATAGAAGCACACCTGTATGTGATGCAGTGCCGTCTAAGGGCCCGAAGATCACAGGCACCCAGTATGGTTTTCCGGCCTTGACCCTTACGCACAGAGATTCTTCCAGATTCTCTGAATCTTTTGATGATATTATGCACTGTAGATGATGATATGTTCAAACTCTTTGCAATTTTACACTGTCGAACTCCTTTCTGATATTGCTCTATTATTTGTCGGCGCAGAATTAGGGGGATTGGTGATCCTCTTCCCATCTTTACTTCTGAGAGCCGCTGCCACTCCAAGATGCTCTTTTTATACCCAGTCATGTTAATGACCTGTTGCCAATTGACCTAATGAGTTGCAATTTGGTCCTCCAGCTGTTCCTTTTTTGTACCTTTAACTTTTCCAGCCTCTTATTGCCCCTGTCCCAACTTTTTTGAGATGTGTTGCTGTCACGAAATTTGAAATGAGCCAATATTTGGCATGAAATTGCAAAATGTCTCACTTTTGACATTTGATATGTTGTCTATGTTCTATTGTGAATACAATATCAGTTTTTGAGATTTGTAAATTATTGCATTCTGTTTTTATTTACAATTTGTACTTTGTCCCAACTTTTTTGGAATCAGGGTTTGTAAACAGAGTCTTGAGATATGTTGGTGAGATGTAAATGGAATCTTGCGATATCTTGATAAACATGTGATGTTGGCTATGGAGTGCTCAATCTCCTTTTGGAATGACAACCAGTCAGCTTTCCGTAGGTTAAACCTTCTGCAGGTAGGGATGGTTGTTGCTTGGAGTGCAGATCTGACTTTGATGGCAATTGGTCGGTGCTGGGTATGAGGGATGGGATCCAGGACTTCCTTCACACTTCTGGAAGTGATTTTGCTGCTCACACAGGCAAGGTCTGGGTTATATCCCCATTTCCATCTGGCGCTGTGGAAATACTTGGATAGTTTGGCATTGTGGATTAGTGTCAGGTGTTTAGACTCAAGCCAGGTTTCAGCTCCATTTTGGTTGTTGCTCTCATAGCCCCATGATGTGCTGTGGGCATTGAAGTCACTGATGTGGAATCTCCTTTTGCATCTTTCTGGTAGTTCTGTGTGAATAAAGGGGGTTGGGGGTGGATTGTACACAGATGTAACAGATACGTTTGGGAGGGCAACTGTGATGGTTTCCATGTGCCCCTCTGTGGTGTGGGTAGAGACTTCCTCAATCTTGAGGTTTGGTCAGCTGAAAACGGCTGATCTGTGCTGTCTGTGTCGGATTTCTGCAACCAGTTTCATTCCAGGGATGACAGGTCGATGTTGTGCAGGGCCGATGTGGGTTTCCTGCATGCACAGTATATCAAAACGGTTGGCCATTGTTGCCAGTATGTCTGCCTTGCATCTGGAGAAACCTTTGATGTTGGTTGAGATGATTGACAGTGCAGGCCCGGTGAGGGGCAGGTGCTTGTGGGCTGTTGGGATTTAGCATGTGTCTTCATCATTTGATTGTGTGGGTAAGTATACAGAGCTTGGCCTACTGGCAGTATCAGATTAGAAAGTCCTGCTGAGTCCTTCCATCTCATTCAGCCAGCGTTTCCCAGGCTGCACCGCGGGGAGGTTTCTGTATCCGCAGCCCAATTCGGAACTGGCCAAGCACCTCCATAATTCCCTGTGGCTAGCTTCCTTGTCATATTTGGTCAACATATTTGACAGACTGAATAGTTTGAATCTGTCTTTGCAAGGCCGAGATTCCAATATGTTGGTCCTTGCTGACAAAGTGGAAACTTTCATCCAAAAACTTGTCCTGTGGCATGACTGCATAATTGTCTGAAATTGTGATGTTTCCCAGCCTCACAGACTTCATCACTGAGGCATGCAGCAGTGATTTCTCCTCTATTTTTCAATCAGCTGCAGATCACCTGTCTGAGCTTAAAGTCAGTCCCCCCAGTTTTTCGTGATTCTGCGATCGCGTGGATTCACGCGTAATCAGCCATATGCCGCATATTTCCGCGAGGCCGCATATTTCCTACTATGTCGCATAATTATTGCAAAATAACACAATCTACTGGCGGCATTGTGGGAAAAAGTGACATCATTGGTCACGTGCGCAGCCATTTTCACTGATCATTTCATTTTCACGCATGCGCACACACACGTGAAAGGATTGGAACAATCGTTAGTCATGGCGACTAACAAGTCGCACCTGCCGTCATTTATATCAGCAAGTGACCGAGCGAAGCAATATCCCTCGATTTTACATGCCAGTGGGGGAAAATTATTTTGTAGCCCATGTAACAAAGTACTAGACCATCGCCAAAAGTCAACTATAGAACACCACTTATTAGGCCAGAAGCACCTGAAGGCTGAAGAGAGTTGGCGGTCCAGAAGGCAAAGACAAATGACAATGACAGAATCATCAGAAAACAGAAAAACGGTGGCAACAGCTGAACGTGTACAGGTAAGACACAACGTTATTGTCATATAAGGTTTAGAATTGAGGTTTTGATACCTATTTGTAAACGATTGTCGAAGTCGCTTTGGGTTTAAAAAGCGTCCGCTAAGTGTGATGGTCTGTTGCTAGCGAGCTCGTTTGGGGTCAATCGAGGTAATGCTAGCTCTTGAAATGGAACATTTGCATGCGTTTTGGCATACAAACGTAACATGACTGATCATAAATTCGCACAACAGTATGGCGCATGAACGCCGCTGTTTATGTCTGTAACATCCGCAAGATTTTCATGTGGCTGTATACATGATGGAACTTAGACGGCTGGAGCAACTTAGCCTAGGTCTACTCAGTGCCATGAGTAAAATGCACTTGAAGTCATACCTCTGCAACCAGCCGTCAGAAAAATAAAAATAGATTGGCAAGAGAAAACATCAGTCCTATTCATGGTTTTAAAAAATGGTCCGTCATACAACACCTACAAATGACTGTTGTTCTCTTCATTTATCTGTCTCCCCATCATTCACGGGCACTCAGACACAGCTCCAACACATACCTGTGCAGGCACCGATGGTGTGTCTGGAGCTGAATGAATGAATGAGTGAATTAATTAAAGAAATAAGTTTTCCTGTTCAGGATTGAGAGGCATTCTACTACATTTACCAAAGTTAATTTAAAATAACGAATGAATATATGGCAGATGGTTGAAGCAGTGATTTGTGTGGTGAAGTGGACTAAAATCACTCAAATTTTGTATTTTGGTATTTTTGCGGACTTGTGAAGACTGGGTCCGCATGTGCACCGCACTCAATATTCCACTATCAAAGACGGACCATCCCCTGGTGAGACTATTCCGGTCAGAAAAAGTAATAAATGGAGGGAGCATTCCAAGGTCTCACCAGCTGCAGGAAAAGTACCTGGGAGATCTTTATGCAAAGGAGAAGTCTGAATTAAAGAAAAGGGTATCTGGGAAACATGTCGCAGTCATATTTGATGAGACACCTGATGTTGAGGGAAGGTGCGTTCTCAACATTTTGCTTGCGCCCCTGGAGAAAGACCCATCTGGAAGAATTGTAGCTTACCTGGCCAACACCATTTTTTTGGATGTGTGCAACCATTCCACTGTGTCCATGTCTGTGGTAAAAACACTGCAGGAGTTTGACATCGCCAATGAAAATGTCATCGTGTTTGACACAGACAATGCAGCATACATGCTGAAAGCTTATCGCGAAGCTTTGAAGTCTTTGTTTCCACAGTCCATTCACATAACCTGCACGGCACACATCATGAATTTGATTGGAGGTGCTTTCCGCAAGCCTTTCACTGAACTCAATGAATTCATGATGCACTTTAGTCAGATGTTCTACATGGCAGGAGGACGAAAAAGAAGATACCTGTCCCACTTGGCAGCCAAAATGGAAGGCTCCAAGGCAACAATGGCACCCAATCCCTGTGCTACCCGTTGGAACTCCTGGTTCTGTGCAGCAGAATACCACGCAAGACACTTCTCTTTCTACCGAGAGTTTCTTCAGTCAGAAATGCAGGTAGGCACAAAAGTAAATTCATCATGTAAATTTGCCATGTAACATTAACACTGCTGTGAAAAAAGCTAAAATACCTAAGTGATTAAAAATGTATAGAGGCGTATTGTTTGGGACCCATGTGCTAGGCTGCTTGTGTTATGTCTCATTGTCCCAGTATTAATAATCATTATCCATCAATTCCATAGGCCCTGCTGCTCCCAATACTCAGATAATAGTAATGAAACAGGTGAAATTTACATCAGCTTTATTTGTTTAATCTCATCACATCCTTTTGTCTTTTTTCCTTTTACTCCTTCAGGTTTGTGGTCGTAGTGCCCCAATGTCAGTGGAAAAACTTCATGAAGTATTCGAAGATCCTGTCCGAGTCCAGTGTCGACAAATCCAGTTGAGAATCATTTCAGACAAGTGCAAGGTGACGTTGCAACTGTTGGATGTTTTCCAAAGCAGAACCCCCGTCACAACGAAGGTGTTTAATTACCTTGAAGACTTGCAGATGAACCTAGCAGCAAACAAAGCGCTCCATGAAGATGTTTGTGCTGATTACTTCTCTCAGTTTCCCTTGACTGGGGTGCAAAAGTCAGAAATTCTCAGGCAGGTTGAGGAAGCATTCGGTGCAGCTGAAGAAAAGGTTACAAAATACATGTCCAACAGACAACCTGGGATTAAGTTTTTGAAACAGGTCAGGGTCTTCCAACCAAAATGCATTCCTTTCATGCCAACTTGCCCAAAAAGCTACAATACCATCCCTGGCTTCGATTCAGTGCCAAGTGAGGAGCTCAGCAACTACCTCAACAAGTTTGGTCCGGAAGCACTACAAGTTGCTGACAGTGGAACTGTCGACCTTGATGTGTTTTGGCTTGGCCTGCGAGAAAGGCTCCCAAGCATGAGCCAGTTGGCTTTGATGTACATGAATGCTGTGTCAAATTCAGCCGATGCCGAGCGCAGCAACAGCATATACAAACTTGTTCTGTCCAACAGGAGGCGGTCAACATCATGTAGCAACCTGAAGGCTCTAGTTTTCCTTTACTACAACCAGAAAATTCAGTGTGGTCTTTTTGAGTCAGAAGAGCCACATGATGAAATTGACATGTAAATGCCCATGGGACTATGTTTTTCGTTTTGCTATTGTTCGGTTGTCTGTTCATGTTGTCTTCAGTGTGTTGAGGAGTCACAAAAATACCAATGCACCCACAATCACCCACAATGCAGCGCCATCATGTGAAAATGTGTTCTTGTTTCTTGACTTATGGAAAGCATTAGACCTTTCTCATTGTCCAGATGGGATGGGAATCACTTATGTATTGTGAATATGAGAGACTGCCAATCATTTGTCTTTTTTGTTTTGGATAACTAATAATTATCTAGCATCACTCAGTACTGGGTTAAGTTCGGTTTTACACTCCAGTAGAAAAGTAATGATTCTGGCAAAAAAATAAAAAGGAAACAGTGTTTCTCAACCTGTCTGTCGTGATTTAGTCTTATTAAGCCTGTATTCACTTTTTGATGTTGTTTAAAAGTAAATAAAACAACAAAAAAGGGGCGCATAATTCTTCGCATAAAATGAGAAAATGCTGCCGCAAAATCAGTGATTTTGATCACATAATTCACGAAAAAACATCGCGCAATCCTGGTGGGACTGTAAAGTGCATATCACAGGTAAATTCAGGAGCAAGATCAATGTAATTCTCCTATTTTATATTAAACTTTGGTCAAATATCTGTAACATTCTGCATTCTCTGCAATTTTTTTACCTTGCACAATGCCAGAAAAATTCAGTTGAAATCAAGCCATTTGAGGCAAATTGGTCCGCCTCTGAAAAAACTTGGCATTTGAATTTCCTGGCAAATACTGATTTTCGTGATGCCATCTGTGGGACACCTCCCTCTGAATCCTACATCAGCACTGGTTTGTTTATGAGAAAATAACCTGGTGGTTTTCTGCAAATTTCTTCAACGTTATCGCGTAATTATTAAAATGGTTAACAGATGTATCGTAGGAGGGTGTAGCAACACCAATCTTGATGGGCTTAGTACTCATTGTTTTACAAAAGACCGGGTAATGAGAGAGAAATGGGAGTGCTTGGTCTACACAGGCTGTGCACTTAAACCGTGCAAAGCTCGCGCATCCTGCTTGTGCTTCCGCAGATAACGTCATGAATCTGGCTCCAGACTCCCTTGGGATTTTTCCAGGTGCGTTTTGTTATTTATTTTTTTTTCTGCTGTTGAAAGATGGCCTTGTGCAAAATTACCCTTCTGGATGAGTGTGTAAAGGGGCATGCTTTCATATAAAAAACACAAAATTGGTCCAGAATATGCCCTTTGAGCAGCAGTTAGTTTCTTATTTCAAGGAGGACTACCGGTCATTTTCATGGGTTCGGGACTCATTCGTTTCCACCGCAAACGATTTGTCACTGCAAATGCAACAGCAGCTTAATGAGCTGAAGAGTGACAGCAGGCTGAAGCACCTTTTTAGCACCTGTTCTCTTACATCCTTCTGGGTAACACTGATGCAGGAGTACCCCCAGCTCTGTGACATTGCCTTAAAAATTCTCCTACCTTTCGTGTCAACATACTTGTGTGATGCAGGCTTTTCAAAACTGACCACACTCAAAACTAAGTACCGCAATCATGCACAGATTGAGGATGACCTGAGGCTGTATTTAACTAAAATTGAGCTGAGAATTTGAAAACTCTGCCAAACAAAGTAGGCTCATATGTCACACTAAGATGTTTGTTAACACTACCTCTGGTACTCTGGTAGAGTGTGTTTGTTCGTTCATGTATTTGTTAGCAACTTTGCAGAACAAAATGTACAGACGGATTTTCATGAAAATTTTATGAGATACGTATCTTGGCCCAATGAAGAACTTAAATTTTGGAGGTGATCCAGAACCGCATCTGGATCCATTAATTTTTAAAAGGATATAGGGCTGTAGGTGTATTATGTTTATGTGTATGTAGATTGGTGTTAGGGTGGCACGGTGGTGTAGTGGTTAGCGCTGTCGCCTCACAGCAAGAAGGTCCTGGGTCCGGGGCCGGCGAGGGCCTTTCTGTGTGGAGTTTGCATGTTGTCCACGTGGGTTTCCTCCGGGTGCTCCGGTTTCCCCCACAGTCCAAAGACATGCAGGTTAGGTTAACTGGTGACTCTAAATTGACTGTAGGTGTGAATGGTTGTCTGTGTCTATGTGTCAGCCCTGTGATGACCTGGCGACTTGTCCAGGGTGTACCCTGCCTTTCGCCCGTAGTCAGCTGGGATAGGCTCCAGCTTGCCTGCGACCCTGTAGAAGGATAAAGCGGCTAGAGATAATGAGATGAGATTGGTGTTAAGTGATCAATCATTAATAATTAAATTGAATCAATCTCATTAATTAATACCATTAATTCATCTCATCTCATTATCTCTAGCCGCTTTATCCTTCTACAGGGTCGCAGGCAAGCTGGAGCCTATCCCAGCTGACTACGGGCGAAAGGCGGGGTACACCCTGGACAAGTCGCCAGGTCATCACAGGGCTGACACATAGACACAGACAACCATTCACATTCACACTTATGGTCAATTTAGAGTCACCAGTTAACCTAACCTGCATGTCTTTGGACTGTGGGGGAAACCGGAGCACCCGGAGGAAACCCACGTGGACACGGGGAGAACATGCAAACTCCACACAGAAAGGCCCTCGCCGGCCCCGGGGCTCGAACCCAGGACCTTCTTGCTGTGAGGCGACAGCGCTAACCACTACACCACCGTGCCGCCCACCATTAATTTTGGTGCTTAATAATAAATTACCAAACAGCTAAATTATGGTATATTCCAAATTATTATGGTCACTTACCAAGCTGCAGCTAATAGTATTCATATACACCTCAGAATTCTTTTGAGATTTGGGTGACTTCCAGAAATATCGGAACAGCAAACAAACATACACACAGTTTCAATGATAATGGAATTTATTATAACAAAGATAAAATTGAATAACAGCAGATGAACTCTTCAGCAGTGTGTGTGAGTGTGTGTAAGCCAAAGGATTAGCTCTGTGTGCTATCTAGACAAAGGAAGGCTAGCTAACATGTGCTTTTGAGGCCTAGTGGCCACGTGGTTGTGTGTGAGCATGTGTGTATGTGTGATAACAACAATTAAATGTTAACAATTAAAATACATTCAAATGGTCATCCGTGATATATGTGGAGTTGAATGTGGGCATGGGGGAGTGCGCTGTAAAGGTTGAATTGAATCAGGACTTAGAATATCATCTAAAGTTGAGACAAAAGACCTCGTGATAAAGAACAAAGGAGGGGGGAGGGTTCACCATGTGTTTCCTTACAGAACAAAGAGAGTTAGCTTTGGTTTGCTAGCTAAAGTGTGTATGAGGCCTAGTGTGTGTGTGACCACCTGTTGAAGCCTGGTCCCTGGGGACAAAAGGCTTCCCTAGAAAGCTAACCCAATAGCTTTATAGTATTATTAAATCTCCTGAAATCTTGATGAGGTCGATATATGTATAAGAATGAAATTAGAGTGTTAGAGAGGGAAAAGAGGCATGCATAACCTATCAATTAAACAATTGAGAGATTAAATCAAAATCGAACAATCATACAGTGTACACAAACCGTTCCTGAGTTTAAAATTCACACTACCTCAATAAATCAAAATTCCTGAGACTAGCTTTATTACTATGCCCAAAAGAATGCCAAGTCTTACTTCCGTATTTCGCCCTTCTGCAGAGGGCTGAGAATTTTTGGAGAAGGTGACTTTCACAGGAGCTCCTGAGAAGAAAATCTGTGAAAAACAGAGAATTCTTTGAGAAATTTCATTGCTCGTGCGAAGAAAAATCTCTGTAGAAACAAGGTGCACAGCTTTACTGAAGAGGTCCAGCCGCTTCTTTGTCTTCAGACTAAAAACCACTTGGGCTGCAGTTTTGCACGTGCTGATGAGGAACAGATGAAACCGGTTATATTCAAGTTGAGTCAAAATCGCACAATTCTCGAGTCTATCGTGGCCAAAGGTAAGTAAAAGAAACAGCGCGAAACTCTGATTCTAGACAAAAAGACGTTTAATCTAGTTTGCTCGGCCGAGCGGATCTCTCTGTGTCCAGACGGATTGAAGTCCAGATGGAAAAGAGAAAGAAGGAAGCGTTTTTCAGTTGCTTATAGAATTGTAGAGGAAGTGACGTAGATGATCCCGCCCATGCGTGATGTAGGTCAACGTGGAAGTTGGCTGATGGGAAATGTAGTTTCTTAAAGAGACGGGCTGCTGTTGTTCCTTGACGGACTGTACCTACAGGGCAAAATTGAACATTTTCAGTCTCAGACTGTTGTCTAACATTGTAATAATACAATAATACACGGCAATAAAAAAAGCCCAATAATAATAATAGCTGATCTATCTTTTTTTTGGGTGGGTGCGCTCAAAGTACACTTGGGCGGCATGGTTGTGAGTGGTTAGCACGGTCACCTCACAGCAAGAAGGTTCTGGGTTCGAACCCAGCAGCCGGCGAGGGCCTTTCTGTGTGGAGTTTGCATGTTCTCCCCGTGTCTGCGTGGGTTTCCTCCGGGTGCTCTGGTTTCCCCCACAATCCAAAGACATGCAGTTAGGTTGAAATGGGGCGGCCTTGGGCTGAGGTGCCCTTGAGCAAGGTACCTGACCCCTGACTGCTCCCCGGGTGCTCTGGTGTGCCTGCCCACTGCTCTGAGTGTGTGCGTGTGTTCACTGCTTCAGATGGGTTAAATGCAGAGGATGAATTTCACTGTGCTTGAAGTGTGCATATGATGAATAAAGGTTTCTTCTTCTTGCTACACTCAAAAAAATAAAACATTGGATTTACTTAACTGAGTTATGGCATCCGGTCCCACGAAACTGTGTTAATTTAGATGTATTGAATACAGTTATGTTTTGAATAACTCAACATAACTGTATTCAATACATCTAAATTAACACAGTTTCGTGGGACCGGTTGCCATAACTCGGTTAAGTAAATCCAATTTTTTTTTTTTCTTGAGTGTACAGTTGGGGGTGGGGGGTGATCAAAGTATGCTTGGTACAGTCAGGGGGGCCCAGATCGCAAATGTTTGAGAACCCCTGTCTAGACTATTTAGTTCTTTATTTTCCAAGTGTCTGGAAAGTGTGAAAACATTTGTGGGTATTGTGATGCGTGTTAAATGCAGAGAACAGTGAACAGAAGAACAGAAGAAATGTGCTTTAATTATGCAGCTGACAGAAGCTTGCTTTAGCTGGCACAATCTAGCCTCATCTATGTGTAGACCTTTTCTGAACACACTGTGAATGCACTGCTGCTTTTTGGCAGCTGGCAATGACAGCAGACCATCACAGATATCACTCACATGCTGTATATTCACAACTTGTCACTATTTCAAGTATATTTGTAGTTGATACAAGTATTTTAAATGTATTTTATATAAAGTGCATCATAATTTCTGTCATTTTAACCAAGGTAGTTGACAATTCTGTATTGTATACTTTTAAATGATGACCGTGCAGAATTATAAATTGTAAAACACAGTTTTGATTCTTCATGATATAAATATCCTAGTATATGTCCTTTACAAACATACGAAGGAACTTACATCTGCTGTTACACTATTACAGTATTTAAATACTTATATCTTATTATATATTTTAGTGTTGTTTTCAAGTATCTATATTTCTTTTCAATTATTTTCCTATTGATTTTACTCACTACATTGAGGAGTGCGCATGTGCCAGAGGTTAAAGACGCCGGTTTTTACAACTCCGTAACTATCAGCAAAAAAAAGGCGAATTTTTACAACTTTTACTTAAACTAACAAGACATCCTTGTAAGTTGGACATTCAAGGACCACGGAGATTGTCTTCAAACCATCATTTGCAATTTGAAGTGACTTGAAGCCAGTTTTGTCCCAACAACTAGTGATCGGCCTGGCGAGCCCGGCAGCGAGTTGTCTACACTTCTGTTTCACGCGGCTTAACCGTAGCAGGCTTAAAAGGAGCCCCCGCGGCGTGGTGTGTTCATCCCCACTCCTGCCAAATTTACATCGGAGTCCGCTAATTAGATCTACCCAGGTGGGAATTGTGTGATCTCTAAATTCCCACATACCGTCGATGCCATGCCTACTCAAGGACAAAAACAACTAAAGATGAGGACGTAGTCACTCTTGGTACCCTGAAAGAAATGCTAGATCAACAAAGGGCAAAATATAAGGACCTGTTGATGAGACAACAATCCACCTTTCAGTCTTTCATCGCAACAGTAATGGATACTAACAACAAAAGAATGGACAGTCTCATCCGTGAGGTGCAGGAAATAAAGGACAGTCTACAATTCTCCCAGGCAGAAATCCAAGACGGTAAAGCAAAACAACATGACCAGAGCCACAATATCAAGGAAGTTGAGATGAAAATAGATCGTCTAGGAGCTGACATCAACACGATCCTTCATAAATCCGATTACTTGGAGAACCAGTCTCGTCGTAATAACATTCTGATCGACAGCGTCCCTGACAACAAACAAGAGAACTGGTACCGATGTGAACAGAAAGTCAGAGAAATCCTCAAGGACAAACTCAAGCTCGACCCACTTAAGATTGAAATCGAACGTTCTCATCGTAATGGAAAATTCCAGGAAGACGGCCGGCCACGACCCATTGTTGTGAAACTTCTCCGATACAAAGACAAAGAAGCCATCATGCAGAGAGCAAAGTACCTCAAAGGATCGAACATCTACATCAACGAAGACTTTTCGGAAGCAGTACGCCAAAAGAGGAAAGAACTCCTCCCGGAAATGCGGGCAGCGAGAGAGAGAAAACGTGGCATACTTACGGTACGATCGGCTGGTCGTGCACCCATCGAGAGACACACCAAGGAGGGACAACACATGAAGAAACCAGACTCGACTAAGTCATCACCGGTAATCAAACCTCATGATCTCCACTACTGAAAAACAGCCATCTCTACCTTCACAAATAAGTAACAGTGACTTAAGTACCCTAGTTTTTAACCCCTTTGACTTAAATGAAAATGTTTATGAATCACACTTTTCATCTCTCGACCCGGATTTAAATTTCTTTAATAACTACTATACCGTAGTTCTTCTAAGAGCACCACACAGTATTACAACACTAACTCATTCATCAATACATGCAAATCAAGAAAAAGCAATTCTCTCTCTATGTTTCATTTAAATGTCAGGAGCCTTTCATGCCACTTTGAAGAGCTCAATGAATACCTATACTCTATAAAACATAGGTTCTCAGTAATTGTTCTCAGAGAGTCTTGGCTAACTGAAAATACAATCCACAATTATAACATACCCGGGTATAAAAGCATTCATCACTGTAGACTGAACAAGGTAGGTGGGGGGGTTCTCTATACATAAGAAATAATTTATCTTATACAGTATAGAAAGAAATGACTTGGAATTTGTAATCGATGAATCGGGCACACAGCGTATTTTTATTGAACTGTTTTCAAATGGTAATGAGGGGAAAAAATCGTCATTAGCTGCGTATACCGTCGTCCTAATACAGACATTCAACAATTTAATAACCAATTAACAGAATGCCTGAATAACATCAACAAAGAAAAGAGTACTTGCTACATTCTTGGAGACTATAACAGACTTACTTAAAACCTCGCATTCCCTCTACTACTGATCACATTAATAACATTTTCTCTAACTCCTTTTTCCCTCTTGTATACAAGCCCACCAGGATTACCCCACACTCTGCTACCTTAACTGATAACATATACACAAACACACTTAACATTGACTACACGGCTGGGATTATGGTAACAGATATATTGGATCACTTTCCAATATTCCTTATATCTGATTTAGTGGAACCAACTAGGAAGGAAGACAGACAAAATATCTTACCGTCTCATTAACATGACAAACATTAAGAAATTTACAGAATCCCTATCAGGTATAGTTTGGGACAACATACATAGCGAGGCGGACACAGAGAAAGCTTACAATCAGTTTCTTGAAACGTACGGATCTTTATATGAAAAATGTTTTCCTAAGAAAAATGCAAAAATTTTCAACCATTCTCAAAAAAAACTTGGTTAAGTAGCGGAATATTAAAATCAATACGCAGAAAAAACAAACTTTATGCTAAGTACGTCAAGAACCCTACACCTCTTAACCACAGTGTCTACAAAAAGTACCGAAATCAGCTAAATCATCTCCTTAGAACTGCAAAGAAAGAATACTATCACAGAAAGTTTACTGAAGCCGCTTCTAATATAAAACAAACATGGAGAATGATAAATGACATCTTAAATCGTGACAAAATAAAAACACCCGGTCCAAACAAAATTCAAATTGGAAATAAAACTATCGAAAATAAAGAAGAACTATGTGATGAATTCAATGATTTTTTTGTCAATATTGGGCCTTCACTAGAAAGCAAAATACAAAAAGGACCACAGGACCCTCTGAATTACATTACCTTACAAGTAGAATCTAATTTAGCGACCTTTATACCACCAACTAATGCCGAAATCACAGACATCGTCAAAAACCTAAAAGATTCATCTGCTGGGCATGATGAAATAAGTGCTAAAGTTCTAAAACTTTCCCTGCCCTATATCATTGCCCCTCTTACACACATTCTTACTCTTTCCTTGCAAAATGGAGTTGTTCCTCACTCACTAAAAGTCGCAAAGGTAACTCCCATCTTTAAAAGTAGTGATCCACTTAATATCAACAATTATCGACCCATATCTGCCCTCCCCTGTATATCTAAAGTTCTCGAAAAACTAATATATAACCGTCTTCTGAAACATTTAGATCATAATAACATCCTATACAAACACCAATATGGCTTCAGAAAGGGCTATTCCACCTCTATGGCACTGATTCAGTTAATGGACAAAATTTCCTCAGCTATAAACAACAAAGAGTACACCATTGGGATTTTTCTCGATTTATCTAAAACATTCGACACAGTAAATCATTCTATTCTACTAAGCAAACTAAAACGATATGGCATAAATGACTGTGCATTAAAATGGTTCTCTTCTTATCTGTCTGACAGACAATAATATGTAACAATTAACAACACTAAATCTACACTTAAAACAGTACAATGTGGAGTACCACAGGGATCAATTTTAGCACCTTTACTATTTCTAATTTACATCAATGACCTTGCACAAGCTTCCACAATCATCTTCTTTATCTTATTTGCAGATGACTCCAATCTTTTCCTTTCACACTCAAACTTTAATACTCTAATAAAACTAGCTAATCAAGAATTAGAAAAAGTTGTTATCTGGTTCGAGGCTAACAAATTATCTGTCAATGTCAAAAAAACATACTTCCTTATTTTCTGTAATAAAAATAAAACCTACAATAGAAATAACGCAAAAATCTTACTAAAAAGTATACCCCTTTCTCAAGAGTGTCAAGCTAAATTCTTAGGCGTAATAATCGATGACAAACTGACCTGGAAACCACATATAGCCATGTTATGTAATAAAATATCTAAAACTATTGGACTTATGGGAAAAATCAAACATCTTCTCACTCAACAAACCATTATCACCATATATAATAGCTTAATATACCCATATCTGACCTACGGAAATATTGTATGGGGATGTGCCTACAAAACTACACTACAGCCCCTAATACTACTCCAAAAAAGATTTGTTCATATGGCCACCGGATCCAGTTTTTATGCCCATTCTTTACCTCTATTTACGAAGCTTAAGATTTTAAATATTATTGATATCAATAGACTTCAGCTAAATATCTTCACTTTCCAATTTCTTAGAAATTCTCTTCCAGACACGTTTGATAGTTTTTTAAACCTTAATTCCCAATTTCATGCTTACAAAACTCGACAAAGCGACCAACTGCATATCCCCCTAGTGCGAACATCCCTAGGTCAAAAGAGTGTTCAATACAAATGTGTAATTGAATGGAATAACCTCCCCCTTCACTTTAAAAGTTTTACATCCATGATTAGTTTTAAACATAATCTCCAAAACCACCTATTTTCATTCACCAGCCACACTTGACCTTTATCTTTAAATATAGTTCAGTCTTGGATCAAATTGTAAAATATTACACTACACCATGCACCAGGCTTCTGTTATTAGTACAATATTTATTCACCATTCGAAATCAATCAATTATACTTTTTTTACTTTATGTATAGATCTTAGGTTACATTTTATTTGTTTCTTATTTTCACTCATTAACTTATATTTTGTTATCTGCAATTGACATTGTTTATATTTATTTTAGTTATGATACCAGTTACAGTTTAATGTATAATTTTGTTACCAATTATTATATTATTACTATCTTTGTTATTATTTGTTATTATTTACGATTGTTAATATAGTTATTCTCTAATTTGTTAAATTTGTATTAATTACTTGTTAATTTAAATGGGGGAAGACTTAAAACAAGCCATTGTGCTTTTTTTCTTCCCCCAGCATGTTTTCTGTTTTTGTTCAATTTATGTTTTCTTGTAAATCTCTTTTATTTGTCCCCAGACAGCGTGAGGAGAGCTCTCAGGACGACAAATGCACAGAAAGCCCCGGGTCCTGATAACATTCCTGGTCGTGTCCTGAGAGACTGTGCCGAGGAGCTCACAGATGTCTTTACAGACATCTTCAACATCTCGTTGAGCCAGGCTGTTGTCCCAACATGCCTCAAAACCACCACCATCATCCCGGTCCCGAAGAAGCCGTCTCCCTCCTGCTTCAATGACTACCGCCCTGTCGCACTCACTCCCATCCTCATGAAGTGCTTCGAGTGGCTAAGTCATGAGACATATCAAGTCTGCCCTCCCCCCCACCCTGGACCCTTTCCAATTTGCATATCAGTCCAACCGTTCGACCGATGACACCATCTCCACTGCCCTCCACTCAGCCCTCACCCACCTGGAGACAAAAGACTCATATGTCAGAATGCTGTTCATAGACTTTAGCTCAGCATTTAACACAATCATTCCTCAGCAGCTCATTCATAAACTGGACCAGCTGGGACTCAACAGCTCCCTGTGCAACTGGCTGCTGGACTTCCTGACGGGGAGACCACAGACTGTACGGGTCGGCAGCAACTCCTCCAGCACCATCACACTGAACACAGGGGCCCCCCGAGGATGTGTGCTAAGCCCCCTCCTCTTCACTTTGCTGACCCACGACTGCACACCAACATCCAGTTCAAATCTCTTCATTAAGTTTGTGGATGACATGACTGTGGTGGGTCTCATCAACAATGGCGATGAGACAATCTACAGGAGTGAGGTGAGCCGCTTGGCCATGTGGTGCAAGGACAACAATCTCCGTCTGAACGTGGAGAAGATGAAGGAGATTGTTGTGGACTTCAGGAGAGAGCACACCCAGCATGCTCCACTATCTATCGACGGTGCTGCAGTGGAGAGGGTGAGCAGCACCAAGTTTCTGGGTGTGCACATCTCTGAAGACCTGTCCTGGAGCAACAACACCGCATCACTGGCTAAAAAAGCCCAACAGCGTCTGTACTTCCTCCGCAAACTGAGGAGAGCAAGAGCCCCGGCCCCCATCATGCACACTTTCTACAGAGGCACCATCAAGAACATTCGGACCAGCTGCATCACCGTGTGGTACGGCGCCTGCACCGTGTCCTGCTGCAAGACTCTGCAGCGCATCGTGAGAGCAGCTGAGAGGATCATTGGTGTCTCTCTCCCTTCTCTAATGGATATTTATAACTCCCGCCTCACCCGCAAAGCCATCAGAATTGCAGGTGACCCCATCCACCCATCTCACAGCCTCTTCAGCCTGCTGCCATCGGGGAGGAGACTGCGGAGTCTCCGGGCCAAAACTAGCAGGCTCAAGAACAGTTTCTTTCACCAGGCAGTCAGGAGGCTCAACTCCCTCCCTGTTCTGCCCCTCCTCCCCCCTCTGCCCCCTGCCACAGATTCTGCTCACACACACCCCTGCCCCCCTTCAGCATCTGACATGTCATCCTCACAGTGTCCGCCCCCCAACACACACACACACACATACATCTCATCGTTCATTAACACACTGAACTCAGGGACCGCACATCTCACTTTACCTCACTCATTTGCACTATTCCGCACTACCTCATCTTAACAGCTGCTAGTTTGTTTATACTGCTTATTTCATTTTTACCTGCTATACCTCAAGTGCCCTTGACTGTTTTGTTTATTTGAACCAGTGTGTGTGTTTGTGTGTGTGTATATGTATGTATATGAGTGTTTAGTCTACGTCTAGTTCATATCTAGAGTGTTTCCCTAGTAACAATTTTATGTTCCCAGAACGTTCTGGGCACGTACGCCTTTGGTTGCCTATACGGTGCATATACGTTAGGTTTGGTTGCCACTTGGTTGCCATATGGTTGCCATGGAAAGTTTTTCTGACATTGCCCAAACGTTTCCTGTTGGTTACAACAACAACCTTCCCCTGCCCTTCCCCTAACCTTGCTGGTTGCATGTTTGGTTCCCTGAATGTTAGCCTAACGTCCCCCTGACGTTGTAGAATGTTATGTTTTGGTTAGATTTTGCTTTCAACTAATTAGCAACATCAACACAACTGCTAGCATATCTACATGAGAAAACTCAGTGATGAATGAACAGGCAAATTTGGCAGGTCTTGAAAGTTTAATGAGATAAAATATCAATAACAAATTTGAATAAAAAAATGTTTGAAAATAAAAAAATAAAATAGAAAAGTTTCTGAAAGTGTAACAGTGCATTCAATAAAACAATCATATATACAAAACAGAATAAAATAGAAAAGTTTCTGAAATGGTGCATTCAATAAAACACATTCAAAACAGAATAAAATAGAAATAACAGTTTTTTAAAGTGTAACTGTGCATTCAATAACAAACAAAATAGAATAAAAAAAATCACTTCACAAAAAAAAGAATAAAAATCACTGTTCACAATTCAATTGTCCATCCATTGCTGCTGACCAGCTGATCTGAAAAGAAAAAGGAACAAAATGTTTAAAAACAAGAACAATGAGCACATGTCCACAAAAGCATGATAAACCACCCTACTACCAACCACGAAATTTCTGTGATTGCACCAAATTATAGAGCAGAAGTATACCGTCTGTGTGGTGCAAATTTTAGAGTCTGCCCAAGGCATTCCTCCACTTCAGCTTCCGTATGGCCAGGAAATTTTTTGACACATGCAGCTAGAAGGCAAAATAAAGGAAAGTTACACATCAAAACCTAGTCAGTCAAGCATGGCATAAAAGTGATGTGATCAATATGTAAACACTTACCCTTTATAATCTTGCACAGAACGAGGTCATCAAAGGACATTTTGGCCCGTCTGCCCCGCAAGCTGTACTGGGCGAGTACCTCATTATTTGCTGCTCGGCGTAGCATACGGTGAATGGCTGCCCCTAAACCTGCCCCTCTGACAGTTTCAAGAAAATGTTGCTGTAAAAAAATAAAAATAATTATACAATGAAAATTACTGTAGCGAGCTTATTAGATAGATAGATAGATAGATAGATAGATAGATAGATAGATAGATCAAATTACCATCTTGTTCCACTTGTCTGGTTGTTCCAGACTCCTATCCAACTCCAGCAGCTCCATCACCATGCTGCATGGTTTAGCCAACACCACATCATCTTGCTGGAGTTGAGGCGTGTGTGTCGGGGCATTGGTCTCCACCAATGACTCGATCTTGTCAAACCTAGCCTCGGTCCTGTCAAACCTAGCCTGGAGCCTCCGCATCAAGCGACTCATGTGGGCCTCTGTGACTATGGGGACAAATGTGATGGAAGTTGTAATTTATAATGTACTTTCCTGAGTGAGTGAACTAGTTAGTGTGTATAAAAGTACTTACTTCTCTCAAACATGGCTGCGATAGCCGAGACACCCTGTCCGTCATGAAGTGCCCGGCTGCTGGCTGAAGTTTTCAAAAAGAAAATATTAGTTTTCCTGTTCATGATTTTGTATTCCAACATCTGTAAATGGGAACTTGAAAGCAACTGTACCTTGAACAGAGTCAAAAGAGGTTTCCAGTGATTCTTGGAGGTGCCTGGTTGACTGAATTGGGTGTAGTGCCCGGCTGCTGGCTGAAGTTTTCACAAAGAAAATGTTAGTTTTCATGTTAATGACTTTGTATTCCAACATCTGTAAATGGGAACTTGAAAGCAACTGTACCTTGAACAAGGTCAACAGGACTTGGGCTAGGGTGGTGAGGACTGGCTCCAGTCCCAGCTGGTGTTGACCCTGAAAAGATGGTGCATATGGATGTTAAGTCATTTATTGGGGGGGGGGTTCTTATACATGGTATTCGCAAAAGAAGAACCTATGATAATACATTAGACATTTACAAATAAATTGAAAAACACTTACATTGTGGTGGTAAGGGCATTGGGTCCTGCTGACCTGAAAAGAGCACACAAACATCAGATCAGTCACGTAATATATACCGGTATTCATCATGAATGTTAGCTCCAAGCTATGAATGATGATTTGGGAACTGTTAACTTACACACAGGGCTTCCAGGCACAGTCCGAGTCTTGGGTTGCTTCTTGGTTGCTGCTACCACTGGAGCAGAATCATCTGGAAGGAAAGACCATACAATGTGCAATGTAAATTTCTTGTAAATGACTTGAAAATGAACACTGAATTGAGTAACTAATGTTGTCATTAGTGAAGAGAGCTTACCATCAGAGGATTCGGAGACAAACCTCCTTGGGCACTTACGCTGCCTTATTGCAAAAGTGTTCACATCATCCTCTGTCTCAACACTTGAGGACTCCATCAATTGCAAACACTTCTGTTCAGCTTTGGCGTATGAATCTATGGAAAATGACTTTTAGTCAGTAGCACAAAAAAAAAAAAGTGCTGCCATAGAGAGAACAATTCAGTATATTCTATGTAGTGCATAGCAGCGATAGCTCACCTGTTTCGTACCAAGTTTTCTTAACGGGATGTTTGGCCCAAGTTGTATTTGGTGCTCGGCACTTCACAACATGCAATCGCACATTGTGTATCGTCCAGTAGCAGACCATGCCATGCTAAATATATATATATATATATATATATATATATATATAGTGCGATTTGCTGGGGGGGATGGTGGGGATCATCCCCCCCTCTGGTTTTTATCTCTGCTGAAAAAAATCCTTGGGGACAACCCTGTCAATAAAACAAACAAACCAAAAAAAAAGTTGACATGACAGGCATGTTGTGAGACAGTTTTCTATGGTCTACATTGCACTCACTTTCAAAATGACCCGAAGTGGCAGCTTTGACGTTCACGAACGTCTAGGGTTGCCAACCGTCCCGTATTGGGCGGGACATCCCGTTTTTTGGGTAATTTTTATTTGTCCCGTCAGGGACAGATCCTGCCCCTCACTCCAATGCTGTGGTGTAAATCGCGTAATTGCCGTGAGAAGCGCTATTACCGCGAGTCGCGGTCATCTGCGATTTAAAACCATTCACTGTTGCCATATCCTGAATTTTTAAGCTATACTGACAAAATAGGCATCAAAGTAAACTAGAGCAGATGGTGCAGCCAGTGGTGCAGCCAGTGGATACAACTTTTAGGGCATACCTAACAACGTGCTTTCTTTCTCTCTCTCCCCCCCCCCATCTGTCCCTCTGAGTTACATGTTGATCCTGGGATTGAGATGCTGGCCTCTTCTGCCCCTCGGACCTGCTTGATCCATCCTGGTGCCCTGTATCTGGTCGGAGTTTTATCGCCCCACTCCTGTGAAGGATGGCCCCATGAGGACAGTTGAGGGTTATACCTGTTAAAACTGTTAATGTTATAGTCAGGCTGTCTGTTGTTGCCCAAATGAGGATGGGTTCCCTTTTGAGTCTGGTTCCTCTCGAGGTTTCTTCCTCATGTCGTCTGAGGGAGTTTTTCCTTGCCACCGTCGCCACAGGCTTGCTCATTGGGGATAGATTAGGGATAAAATTAGCTCATGTTTTAAGTCGTTCAAATTCTGTAAAGCTGCTTTGTGACAATGTTTATTGTTAAAAGCGCTGTACAAATAAACTTGATTTGATTTGATTTGATAACTGTTCGATAAGGATAGCAGATAGCTTAAAAAAAAACCTTCCGAAACACTCCTGCCTTTGTGATGTCTTTCTCTCTTCTTCTTCTGCTATGAAGCATTGCAGAAGGTTCTTAGGGTTTTCAAATGGACAATTAAGCAAATATCAGGGTTTTACAGCTACAGCAAATCATTTTTCAGTTTATGACATTGCCTTCATAAATATGGCCTGATGAATTATTTGGCCAAAGTTTAAAAGAGAAAAATGAGACAATAATATTAGAATTGTTTGTTATTTTGCATTAAGTTACTTAAAAATATCCATTAATTGGTCTATTAATTTTTAAAAGCTCTATTTTAGAAATGAATTTGTAGTGGCCTACATTTGAAACGCTCACCTAAAGGCGATTCGGTACTGTAACTATTTTGGGGCGCTGGGGTGCGTGTACAGGGCCTGTACCGGTACTTGTCCGCACCCGGAACAAAGTGTCCCTCATTTGGATATGAGAAAGTTGGCAACCCTACGAACATCCCCAGCAAATAGATATATTGTAGATAATCAGAGTGTGAACGTGGATTTAGCGCCATGAATCACATCCTTACTGATGAGCGCAACAGAATGTATGTATCCACACTGACAGCCTTCTTTTCCTCGCTGTCAATGGGCCAGACGTGCGTTCCTTCCCTGCTGAGAAATTCGCAGAAATGTGGATTAAAGAAGGGCGAAACGCGGCGGATAGCGCACCGACGGGAAAGCAGAAAAGGCCACATGAACTGCACCATCAGAGCAAACTGTTCATTTAGTATTCATGTATTTCAGTGATTTTCGAGTCACTGTCCATTTAATCCGGAGGGAGAGAAACATCACAGCAACGCGACAAGCAATGCAAACTTTGTTGTGTGTTCGTGTATTTAGTCAGAGAGATAGGAAGATGAATTTACTATCTCTGGTTTAGTGTTCGTTTTCATTTAGTGTT
Organism: Neoarius graeffei; assembly: GCF_027579695.1. Classification (NCBI taxonomy): domain Eukaryota; kingdom Metazoa; phylum Chordata; class Actinopteri; order Siluriformes; family Ariidae; genus Neoarius; species Neoarius graeffei. The sequence goes on from NC_083585.1 coordinate 975,090, forward strand.
ATTCATTTGATATCATCGGATGTTATTGAGCTGTTAGCCTATTGTTACCTTAATTTTGTGACGTTTCATGATTAAAAAAAATAAAAAATCCCCCCTTCTGGTTTTTTGACAAATCGCACCCTGTATATATTTATTTTATATATATATATATATATATATATATATATATATATATATATATATATATATATATATATGCATATATATATATTTGCTATCAAAAGTATATAGGCATATATGTAAGCATACATATTTGCTATGTATCGACAAAAAAAAAAAAAAAAAAGACTCGTACCTCAGAAGTGTGTCCAAGCCATGAAGATGGCACAACCTCAATAGCATTGTCTGTGAACTCATCTGTGAAAACAAAGGCATCATTAGCAACTTTCCTTGACCACAAACGTTTGAGACATATTTGCAAAACAGACGGAATTCTCCTTTAAGGTATAACCACAACCAGAAAGAAATCACAAATTACCTTTTCGAAAGTAGAGTACTTGAACAGAAGCAGGCTTCAGTACTTCCAACAGAGATGTTTGCTTCCAAATCCAAGTTCCGGGTAGTGACTTTACTACACGCACCTACGTCCTCTTATCCATCTGTCCAGCCAATGAGGAGTGTTCGTTTTGCGTCACATGCCGTTGCGTCAGGCAACCTGACCAATCAACAACTTACAGTGGCTAGGTCTCGTTTCTTCCTGTAGACCCCATGGGAACAAATCCAATGGATAAGGGAATCTGAACTATAAAATAAGTTACTTATTTTATAGTTCAGATTCCCTTATCCATTGGATTTAATACATGATGATTATTAACTTTTATGACAACCCTTCACACCAACAAAGTGTTGTTTTTCAACAGACAGTAAAAGTTACGTTACGTTTTCTGTGCAACCTCTGAACTACAATGCTTGTCTCGTGCTATATTCTAAACTCTAAGCAATGTGGTTTGAGTGAGCTAGGCTAACAGAGTACTGCAGTAAACATGTTGCTGATCTTTGCAGCCTACAAAAGTAGGCCCTTACTTGAGGTTTTATCCACCAACATACTATATTTTGTCAAATAATACATGGGGAAATCCGTACTGCTGTTATGCCGGCGTTCTGAGGCACAAATACACAGACATTTTAACAGAGAACACCGTCACCTACACGACATGTATATCGATATGGGGTAATCATGCGTAATCTCGGCGCTATGGCATTAGCCATGCTAAGGTATGCTACATAGCATTATATCAGCGTGCTAAATCACAACAAAGGTGAAAGAATTATGTACAAGTTCTTTGTCAGATGGGAGACTGGAAAAGACGTGTTTTAGAGATACCAACAATGATTCACTTTGTATAATGTGACCGGAGATGATTGCACGCATAGCAGCTAACTGCTAGGTGAATACTATTCACATTTATACAGAATAAAATAACACATTACCTGATCGCACGTACTGTAAATCCAGATAACGTACACTGGCGCTGGTAGTTCTAAATCCAACAAGGAGACTCGGTGAAATTTTCAAATAGCTAAATAAAAGGGCTATCGTAGCATCCATTAAGTCCGCCATTTTGTTATTTGCCTTAGAGCTGTTTGAAAGCACAGAGAATTCTGGGTAATGTGCAGGATGATGATGCATCGAAGCTACCTAGTTGGACTTTTATTTTTAGAAAATAAGAAGAGAAGAGAAGTGGATTTTTGTATTGCAGCAGATTTTGTTAGTGGTACAGGGTGGATTTGGTTGTTGTTGGGACAAAGTACAAATAAGTTGATCAATGGAGCTGGGTGTGAGTGAGTTGGGGCAACAATAGTACCAGAAGTATGTGCATGAGAAAATGTAGTTGGGGCAACAATAGGGATAATGTACCAGAAGTATGTGCATGAGAAAATGTAGGCATTATTGTAATGCAGCATGTTTTGAGGGAGAAATGTGTGACCACAACTTAAAGGTCAAACTTTTGTTGCTGCTCTGCCATATTATCAGGAGCCAATTTGCACCACACAAGACTGTGCACCAAGTCACAACAACCCATTGCCAAACCATGTTCACCCTCTTCATATGATATATGCTGCAGCCTGCTCATTACAGATCACTTGAATTCCACAAAAAACATCACCACTTACAATCCAAACAAATTTAGCCTATAAGTTCATTTCTGCAAATCAGCCACACTCTACCCACATTGCACTAACTAGAAAAACATTTAACCTGTCCATTTTGCTTTCACCATTCCCTTCTTGCCCAGTAAAATATCTTTTACATTTAACACTCAAAATGCTTCCTTTCCTTCGTTCTTAATTGGGTCTCCTGGAATTGAATTGGAGTCGCCTGAAATAACCAATAGAAGGAAAATACTGAAAATAAAAATGTTCAACTAATTATGTTATACATTACAAATAAAATGCTATATATCAGCTTTGAAAAGAAAACATCCACATAACTGAAGGCTAGGCTGCTGATCAAAATATAGAATATGTGACACTGTGCAATCTCTATAAAATCTAAAAAATGTGTATGGGGTCATGAGAAATTGGTGATGTAAAAATGGGGTCCCAGGCCAAAAAAGGTTGGCAACCTAGACAGTCAAAACACATTACTCAGGAATGTACATGGGTTTGTCGCCTATTTTTGTGAAAATTTCCTTGCAGTATATCTCACAACTCAACATAGACTAGCCTATTTATCTGGCCTAGTATGCACACGTTCTGTTGACCATGGCGTTTTCAATGTGTGAGGGTTGGATTCCAAACCAAAATGGCACGACATAACAATGCATGACAAAAGGAAAGTTATATGTGACAGTTTACTATGGCAAAAAAAAAAATAGGCTACAAGTACAAAAGAGGTTGAAATAAAAGATTAAAAGATAATTTAGCCAGCATCAGGAAAAGCAGATAGTATAGTTCTCAGAACAACAAAAAAACAACCAAACATAACGTTGTGTGGAGGTTATAGTGTAACCAAATGATAACATTTCAGTTGGTTAGTTACCTCAACGTTTCGGGGACGTTTGGCTTCGTTAGGTTTATGCATAACCATGAGGAAACGTTCTCTAAATGTTAGTTGTTGGTTACGTTCTAACAAACCTTTAGAGAACCATAGGCTAACGGTACATTAACGTTCTGTGTTACTAGGGTTATACTGTTTATATTGTCTGTTTGAGTGTTTAGTCTTTGTGTAGTTCTTATCTAGTGTTTATACTGTTTATATTGTCTGAGTGTTTAGTCTATGTCTTGTTCTTATCTAGTGTTTATACTGTTTATTTATACTGTTTATATTGTTTGTTTTTTTAATTATTCTATTTTTATTTTTATTTATTGCATTGCCTGTTTGCACCGTGGGTCAGAGAGGACTGAAATTTAATCTGTGCTGTATGTCGAGCATGTATAGCATATTTGACAATAAAGTTGACTTGACTTGACTTATCATGTGCAAATAAATAAATACATTTCAAAATTCTATGATATACATATTTTTTCAAAACTTTACCTCATTTTTTCTCTTCTGATCGCTTCAATCAAATTTTTAGCTTATGTGAAATCATAAATAAAAGGGTGAAATATTTATATGTACATTTTACATGTGTAAGCAGAGTGTTTACACTAAATAGCAATATTTTTCTCTCCAAAAAATGCAGCATTGTTTCAAATATATGTTGTGAGCTGTATTTTGTATTTGCATCAGCAAATTTGTATTATATCTGCTTATTACTAGCATGTAAACAAGGCTGTATTGCCAGAATTATTAACAGACTAGTTAACATTTGAGAGATTACACACCTAGCTTCAGTTTGTTAGTTACTGTTACCCAAAATCTCGGGTAACAAGCTTTCTTTATTCTTGCTTTCTTTATTCTTGCACTTCAAGGTAATTTAAGGAATTCTTTTTTTATTCTTTAACTGAAGGATTTTTTTTTTTTTAAATACAAGACTTAGCACTTTTACTTGGGTATAAAATTGGTCTGCTTCTACCACTTCTGGTCACATGCCTGCCACAGAATGAGAATAAATCAGTTGTGCTATAATAATGAATAATACATGCATGCTTACCTTTGGCCCAGGCTCACCAGGGGGTCCTTGTTCACCTTTGTCACCCTGAGATTGCTTTTGACAACATGTTGAATGATTTATCAGTGAATTGCTTCAATATGTTTGAAGATTCTGGGGATGTTTCTTTCTTAATTATGATTATTATATTTATTTATTTATTTATTTATTTGGGGGGGGTTGAGAAACAGCACATTGGTGTTTAATTATTTCACCATCTGGTACCTACTTGGTTAAAATAAACAGCAACTGTAATATGCACAGAGTGTATAAAGCGCTCCATAGTGTTCTTTTTTTTCTGCCATCACTCCCGATGGCATTTTTTAATATCCCACACAACAAAGCAAAATGCCCATTTCCTCTCCATGTTTTTTGAAAGAGGACAGACATTCTGCTTTGAACTGCCCTGAGTCAACAGGAAATGTTTCTGTGAATTATGTGTTATGTGTTTTTATATCTTGTGCTTAAGAACAACATGGTGAAATATGTTAGAAAACCATGAAATTGACTCTGATATTTCCTTATTCACTTACCAAGATCTTTGATACTAAAACAGCTCTGAGTTGGGAATCTGAGACATGAGTAACATACTGTGACAACAATTGGTATTTAGGGTGGGCATTATTTAATTCCAATAATGTCTATATGCTTGTCTATGTGATAGAAAGACACTGATCAATGCTAAACTAGTGACAGAGCACTGAAAATTAAGCCTCTTATGGGCAATTTTTGAGGTCAGGGAACAGTGGGCCAATGAGCTGCCTTCAGCGAATAAATTTATAGTAAGATAGATAGATGAAGTTTATTGCCTCTGCTGGGAATTTTGGGAAAAAAACTGGAGAGAAAAAGCACCAGATGCTTTTGATCTCTGTGTTCTGGGCCCAGTGCGCTTCCGGTGCAGCACTCTGTTCACCTCACACCTGAGATAGGACTCAAACCCACAATCCCTGGCTCATGGAAAACGTTGGTATCAAAGACCTCAGAACTAGCGAATGATGGTTTCAATCTCTCAACCTCTGGGTAATGGGCCCAGCACACTCTCACTGCACCACTCAGCCCCTGTGGGACTAAAAGGCACAATTCCTGGTTTAAGAGGCTAGTGCCTTATCCATTCGGTCACCACTGTACCCTACTGAAATAGTACAGTCACTCAGAAACTGCTAGGGTTGTTCTTCAGATTTTTCTCATCTCGGATACAGAATTTTCTTTTATGTGTACTCAATTTGCTCAGTTGAAATACTTTGCTGGGTCTGCACCAAAGTCAAACACTTGCAAAGTCTGGCTTTAATGTCAGCACATCCTCATTTCATGAATATCAGTCATGAATATATGTATACAAGTCAGAGCACTTGTTTAATTATGCATTATGTCTTTTTATGTCTTGTGCTTAAGAACAACATGGTGAAAAATGTTAGAAAACAATGAAATCGACTCTGATTTTTCCTTATTCACTTTGATACCAAAACAGCTCTGAGTTGTGAGTCTTAGACATGAGTAACATACTGTGACAGCTGTTGGTACTGGGGGTGGGCCTTATTTCATTCCCATAATGTCTATGTGCTTGTCTTCGTGATACAAAGACACTGATCAATGCCAAACTAGTGACAGAACACTGAAAATCAGGCCTCCTTGTGGACAATTTTCAAGGTCATGGAATGGTGGGCCATTAAGCTGCCTTCAGCAAATAAATTTATAGTCAGATAGATAGATGAAGTTTATTGCCTCTGCTGGGAATTTTGAGAACACCACTGTCAAGAAAAAGCAGCAAATGGTTTTGATCTCTGGGTTCTGAGCCCAGCACACTTCTGGTGTGGAACTCTGCTTATATACAACTCAGCTTGTTTGATATTTTGTGTTTTTACGTCGGAGATGTGCGGTTATGGATACACAACTTTTGAGACTAGTGATATGCCTGTTGCTCTTTCTGGGACTTTTTAATGTTATATCAGCGGGCCCATTTGGTCATGACTCCATTGTTTACGAATGAGAACAGTTGCTAGCACTGCGCAGCACAAAGTTGCTCCCCTGGGATAGATTTACGATCCCGGTGGAAATAAGGAGAAGGAAGAGGGGCTGCAGATCGGGAGTGAAGTGCCAAGTGAAGAGAAGACGATATAATCCACCGGTACCGGCTGTCATTATGGGTAATGTGAGATCTCTCCTGAACAAGATGGAAGAGCTAATGACGCTTACCAAAACGCAGTGGCAATATCGGGAGTGCAGTCTCATGTGCTTCTCAGAGACATGGATGAATGAACTCACCCCTGACTCGCATGTAGCACTTGATGGATTTCAACTTGTGAGATCGGATAGGAGAGCAGTGGAGAGTGGAAAGAAGCGAGGTGGGGGGCTTGCGATATATGCGAACAACAAATGGTATAACCCATATCACGTTAGAGTTAAAGAACAGTGCTGCACCCCGAACATAGAAGTTCTAGCAGTTAGTATCAGACCTTTGCAAATTTCAAGAGAATTTAAACATGTTATTGTCATAGCTGTGTATATTCCCCCGTCAGCTGCTTCTATGTCAGCCTGTGACTTTCTACTCACTGTAGTATCCCGGTTACAAACATCTCACCCTCAAGCCCTCCTCCTCATCTCTGGGGACTTTAACCATGCCCCTTTGACAGCCACTATCCCTACATTTACACAGTATGTAGACTGTAAAACGAGGGATAATAGAACTTTGGACTTATTTTATGCTAACATTAAGAAAGCATATAGAGCATTACCCCTTCCCCCATTGGGTTGTTCAGACCACAATCTTGTCCATCTTCTCCCTGACTACATACCCTTAGTGAAAAGACAACCACCAATGTATAGATATGTGAGGAAATGGACTGAAGATAACTCTGAGATTTTAAGAGACTGTTTTGAGAAGACAGAATGGGAAGTTCTGTGCAATCCTGATGATGATGAGGATATTGACAATATTGCACATTGTGCTACAGACTATATGAAGTTTTGTATGGACATTGTAGTTCCCTTAAAAAAAGTGAAATGTTTTGCAAATAATAAGCCCTGGGTTACCCCTGAACTGAAGGCCCTACTCAATGAGAAAAAGAGGGTGTTTAAATCTGGAGACAAAGAGGAATTGAGGAGAGTACAGAAAGAGTTAAAAGGGGCAATAAGGAAGGGGAAAGACACCTACAAGAGGAAGCTTGAGGAACGCCTCCAGAGGAAACATGCAAGGGAGGTTTGGAGGGGCCTGAAAACGATCTCTGGCCATGGCAAAGATAAGGGAAAGGGCCTAGAAGCAGGTGATAAGCAGTGGGCAAATACATTAAATCTGCATTTTAACCGCTTTGATGTCGCCACCCTCACTACCATCCATGGCCCTGCTTACCAAAGCCCACTCCCACCTCTATCCATTATTATCCCCTCATTGTCATCAGCAGAGCCGCTCTCTTTTAACTCCATTACCCTCCAATCCTCATCTGGGCAGTCGGAGCATCCCCCTGTCTCTTCAGTAACTAGCGATGTCATCACAGCTCTATTACAGCATCTGTAAGAAAATTTTCCCCCTCTCAAAGGGTTGCTGGTCATAGCCCATGGTTAGACTGTGAGCAGAAGCTTCGAGCTTTGTCAGAGTTAGCTTTCAGAACACAGGTTTCAGTGGCCTTGTTGAAAGATGTCCTTGCTTCAGAAAATGGTACAGGTAACTCCAAGAATGTTGAACCTTGGTCCAATCTACTGAGTTGTGCATGCTCTAAGGTGAGCTTTCTTGAACCATAGGACATGTATTTTCTTTTAGAACATGAAGCATTTTAACCATCAGGTCAATTGAAAAATGTTACCAGCATGATTCCGGATCAGAAGGTTGTGTGTTCAAGCCAACAAGGTGTCATCTTGTCTTTGTATAACTCATACAAAACACCTTTTCCAAATTATTGCCCATCATCTGGCACAAATAATGATCAAAAGTACTTGTTTAACCTGCAAAATGATATAGTTAACTCATAGAATTTGAATCTTGGTCCTATCTACTGAGCTGTGCAGGCTATAAGGTGAGCTGTACTGAACCATAGGACATATTTTCTTTTCAAACATGAAAAAGATTGACCATCAGGTCACTTGGAAAATGTTACCATCATGAAGTATGCTTTATGACCATTATTCTAAAGTCTTATCTTGGTTCATGGAATCCCTTTCTTGTTATGGTATTGGACTCCTTTGACAAGCATCACAATTTTCAACCATACCTGTCTTTATGGAACAAGGAGACCAATTGACTAAAAAGCAAGTCTGTTCCTCAGGCAACAGCAAATCAGCATGCTTGCTGCAGTTTCTATAGTGTAGTGGTTATCACATAGGGTTGCCAACCGTCCCGATTTGCCCGGGACGTCCCGAATTTTAGGTGAATTTAATTTGTCCTGCGAGGAACAGCTCCTGTCCCGTATTCCAATCGCAGTCACAGTTTTTGATGAAATATGGATGAAATATTTTATCCAATAGTAGCAGACTGGTGATTGATGACACATTCTGAACAGGGATCTTTGATAGGCTACTGTGATAAGGCGCCAAAACTCATGCAAACGTTGCTGTGGGAGACGGTTGTTGAGTTCAGTTCAGTCAGTGGTTCTCTGCTCGTGAACAAGTCAGTGAAAATGGATGAACCTGGTAAGAAAAAGAAGCTTTGCAGCTACAACAAGGAATGGGAAGCAAAAAGGTCGTGGGTTAAAGCCACCACAGACGCTATGAGAGCATTTTGTACATTATGCCGCCGAGAGATATCTATTGGTCATGGTGGCGAGCACAACTTATCCCGCCATGAAGACACAGACTCGCACAAAAGGGCTGTGCTATTTAAAGGAGCTAGCAACATCAGTACATTCTTCGCCACATCTACTTCTGAAATCGACAAAATTTCTGCAAGCGAGGTAGCCTATGTGTATCACACCATCAAACACGGCCATAGCTATAACACCGCGGACTGTACAGTGAAATTAAATGGGACCTTATTTCAAGACTCGAGTGTTGCTAAGAAGATGCAATTGGGAAGAACCAAAGCAGAGATGATAACCATGAATGTCTTGGGACCAAGCACTGTGGGGAAAATAGTGTCTGACCTTTCTAGTTCTACAGATGATGGTGAGCCAATTTATTTTTCACTTGCTAGCGATGCCTCGAACAAGGGAAATAGGAAAATGTTTCCAGTATGTGTGAGGTATTTCTCCACGTCGGATAGTGTACAATCCAAGCTGTTGGATTTCTATGAAGACAGCGACGAAACTGCAAATGGAATACACCAGGCTCTTATTGCCTGCCTTGACATGTATGGGCTTAATGTTAAAAACATCACCGCGTATGCCGCCGACAATGCAAATGTGAACTTTGGAAAGCACCATTCTGTCTACAAATTGCTCAGCAGCACAAACGATAGCATTCTAAAAGTTAACTGCCCTGCCCATGTCGCACACAACGCATGCAAGTATGCGAGCGATAAGCTGACAGTGGATATCGAGACCATCGTTTTGAAAATTTACAATAATTTCTCTCTGTCATCATCTCAGCGAGAGGAACTGCGGTCCTTTTTTTCTTTCACTGACATTGAGTGGCGGGAGATATTGCATCATGTGAGCACTAGGTGGCTCTCTTTACATCCAGCTGTGACACGTCTCCTGGAAACTTGGCCTGCACTTACCTCCTACTTCAGGTCCTTAGGGGAACAGGGTCCGGTGGCACTGAGGAAGATATTTGAAGATGAGGAAAAAACTGACACTGCAAAGATTTACTTGTGCTTTTTTCACAATGTTGGGGCCGTCTTTGACCAACTTGTTAAGAAGCTTGAGGAAACTGATCTGTGCATCACTGATGTCTATGAGGAGCTGAGACAGTTCAGGCAAAAAATGCTCCAAAGGAAGGAAGACAGCTTCTTCGGCTATCAGACCAAGAGGCTGATGGAGAAGGTGCCAGGAGTCAAAAATCAAAGATGACTTTGAGACGTTTTATGACTCAGCCATTCAATACATCGACAAGTGGTTTGACTTCTCACCTGACAATGTAATGGTGCAGCTGAAGCCAATAGGCCTATATGATGAGCTCTCCTTCCCAGACCTAGAAAAGATGGTGCCTGCTCTAAAACTTTCAGACACAATCAATATGGATGAGCTATATGAAGAGTTCTGCAACAGCAGGGAAGAAATCAAGAAGCACTCAAAGGATGCCACAGAATCCACTGGTGAAAAATGGGTGGCTATCTTTGAAAATGTTGGGAAAGAAAAGATGACAAACATATTCAAGATCATCTCCTTCGTCCTCAGCATGCCAGGCTCTAATGCCTTTGTGGAAAGGATTTTCTTTTTGATGAGTGGGAAATGGTCCGATGCCAGGAACCGATGCAGCACATATCTTATAAAGAACGAACTCCTTGTCACTGTGAACTGTCACTTGTCCTGCAAGGAATTCTACCTGACAGTGCAGAAGGACAAGAAGATGCTGGAATCAGTCAGGAGCAGCAGGAAATATCCCTGGAAGGTGTAGGCCTTACTGGTGAGTCTTCATTTGAATTTGTCTATATATCTTATTTATGCAACCCACACACTTGGGGTGGCAGTATTTCTCAATCTAAATATCATTTTAATTTGTCTATGTTGTATCTTGTTTATGCAACCCACACATATAACTTCATGGGGTGGCAGTACTTCTCAATCTAAATATCATTTTAATTTGTCTATGTGTCCTGTTTATGCAACACACACACACACAAGTTCATGGGATGGCAGTATTTCTCAAGCTAAATATCATGTTTTTTTTTTCTTATTTACTGCAGGATAAGAGGATGTCCATGCCACTGTTCTGTAAATAGTTTGGGCTGTGCAGAAAGATGAGGAGATGCTGGAAACTGGAATAGCCATGGAAGAAGTAACTGGTGAGCCTTCATTTGAATTTGTCTGTATATCTTATTTATGCAACCCACACACTTCCACTATAACATGGAGTGGCAGTATTTCTCAATCTAAATATAATTTTAATTTGTCTATGTTGTATCTTGTTTATGCAACCCACACACATATAACTTCATGGGGTGGCAGTATTTCTCAATCTAAATATCATTTGTTTTTTTCTTATTTACTGCAGGATAAGAGGATGTCCATGCCACTGTTCTGTAAATAGTTTGGGCTGTGCAGAAGGATGAGGAGATGCTGGAATCTGGAAAAGCCATGAAAGAAGTAACTGGGGAGCCTTCATTTGAATGTCCATATAAACATCTTATTATACACACATAAGTTCATGGGATGGCAGTAGGCTATTTCTCAATCTAAATATCCTTTCTTTCTCTTATTTATTGCAGGATAAGAGGAGGCCCATGCCATACTGAAAAGATGCAGACCAACAACATATTCTCTTAAGTTTTAATAAATAGTTTAAAAAACTTGCATACATTTCTGTCTTTGCTTTTCCTTCAAGATATGCCCCTCAAATAGAATAACTATGACAATGGTTGGTTTAGGCCTAAAGCTTTTCAGAGTTTGAGAAATTTGAGAGACACTTGTAGGCCTAATGATTGTTTTGACTATTACTTAAACACAATACAGTTTTGCTCGTGCAGTATTAATTTACCAAAATTATACTGAAATTAGTAGGATTGTGGTCTGGATAAGGAAACGTTATGATTGCCATCGTGGGGCAGTGCAGATAGGCCTTGGGAAAAAAAAGTCCTGCATTTGGGTTGAAAGTGTCCCTCTTTTGGGGTTCAGAGAGTTGGCAGCCCTATTATCACATTTGTCTCACACGCGAAAGGATCCTGGTTTGAAACCAGGCAGAAACAGTGCTTGATTTCTTGGACTGAGAAGTAAATAAACATTAAGCTGCCGTTGCTGCTCTGTGTGTGACTTTTGGAACAACCGAGAACCTGACAAACCTTCAGGTATTTTTTCCCCTGTCCCCAAAAACCAATCGTCTTACCGAACTGGGAATCATATTAAACCAATCGTGTTGTTTTCTATCCCAGTGGCCACTGAAAGTGCAGTCATGTTATGTTTCTCTCCTCAATCATTTAAAGAGGGACTTGATCTTATATTCAATCTATTTTCTCTCCCCAACTCCATCTGCTGCCATCTGTTGGTTACACAATGCTCTACAATTACCAGAAGAGATGGAAACAGTTTCAAAGAACTTCCTGTTTCTCCAGTGAACAAAAATATAAATGCAACACCGAAGATCTAGAAACATTTTATGAACCTATGGTTTAATCTAGTGTTGTAGAACTCGAGACTGATCTCATGACCACTTTTTGAAGGTTTCGGTCACGTCTCGGAGTTGACCACATTTTTACTCAGTCTTGTCTTGGTCTCAGACATGGAGGACTCGAGATTTTATCTCAAGACCGGTCAAGACCACAACTCTGGGGATTTCACTAAAATTCCTGTGCACTGTCTGATTTATGTGTTAACATCGTTATTGTGATTGGATGTAAAATTTCCTGCTTCAAATGCGACCAATAACATGACTCATTACGATGTGTTTCGACAAGGAAACACATCGCAAACCGTAATGGGGAAGAAAAAAAAATAGGTACCCTATAGGTCCATGTGGCTACTGCTTACAAATAAAATAGTTTTCTGATCCCATGTCCATACAGTAAATATAGCATCTATACATGTTATCAATTCTACTCGCCTCATTTCTTGAAAGCATCACTGTTAGGTTTCTTCACCTCTGGCCCTCACCATCTCGAGATCAGTCCCCTCGCGTCACCCAGACATCTGGGGGTGAGTCGCAGAAAAAAGAAAGGAACCCCACAATCTTTAGTTCGCAATCTTTATTCGCAAGTCCCCCCTGAGACGAGAGTATACAGGGGTTTTATACATGTGTATGTGAGTGAAACCTTGGATCAATCATGACAATTTTAAACAAAGACTATCTTTAGTCTAACAAAGAAGTGTCTTCTCCACTGGACGAAGGTCAGGTTACACAGGAATAGTTTAAAATCACTGTTATAGTATATGTAAGCTCTAAAATATTAAAATCATAAAGTCTTAACACCTTGTACAGCAATGAGGCTAATATAAATCTATAAAACTATAAAACTAACATGAATCACTTAATGCAGCTTTAAATCTAACATTAAATCTAACATTTAATCATTTCAATTTCAAATTCAACACTGAAGAGACTGGTTAAATCTAACAATCCTAAATCACGTGTAGCTATAAAACTAACTTAAATCATGGCTTTAAATCTAACTTTTAATCCCAAATACACGTTGGATATGCAGCTGTGGGTGTGTATGGGTGTGTCTGACATCATTGCAGACCTTGGCACTGTTCAGACACAATAATCTAATCAATAATACACATTTCATATCAAAATAAGCAGAATGTTCTGATGATATGATAGCAATGTTCAGACAGAATGGAATTTTTAAACAATGTCTAGCTGAGACAGAAGGTCATTTTAACTGAACAGAATAAATCCTTACAATTTTGTCACAAAATAAATTACTGCCTTCTTGGTCAAGAACAAATACTTACAATTATTTATCCTTACAAAGGAATAAAACCTTACAATCACCAAGCTGTGAGCAGCATCAGGGCTTGGAGTGTTTTGGTTACCAATTTTGTTTAGTGTATTTTGTTCTAAATACAGTGCTGTGAACTCGATCTATTTTCAAAATAGTACGAAAGCACTTGTTCATGAATTGTCTTCAAAGCATTATTTAGAACTATTGAGCACATTTTGTTTCACAAGTGGAGTGTAAAGACTGAAATAAAAAATACAATTAACAAATTAAAGCAAATAGCAGAAGTTTGATATCGCCTTCTCAATCTATCTGCCAAAAAGCTCAAAAAACCTTACAAAACCTTTCATTTGACCTTTCAGAAGGACCAAACAAAAGCCGTGTTAATCAAAAAGGTAACTTTTCTTAAAATGAACACCACTTACTCGATATCGAATCAGTAGCCTTGGTGAACCACGAGGTGAATTTCGTTTATCTTTTTATCTGCCGATTATCTTATGACACTACGAAGTTATAACGAGGTTTCTCTTATTCCGTTTCTAAAAGTTTTGCTATTGTTACACTCATTCTTACAGCACGATGACATAGTGGCTACTGCCTCGCTTCGCCTTTATGAGGCAGTAGCCACAAAAAAAGCCCAAAACAAACAGTGGATTAAATGCTGAGCTGCAGAGCAGGAGTGTCTATGAGCCAGATGTTGGTGTGCATTTTTTTTGTGCATGTATGAGCATGCGGTGTTACTGAGTGCTAGCAGCGGTTCCCTGGTGTAAACAATAGCCCCATGGCTATACGCCAGCTGCCCCAATATGAGTGCGAACAGAAGTCCCCAAACAAGCAGAAAAAACACGAGTGTTCTGAACATAGTTCATGTAGTAAAATAAATAGCAGTTCAAAGAAACTAAGTAAACTGTGAAAAACTGACTGTGTACCACAGTCACATTGGGAGAGGAAGCCTTGACCAGGTCAAGTATTGGGGATAAATGGGTCCATATGGCTGCGGGGCCCTTTTCTTTTGATGAGCTGATTGTGCCAAAGCAGACAGGTTCCTCCACTCCACCAACACTTGATGGGTAACACAACATTTCTTTCATTTTAGGCCCTTGTGCTAGCCGCTAGGTGCTAACATGTCACCTCATGACCTTGATCAACATCTGTTTAAACAATCTTTCTCTACAGTGTTGTAAATATAATATCTAAATCAAGTGCACACGAACATGTTGATAACACAGTTGATGAGCAATTAACCCACTCTATGTGCAGACAATAATATTGATGAAATATTGAGGAGGAGGAGAAAAGACGGACCACACTGACGTTAAAATTTCCTCCACTAAAGGAAGTGACATCACATGCTGTTGGACAGGTGACTTTGGAGCAAACCATTGCTGAGTTAAAGGGGTTTTGCCAGTGGCTAACACAGTTGACAGAGATTTCTCGGACACATGCAAAGTGAATAATTGAATATGTAGTGAGTCAAATAGATTTAAAAACACCTTTATCATGTTTTAATGGTTATTTTCAACAAAAATGATGAAAATAATATACAAAAACATGCATCCTACTGTTAATTTGGAGAGCAAACCTTGAGCTTTAACAAATCAGACAGCACAAAAAAAAATCCAATGTAGTGTACGCAATTTCTGCAAAATAAACGATGGGACTTGCTGACGTTTTGTATTAAATTTAAAAAGAATGTGTATCAATATAAAATTGATAATTTTTTGAAGTGAATATTTTGTAAAATGAATAAATACAACCTGTGGACATGACATGTACCCCTAATTATTGAATGAACTGAATAAGTTAGGACAATGGATGAAAAAGATCGACATGAGTATTAAAATAGAACATCTCCAAAAGACTGCCTTGTTAGGAACAGCGAGAATATTGCGGAAAGTTTTGGAAAAATGAAAATGATGCTTATGAAGAAACAATTAAATTCCTTTGGACCTTCGGCTACTAGTTGTAGCTCGCTCCTGAGGACAAATCCGGTTTAACATCTATATACTGAGAAATGTAGAAACACATCTAATAATAATTATAATAACAATAATAATAATAATAATAATAATAAATTAACTAAGTAGGGAAATACTAGGAGAAATGCTAAAGGTTGATGAATAATGTAAATAATAATGGGTGTTAGACAGCGCTGTGTGTTCTGCGTGGCTCTTGACTGCCATTGTGTGGCCACGTTTAGGAAGTGCACGTTCCTTTTGTTGATTAAAGTCACAGCGTTTCAGCAATAAATCTGTAAGAAATAGCTGGGGGGGGGCTTATCAGTGCGAGGCTTGTTGCCTGTTAGAAAATGAATTTAATAATAATAATAATAATAATAATAATAATAATAATAACTTATGTTGTACTGGATGGCTGTTGGTTTCCCTCATGTGGCCACATTTGGAAACTTGACTCGCTGCATTTTCAGTCAATAAATTGGTTGAAATAATGAAATGATCCAATAATTGTAATGTAGGATATGGATGCATGCCGCTCCCATCCCATTCATCCATGAGAGATGTGAAGAGCGTGGGTTTATTTGTCACCATTGGGTATTAATGCCTGCGTTCAACCCACTGTACTGCATGGCAGTTTGATCAACACTGGAGTGTGAATTGAGGAATACTGTAGACATGTAATAAATTAAGTAGTTAGATCAAAAATAATCAAAATAAATAATCACAAAACTAAATAAATACATCAATCTGGTCAAAACAGAGTGTAAATGAATATACATTTACTGTAACCCAGATTGGGAAGATGATGGGCCTTAAACCCCCATTTACTGTGAGCATTGTGTTTATAGACCCTTTTCACTCAAGTGACCTTCGTAAACGCGACCGCCATTTTGGACATGAAGAAATAACGGTTTATGGCACAGACCCTTTCGGTTCTCGCTCATCTAGCTGCTACAATGACTGCTTAGACTGCAACAATAATACCTAACACACATTTAAGTATCCGTCATAAAGATGTGAAACTCGTCGAGTGACTAGTGTGTTCATTGATAAGCTAACACAATCTAAAAGTAGACATACCATCACACTGCCCTGGCGCTGTGTACAGTTTACCTTCTATGGTTTGTGCACTCACTATTTGCCATTACTTTCTCCAACCCAGTGTTCGAACTATGCCGATATTTTTGGGGGGTCCCTTTTTTTTCCCTTGGGGGGGGGGGGGGGGGGGTGCTTGCGCTTGTCTCAGAGCGCGGATCTCCAAACACATGAGAAGCCTATCTTACGCACATATCACGCGGACTCCACACATCCACACACGCATCGCGTCTGAAGTCATAACTCATCAGGGGAAATCATGTCCGCATTGGCATGTTCAAAAAAACAACCTCGCGTCAACAATGATACCACACACAAGAAAAAAAAAAAACAGTCAGGCTACTCAACACATCTGATCCACAGCAGCACCAAAGCATCACTGGAAATCATGTCAACAACCAATCTTCCATTTCAACACGCGTCAACAAACAAATGGCACCACAAACTTGAACGAATCGGTCAGGCTACCGATTCCAAACCCACAGCAGACGAATAATTAAATGCATCTTACCTTAAAGCAGAATCGACCACAAAGGAAGTGTGTTGGCACTGTTGGCACACTTCCTTTCTACTAGTTTGTGTCCCCAACCTGGCAGCAGCAGTCGTTGTCATATCAGTTTATTTTATCTTTGATGTAAACACAACACTTCGGATATGCAAATGCTTCCCCTTACACACGATTGCAAAGTCAATAAACATCATTTTGCCAATATTTTAGAGACCATCCATCTTCTCTGTCGGTCAGCATTTGTCGGGATCCGATAAAATGATAAATCTTGCCTTGTGTGTTGATGGTTACTACATCCAGGTGCACAACAATATAGTGGTATGATGGAAGTCTTGCTGAAAGTAAAAACTTTCTTTGATGGCTATATTCCTTTCGATGCTTCGCCGTCATTCCTCGTTGTTGGCTGTGGTAGACTACTGGTAGTCCATGTCCAAAATGGCGGCCGCGTTTGTCGTGACGTCATGTGAAAAGGGTCTATAGAGAAGAAAAGGCCTGGGAGTAGACAGTGCTGAGTGTGTTCATTAGAGCGCTGGCTTAATTTTGACAGATGGGTTTGATGTTCTGCATGTTGGTTTATTTTGCCCAACTGGTGAAATGAATAAGATTTCCCTGTAAATGAAACTTGGAGTGTAAGAATGAGGTTAGTGTTGGTGAAAATGCAGCGAATTTAGAACTTTATAAATTCTGTATTAAATGTTGCATTTGTGAGAGCTGATAAAGTAAGGTCTGATATTTGTTATTGCATTCCTTTCTCTGCTGCTGCTGGTAACTTAGATAAATTAGTGGCATGTTCACTGACATTTATATAACTATTTTGTCTATTTTTAAAATATTTTATCTTAACCATTCAAGCACCAACCACCAAAGCAAATTCCTTGTATGTGAGAACCAACTTGGCAATAAACTCGATTCTGATTCAGATTCATGAGTCTCATACACACACGCACACACACACACACACACAGAGGGTAAACATTGAGTGACATGCACTTCTTAAACTTGTCCATACGATGGTAGTCAAGATCTACACAGAACAACACGCAGCACTGCCAAAAACAAAACAAAACAACAAACAAACAAAAAACCAAACAAAAACGTTTATTTATTTTATTCATCACTTTTTAATCTTCCTCCAATTATTTCTTTAAATGACCTATTATTATTTTTTAACATAAAAATATTTGAATATTTTGATATAAATGTCCCTTGTGACAATGTCATTACTATGTAGTTTTAAAAATTGTGATCGGAGGGCAATTTTGGGAATGAGACTCGCAATGGGGCCCTCATCTAAATGAAGAAAACTCTCCTCATCGACTGCCTCACCTGAAACACAGAAAACAGTAGTTGTACGTTGTGGGTCTTATAATGGCACAAATTATCCAGCTAACCCACTGCCATCCCAGCCCTTATCCACAGACACACAGTACACATTTTACTGTGTATTATATTGTATACTATTGTTGATAAATATAAGTATTGTAGTTTTCCATTGCAGAAACTTCCAGCAATTACACGCTTACCTCCAAAACCATCTGTGAGCTCGTGAAGCTCCTATTTTGCAAGTTTGTTTTTGACACAGCTGTCCGTTTATATGCATACAAAGGCTGCAGGAAAAACACACATCTGTCAAAACAAAATCAACATGTCTGTCTCAATGAAGAAAAGCAGCAGCAACATGTCGTAACATTTGATGATATCTGTGTCAATACGAATAAGGATTGACATTCACCACCTGTATCACCATGCAAACTGGCTAACTGTGAATAAATTTTTCCATGTAATTTTGCTGCCTTTACAGCAGGGAGAGTTTGTATAAGCACATCATAATATTACAACCCTTAATCTGTGTAGCTTTAAACTGCCCCCTTGCCAGTCGTCGTCTTCCCGGGCACAAAGACTGTTCATTGGGGGAAAAACAGTGCTTTTAAATGTAGCGTGACCCAGCGGCTGGGGTGTTTCGACTCAACAGCAGCCCAACAGCTGCGCAAGATTAGAAGTGACCGTGCCTGAGCACACTGGACAATGCCGAGCTGTTAAAACTACACAAAACTACACAACATGGTCGTCACAAACAAAGCATTATTTGTTTACGTTACTTAATCAGATCATCCACAATCATTGCTGAAAATCAGCAGGGGAAGGAGCTTAGAAACAGCTGGTTACGGCTTGTGGCTCCTTGTCCCATTGACTGTCCATTCCCTTCCCTGTCGGTTCCCTTCTGCCTGTGGATCGCCACTTTGCTGATCCGCTGAAACTACTTTGTTTACTGCCCTCCAAAATCAGCCCTTTTCCAGTGCATTTTGAAAGATACTGGACAGGACAGTTGGAAGAATAGATTTTTTTTTAATTGTAATGTAGCGCAAATACTATAACGACCGATTTAAATGGACGCAGCTGCTGGGTAGATTGCATCATATCTGACTGTCCTCAACCACTAAGCCAGCAGCTGGGTTATAGAAAGCAACTCAGAATGAGTTAAAATAACCCAAGAATATGACCCCACAGCCTCGACCCAGCGTTTAGGTTGGGGAAGGAAGAAAAACAAGGCAGCGTTTCTTCGAGGGTGCTTGTGTGGTGAAGCGTCGGCTCCGTTAACAGTGTACACAGACATCGGTGTGGATCAGAGCTGAGTGCCGGGCCGAGTAATAAGGCGATGTTCTGCGTTCTGTGACCTGTAGCTGTAGTGGACCGAGGAGTTTAGAATCCGGGCCTTGAAGCCGCAGACGGGCTCAAAAGGGAACGCCAATGTTGCACAAACACAGAGTGCTTTTACTAACCTCATTACAGTGATGGCTGTTTGTTTGTTTGTTGACAGGGAGTAACTGCGCATGAGCAGACCATGATCTGTCGGCAGTTGTTTGCAGTTCGCTCAGCCGATCAAAACGGCGTAAAAAATAATGTGAATGATAATGTTTCTGTGCACAGAAAGGATGAAGAATGCGCTCGCCAGTGAAAAGCTGTGGCGTTCTGTTTCTTTTTGAATGTGTTTTACTGCGGGACCGTTGTTCTTAGGCCTGAGGCCCGCCCACTCCGGGTCTCAACTCGGTCCTGTAGAGACTGTATAAAGGCTGTGGGCGCTGGCAGTGACATGAACTGAGCGGCTTGACTTGGAGAAAGCAGCGCGATGTCTGGCAGAGGAAAGGGCGGCAAGGGGCTCGGGAAAGGAGGCGCTAAGCGGCACCGGAAAGTTCTTCGCGACAACATCCAGGGAATCACCAAGCCGGCTATTCGCCGTCTGGCTCGCCGTGGCGGTGTGAAGCGCATTTCTGGCCTGATCTACGAAGAGACTCGCGGTGTGCTGAAAGTGTTCCTGGAGAACGTGATCCGCGACGCCGTCACTTACACGGAGCATGCCAAGAGAAAGACCGTCACCGCTATGGATGTGGTGTACGCCCTGAAACGCCAGGGACGCACTCTGTACGGCTTCGGCGGTTAAACGCTCCGACACTGAGCCGCACCAACACAACGGCTCTTTTAAGAGCCACCCAAACATCCACAAAGAGCTCTTTCTCCATGAGTGTGTGTGTGAGAGAGGGGAAAAAGAAAAGTAGTGTGTGTATATAACTTTTTAATTCTCAGATAATATACTTGCTGTTTCGTTCTGCACTACACTGAGCCACAGCAACGAAATCTCGTTCTAATGTGTATTGTTTGATGCAAATCTGAAGGAAAATAAAGTCTATTTAAAATGAAGCAGAGAACAGGAAACTGCAGACACGAGTAACATCAGTAATACTTAACCGCTTCTATATGAAAGCTGTGTGAGAGAGAAACGCTTCAGATGGTGGTAATAGAAATATAAGAATGGAATGAATTCTTATCTATAAAATTCTTCCATCAGTGCTGTGAATATAAAACGGCGGGAAGGGAGACAAAGCGAGGCGGAGGGGAAGGAAGTGGGCGGAGCGGTAGGAGGCGCCCCGTATGAGGAGGTTTGGAACTCTGGCCAATAAAATATGTTCCTGCCTCGTGTCTAATTACACTGCGGACCTGTAAATAGAGCGGCCGCGAGGCGGGCCTTATTCATTCTCTTACAGTTTAGCCGAGGAGCAGCGCCATGCCCGAGCCACCTAAAAGCGCGCCCAAGAAGGGCTCCAAGAAAGCCGTGACCAAGGCGGCTGGTAAAGGAGGCAAGAAGCGCAGAAAGTCCAGGAAGGAGAGCTACGCTATCTACGTGTACAAGGTCCTGAAGCAGGTTCATCCCGACACCGGCATCTCGTCTAAGGCTATGGGCATCATGAACTCCTTCGTCAATGACATTTTCGAGCGTATCGCCGGTGAGTCCTCTCGTCTGGCTCACTACAACAAGCGCTCCACCATCACCTCCAGAGAGATCCAGACCGCTGTGCGCCTTTTACTGCCTGGCGAGCTGGCCAAGCACGCCGTGTCCGAGGGCACAAAGGCCGTCACCAAGTACACCAGCTCCAAGTAAAGCGCGCTGCTGCTGCGGCCGCCTTCAGCAACCCAACGGCTCTTTTAAGAGCCACCCACTTTCTCATAGAAGAGCAAATTCGTGTCTCTCTCTTCGTGCTGTTCCCTTGTTTTATAATAAATGCAGAATTGAATAAAAATTTATTTACGGGAGATACAGCGAGAAAAATTACCACATCAAGAAAACAGACCTCCATCAATGAGCAAATAAAGGAGCTATTTTACTTGCAAAGCGAAAATAACCGAGTAAAAATTATATGGGTGCTGCACTGAGTTATTTCAAATGCTTCATTTGTTTCTGCGGATAAATGGAAATCTGCCTTGTGACAATGTCCATTGTTAAAAACACAAAACGTGTGAAGTGATAAATGTATTGAAATACGCACAAGGTTTTGTCCTTGATACATATAGACCAATTATTAAATACAGCATTACCTTTGCTCATTTCCAAGCAGCGGAGAAAACTTTCTGCTTCTCTCTTCTGATTACTGAAGCGGCGCTCAGACACCACAATATCTAAAAGGACAAAAACCTGTCAGTCAAACCGCGAGGAGTTCTAGAACTCTGGCCACTGTGTCCTAACAGCTGTTCTGTTTCACTGCTCCGACTCCACTCGAACCGTGAGCTCAAACAGAACGGTGTTCCGTGCAGGGGATGGAGACGGGCTCGTTTCTGTGAGACAGTGAGGTGGCTCTTAAAAGAGCCTTTGTGTGCGTTAGACGGAGTCTGCGTTTAAGCGCGCTCTCCGCGAATACGGCGTGCCAGCTGAATGTCCTTGGGCATGATGGTCACTCTCTTGGCGTGGATGGCACACAGGTTAGTGTCCTCGAACAGGCCGACCAAGTATGCCTCGCTCGCCTCCTGCAGTGCCATGACAGCCGAGCTCTGGAAGCGCAAATCGGTCTTAAAGTCCTGAGCGATTTCTCTTACCAGGCGCTGGAAGGGCAGCTTACGGATGAGCAGCTCAGTAGATTTCTGATAACGGCGGATCTCCCTCAGAGCCACGGTGCCGGGCCTAATTTATTGCTGCTCGCGCAGCTCCGCAGAGCCAACAGCGCAGCTTAGCGCGTTTTGTAGGTTCAATCGCCGCACGGACAGCGCCGTTATAATCTATTTTCACCCATCAACCTTCCTATTACGGCTAAAATGCGTTATAAATAAAATGCATCATTATTAATACCACTTGATTATGTTATTTATGAATTCCTTTTATGTTAGAATTATTTAATACCCCAAAACCTGATAAGGATTAAAAAAAATTGTGCTTTTTGAGCATAGATGGGCGGCTCTTAAAAGAGCCTTTGGGGACTGATGAATGCAGCAGTGGGTGAATTTATTTAGTCTTGACGGCCTTCTCGGTCTTTTTGGGCAAAAGCACCGCCTGAATGTTCGGCAGCACACCACCCTGAGCGATGGTCACTCCGCCGAGCAGTTTGTTCAGCTCCTCGTCGTTGCGCACAGCGAGCTGTAAGTGGCGGGGAATGATGCGCAAAGTGATTCATGTTAGCTTTAAAGCTGAGCAAAGTGATTCATGTTAGCGCTATAGCTGCGCAAAGTGATTCATGTTAGCTTTACAACTGCGCAAAGTGATTCATGTGAGCTTTATAGCTGCAAATCACTTTGTGCAGCTATGAAGCTAACATGAATCGCTCTGTGCAGCTATGAAGCACGGGCGATTGCTCTAAGACAACGAGGGAGGCTCAGCCTCCTCTAAAAATGACGAACATTGTGTAGGATGAATTGCGCTAGGCTTATGTTATAGCCGACCTTATAACATTGCTATTTCAGATCCAGAATCATAGAAATATATGTGCTCAACCCAACTGCAGTGCGAAATCATTCCGTTATAACTTTCCCCAGTTCGCCTAATGTGTGCGTGAGTTTTTCCCCCTCATGACAGCGCAATGCAGCCCAGCCTTAGTGCACTTCAATCGCATTTGGGAGCTCTGCGCTTTCAATATCAAAATGCAAGACGGTTATTGGACAAATACTGCGAAAACGCCCGCCCACCGGACTCCCAGCCTCAGTGCACTTCAATGGCATTTGGTAGCTATGTGCTTTTCAATCTCAAAATGCAAGACGGTTATTGGACAAATACTGCGAAAATGCCCGCCTACGGACTCCCAGCCTCACATGGGAGGGACATGCCAGTTTCCCCGAGGAGACTGGTGATTGGTGAAAGCGGCCGGATATTTTCTTTGATTGACAGCTCGTTTCAACTATAGACAGGCAGCGGTGAATTTCAGTTCAGTCCCATGCGGATTCGCAAGTGCTGTGGTGTATTGTAAGAGATAAGCTTACATTTCGATTTCATTCATTACATACGGTTTCTACCAGCTTTTTTAGTTTGTATATATTTTCATTGTAAATATAGTGTAAATATGGTGTTGTCAAGTTTGCTATCTTAGTTCCAGAAATTTCGTTTATTTGAGTGACTGAACTTGAACTTGAGGGGGCTAGTCAGCTAGCAAGAAAGCTGCGCACGGATGACAAGCATTGCTGATTTAATTTTGGCGAAGCCATTTGCCAGTCTTCCTTTCGAGGAAAAAATTAAAATTAAAGAGCAGGGTAGACCAACGCCTCAAATTGACTTGGTGAAAAAGGTAGGGAATAATACTCGTTCCTTTCAGCTCTCCTGGTACGAGAAAGTGAATTGGCTAACAGCAAGTGACCAACATCAACAACAGTAAATAGGCTACTTTAGTAATATGTCATGGATGGACCAAAAATATAGAATCTATTTAAAATGTTTATGCTGAGTATATTATATTGGAATATATATTTTTCTGGATATTAATTAAACACCGCTACAATTTGGAACACATTTTTAAACAAAAACACAGCCGAGAACAATTTCACACTACAGACCTGGATTAAAAGGGAAGGGTTATCAAAATTGTCAATAAAACATTTCAGTCAAAATAAGTAAAATATAGGGAAAGTGTCATTGAATGAAATGTTTGGCACCCAGCTCTACTGCTGAGGTTCCTGACAAAGAGCTGCTTTCAGTAATGATCAATTTTTAAACAACATGCCACAATTTTAAAATATAAAATGTTAAAATATACCCCTCCCCCCCAACACCACCATCATGTATATTGGACAGTAGGCTAATGGGCCAAAAGAACCTGTTATTTCACAGTTTGTGACACTGCCAACAATCAGCAAGATCAGAGGCAAGAGTATGGGCAAAATTGATGTGTTCTTTCTTTTAAAATCTGGAAATATCGTAACTGACCAGCCTCCCCTGTTTGAAAGACTACCAGCCGCCAGTGCTATGAAGCTAACATGAATCACTTTGTGCAGCTATCAAGTGAACATAAATCACTTTGTGCAGCTATGAAGCTAACATGAGTCACTTTGTGCAGCTATCAAGCTAACATAAATCACTTTGTGCAGCTATCAAGCTAACATGACTCACTATGTGCAGCTATGATGCTAACATGAGTCACTTTGTGCAGCTATGAAGCTAACATGAATCACTTTTTGCAGCTGTGAAGCTAATATGAGCCACTTTGTGCAGCAATGAAGCTAACATGAATCAGTTTGTGCAGCTATGAAGCTAACATGAATCAATTTGAGCAGCTATGAAGCTAACATGAATCACTGTGCAGCAATGAAGCTAACATGAATTACTGTGCAGCTATGAAGCTAACATGAGTCACTCTGTGCAGCTATGAAGCTAACATGAATCACTTTGAGCAGCTATGAAGCTAACATGAATCACTTTGAGCAGCTATGAAGCTAACATGAATCACTTTTTGCAGCTGTGAAGCTAACATGAGTCATTTTGTGCAGCTGTGAAGCTAACATGAATCACTTTGTGCAGCTATGAAGCTAACATGAATCACTTTGTGCAGCTATGAAGCTGACATGAGCCACTTTGTGCAGCTATGAAGCTAACATGAATTAGTTTGTGCAGCTATGAAGCTAACATGAATCACTTTGAGCAGCTATGAAGCTAACATGAATCACTGTGCAGCTATGAAGCTAACATGAGTCACTTTGTGCAGCTATGAAGCTAACATGAATCAATTTGTGCAGCTATGAAGCTAACATGAATCACTTTGTGCAGCTATGAAGCTAACATGAATCACTTTGTGCAGCTATGAAGCTAACATGAATCACTTTGTGCAGCTATGAAGCTAACATGAATCACTTTGTGCAGCTATGAAGCTAACATGAATCACTTTGTGCAGCTATGAAGCTAACATGAATCATTTTGTGCAGCGATGAAGCTAACATGAATCACTTCGTGCATCTATCAAGCTCACATGAATCACTTTGTGCAGCTATGAAGCTAACATGAATCACTTTGTGCAGCTATGAAGCTAACATGAATCACTTTGTGCAGCGATGAAGTTAACATGAATCACTTTGTGTAGCTATCAAGCTAACATGAATCACTTTGTGCAGCTATGAAGCTAACATGAATCACTTTAAGCAGCTATGAAGCGAACATGAATCACTTTGTGCAGCTATGAAGTTAACATGAATCACTCTGTCCAGCTATGAAGCTGACATGAATCACTCTGTGCAGCTATGAAGCACTCGCTGCAGCTATGAAGCTAACATGAATCACTTTGTGCAGCTATCAAGCTAACATGAATCACTCTGTGCAGCTATGAAGTTAACATGAATCACTTTGTGCAGCTATCAAGCTCACATGAATCACTTTTTGCAGCTATGAAGCTAACATGAATCACTTTGTGCAGCTATCAAGCTAACATGAATCACTCTGTCCAGCTATGAAGCTGACATGAGTCACTTTGTGCACCTATCAAGCTAACATGAATCACTCTGTGCAGCTATGAAGCACTCGCTGCAGCTATGAAGCTAACATGAATCACTTTGTGCAGCTATCAAGCTAACATGAATCACTCTGTCCAGCTATGAAGCTGACATGAGTCACTTTGTGCACCTATCAAGCTAACATGAATCACTCTGTGCAGCTATGAAGCACTCGCTGCAGTTATGAAGCTAACATGAATCACTTTGTGCAGCTATCAAGCTAACAATCATTCTGTGCAGCGATGAAGCTAACATGAGTCACTTTGTGCAGCTCTGAAGCTAACATGAATCACTTTTTGCAGCTGTGAAGCTAACATGAGTCATTTTGTGCAGCTATGAAGCTAACATGAATCACTTTGTGCAGCTATCAAGCTAACATGAATCACTTTGTGCAGCTATCAAGCTAACATGAATCAGTTTGTGCAGCTATGAAGCTAACATGAATCAATTTGAGCAGCTATGAAGCTAACATGAATCACTGTGCAGCTATGAAGCTAACATGAATTACTGTGCAGCTATGAAGCTAACATGAGTCACTTTGTGCAGCTATGAAGCTAACATGAATCACTTTGAGCAGCTATGAAGCTAACATGAATCACTTTGAGCAGCTATGAAGCTAACATGAATCACTTTTTGCAGCTGTGAAGCTAACATGAGTCATTTTGTGCAGCTATGAAGTTAACATCAATCACTTTGTGTAGCTATCAAGCTAACATGAATCATTTTGTGCAGCTATGAAGCTAACATGAATCACTTTGTGCAGCTATGAAGTTAACATCAATCATTTTGTGCAGCTATGAAGCTAACATGAATCATTTTGTGCAGCTATGAAGCTAACATGAATCACTTTGTGCAGCTATCAAGCTCACATGAATCACTTTAAGCAGCTATGAAGCTAACATGAATCACTTTGTGCAGCTATGAAGTTAACATGAATCACTTTGTGTAGCTATCAAGCTAACATGAATCATTTTGTTCAGCTATGAAGCTAACATGAATCACTTTGTGCAGCTATGAAGCTAACATGAATCATTTTGTGCAGCGATGAAGCTAACATGAATCACTTCGTGCATCTATCAAGCTCACATGAATCACTTTGTGCAGCTATGAAGCTAACATGAATCATTTTGTGCAGCGATGAAGCTAACATGAATCACTTCGTGCATCTATCAAGCTCACATGAATCACTTTGTGCAGCTATGAAGCTAACATGAGTCACTTTGTGCAGCTATGAAGCTAACATGAATCACTTTGTGCAGCTATGAAGCTAACATGAGTCACTATGTGCAGCTATGAAGCTTACATGAATCACTTTGGGCAGGTAGCAAGCTTAAATGAATCACTTTGTGCAGCTATCAAGCTAACAAGAATCACTTTGTGCAGCTATGAAGCTGACATGAATCACTTTTTGCAGCTATGAAGCTAACATGAGTCACTTTGTGCAGCTATGAAGCTTACATGAATCACTTTGGGCAGGTAGGAAGCTTAAATGAATCACTTTGTGCAGCTATCAAGCAAACAAGAATCACTTTGTGCAGCTATGAAGCTGACATGAATCACTTTTTGCAGCTATGAAGTTAACATGAATCACTTTGTGCAGCTATGAAGCTAACATGAATCACTCTGTGCAGCTATGAAGTTAACATGAATCACTTTGTGCAGCTATCAAGCTAACATTAATCATTCTGTGCAGCGATGAAGCTAACATGAGTCACTTTGTGCAGCTATGAAGCTAACATGAATCACTTTGTGCAGCTATCAAGCTAACATGAATCACTTTGGGCAGCTATGAAGCTAACATGAATCACTTTGTGCAGCTATGAAGCTTACATGAATCACATTGGGCAGCTATGAAGCTTAAATGAATCACTTTGTGCAGCTATGAAGCTAACATGAATCACTTTGTTCAGCTATGAAGCTGACATGAATCACTTTGGGGAGCTATGAAGCTTAAATGAATCACTTTGTGCAGCTGTGAAGCTAACATTAATCACTGTGCAGCTATGAAGCTAACATGAATCACTTTGTTCAGCTATGAAGCTGACATGAATCACTTTGGGCAGCTATGAAGCTTAAATGAATCACTTTGTGCAGCTATGAAGCTGACATGAATCACTTTGTTCAGCTATGAAGCTGACATGAATCACTTTGGGGAGCTATGAAGCTTAAATGAATCACTTTGTGCAGCTATGAAGCTAACATGAATCACTTTGTGCAGCTATGAAGCTGACATGAATCACTTTGTGCAGCTATGAAGCTCACATGAATCACTTTATGCAGCTATGAAGCTAACATGAATCATTTTGTGCAGCTATGAAGCTAACATGAATCACTTTGTGTAGCTATCAAGCTAACATGAATCACTTTGTGCAGCTATCAAGCTAACATGAATCACTTTGTGCAGCTATGAAGCTTACATGAATCACTTTGGGCAGCTATGAAGCTTAAATGAATCACTTTGTGCAGCTATGAAGCTAACATTAATCACTGTGCAGCTATGAAGCTAACATGAATCACTTTGTTCAGCTATGAAGCTGACATGAATCACTTTGGGCAGCTATGAAGCTTCAATGAATCACTTTGTGCAGCTATGAAGCTAACATGAATCACTTTGTGCAGCTATGAAGCTAACATGAATCACTTTCTGCAGCTATGAAGCTGACATGAATCACTTTGTTCAGCTATGAAGCTGACATGAATCACTTTGGGGAGCTATGAAGCTTAAATGAATCACTTTGTGCAGCTATGAAGCTAACATGAATCACTTTGTGCAGCTATGAAGCTGACATGAATCCCTTTGTGCAGCTATGAAGCTCACATGAATCACTTTATGCAGCTATGAAGCTAACATGAATCATTTTGTGCAGCTATGAAGCTAACATGAATCACTTTGTGTAGCTATCAAGCTAACATGAATCACTTTGTGCAGCTATGAAGCTAACATGAATCACTTTGTGCAGCTATGAAGCTAACATGAATCACTTTGTGCAGCTATGAAGCTCACATGAATCACTTTGTGCAGCTATCAAGCTCACATGAATCACTTTGTGCAGCTATGAAGTTAACATGAATCACTTTGTGCAGCTATGAACCTAACATGAATCACTTTGTGCAGCTATGAAGCTAACATGAATCACTTTAAGCAGCTATGAAGCTAACATGAGTCACTTTGTGCAGCAATGAAGCTTACATGAATCACTTTAAGCAGCTATGAAGCTAACATGAATCACTTTGTGCAGCTATGAAGCTAACATGAATCACTATGTGCAGCTATGAAGTGAACATGAATCACTTTGTGTAGCTATCAAGCTAACATGAATCATTTTGTGCAGCTATGAAGCTAACATGAATCACTTTGTGCAGCGATGAAGCTAACATGAATCATTTTGTGCAGCTATGAAGCTAACATGAATCACTTAAAGCAGCTATGAAGCTAACATGAATCACTTTGTGCAGCTATGAAGCTAACATGAATCACTTTGTGCAGCTATGAAGTTAACATGAATCACTTTGTGCAGCTATGAAGCTAACATGAATCACTTTGTGCAGCTATGAAGCTAAGATGAATCACTTTAAGCAGCTATGAAGCTAACATGAATCACTTTGTGCAGCTATGAAGTTAACATGAATCACTTTGTGTTGCTATCAAGCTAACATGAATCACTTTGTGCAGCTATGAAGCTAACATGAATCACTTTGTGCAGCTATGAAGCTAACATGAGTCACTTTGTGCAGCTATGAAGCTAACATGAATCACTTTTTGCAGCTATGAAGCTAACATGAGTCACTTTATGCAGCTATGAAGCTTACATGAATCACTTTGGGCAGGTAGGAAGCTTAAATGAATCACTTTGTGCAGCTATCAAGCCTACAAGAATCACTTTGTGCAGCTATGAAGCTGACATGAATCACTTTTTGCAGCTATGAAGTTAACATGAATCACTTTGTGCAGCTATGAAGCTAACATGAATCACTTTGTGCAGCTATCAAGCTAACATGAATCACTTTTTGCAGCTATGAATCTAACATGAGTCACTTTGTGCAGCTATGAAGCTTACATGAATCACTTTTTGCAGCCATCAAGCTAACATGAATCACTTTTTGCAGCTATGAAGCTAACATGAGTCACTCTGTGCAGCTATGAAGTTAACATGAATCACTCTGTGCAGCTATGAAGCTAACATGAATCACTTTTTGCAGCTAAGAAGTTAACATGAGTAACTTTGTGCAGCTATGAAGCTTACATGAATCACTTTGTGCAGCTATGAAGCTAAAATGAATCACTTTGTGCATCTAAGAAGCTAAAATGAATCACTTTGTCCAGCTATCAAGCTAACATGAATCACTTTGTGCAGGTATGAAGCTAACATGAATCACTTTGTGCAGCTATGAAGCTAACATGAGTGACGTTGTGCAGCTATGAAGCTAACATGAATCACTTTGTGCAGCTATCAAGCTAACATGAATCACTTTGTTCAGCTATGAAGCTAACATGAATCACTTTGTGCAGCTATCAAGCTAACATGAATCACTTTGTGCAGCTATGAAGCTAACATGAATCACTTTTTGCAGCTATGAAGCTAACATGATTCACTTTGTGCAGCTATGAAGCTAACATGAGTCACTTTGTGCAGCTATGAAGCTAATATGAACCACTCTGTGCAGCTATGAAGCTAACATGAATCACTTTGTGCAGCTATGAATCTAATATGAGTCACTTTGTGCAGCTATGAAGCTTACATGAATCACTTTTTGCAGCCATCAAGCTAACATGAATCACTTTTTGCAGCTATGAAGCTAACATGAGTCACTCTGTGCAGCTATGAAGTTAACATGAATCAGTCTGTGCAGCTGTAGGTTGAATTGGGATTAATTAAATTATAAATTATGTAATAATTGATAATTAAATTAATCAATTTATAAATAAAGATCAGTCTCATAAAATCTTAAATTATTAATCTTAATACTCACCGTGAATGGTTACACTCAAGATTAATGGTAGCTCTGTATTAGATGGGAAACCCAGTTGTATACAAAAGCTAAATTCTGAAGGAAAAAGGAGTTCTAAATAGTTGACCTTGTGAATAAACAACAGGAACAAGTAAAATGCAATTCAATTTTATTAGCTTTTATTTGTCTACTACTCACTAATAATAATAAACTCAAAATACATTCAATGTCAGCAAAGGTAATAACAAGACAAAACAATGGAACAATTACACCTGGACTATAAATTTGAGGGAAAGAGAGAGAGAAAGAGATAGAAGGAAAAAAAAAAAGAAAAGAATCCCTTGTGTGTGCGTGTGTGTGAGGCTAGGGCAAGCCGATGCGTGTGTGTGTGTGTGTGTGACCTAGCTTGTCGTTAGCTAAAACAAAGGAATGTTAGCTAAAACAAAGGAATGTTAGCTAAATAGAACAAAGGATTAGCTCTGTGGCTAATGTGTGCTTTGTGTAGGTATCTGTGGGCAGATGCTAATGCTAGCCACTCTGGCAATGCTTAAACAAAATGGCGGTCAGTGCCTAGGTGTCGTATCACAGGTAACTCAATGAGGAAGGTATCAAAATGGCGTCGGAAAAATGGCGCCTGCAGGCCTAGTCGAGAACACAAGCCTACCAGCTAGCGTATCACCCTGAGGTAGCTAGCAATAAGTTGCTAAGGAGAATCTGACCACGCTACAGCTGGATCCAAACACTGCACTTAACAACAATTTCCAACAGACTATCTAGGCAAAGAACTCAACGCGAGAGAGAGAGAGAGAGAGAGAGAGAGAAAGAGTGTGAGAGAGTGTGTATATGTGTTGGATGGAGAGAACTAGGCCTTGTAGCGGTCTAGCCTCGGAGCTTAAAATAACAAACTTGTCGCTGCGCTGCTAATCAGATAGGGAAGCTAGCAATGGAGTTAAGGAAAGATATCATGCAAGATACCCTGTCTAACAAGTTCAAAGAAAAAAAAAACAGAACCAAAACAAACAATAACAAACAAAAACAATAAAAACAAACAAACACCTTCCGTGTCTGAGC
Organism: Neoarius graeffei; assembly: GCF_027579695.1. Classification (NCBI taxonomy): domain Eukaryota; kingdom Metazoa; phylum Chordata; class Actinopteri; order Siluriformes; family Ariidae; genus Neoarius; species Neoarius graeffei. The sequence goes on from NC_083585.1 coordinate 1,007,397, forward strand.
GGGTATGCTAAATAGCTCAAAGCTTAAACATGACCCTAACAACCATCTGAATAAGCTACAAATTAAAAATTTGCCCAAGTGCCTACTCAATGCGATGGAAGTTCTTTCTCCGATGTCCGCGCTGAGGGTCGCGGTCCGAGGAGAGGAGGTTAGCGGCGCGCTGCGTCCAACCGCGGCTAACGAAGCAGGGAGATGAAGGCCTAGCTGGCCCACGGTGCTTCAGGAGAAACCTCCGGTGATGCGTCGACGAGAAAAAGGCTGAGAGGAGCGAAGCTGTCCGCAAATGCCTCTTAGCGTGGAAAACTACTTAACTGTAGTTAAACTTTGCAAAGGTTTAGAATCGAAACCACTATATCGCTGAAACTTAGCGGGTCGTTCAAAAGTTCGGCCGAAACTAATTTGAACAGGCTGTTCTCAGACAATAGCGGTTAGTCTCAACACTGTAGCTTGCGTGCCTACAGTCCGTCCGACCACTCCAGTAGTCAGAACATGAGAGAGCGAATCGAGGCGCTCTCGATACAGTTAAAGCAGTTCCACTTCACGTCACATCCGGGTGGAGCGCGCAAGGAAATTGTGGGATCGTTATAGGGGGCGCTGGCGAGTTACCAACACAGCTATGAAGCTAACATGAATCACTTTTTGCAGCTATGAAGTTAATATGAGTAACTTTGTGCAGCTATGAAGCTTACATGAATCACTTTGTGCAGCTATGAAGCTAAAATGAATCACTTTTTGCAGCTATGAAGCTAACATGAGTCACTTTGTGCATCTAAGAAGCTAAAATGAATCACTTTGTCCAGCTATCAAGCTAACATGAATCACTTTGTGCAGGTATGAAGCTAACATGAATCACTTTGTGCAGCTATGAAGCTAACATGAGTGACGTTGTGCAGCTATGAAGCTAACATGAATCACTTTGTGCAGCTATCAAGCTAACATGAATCACTTTGTTCAGCTATGAAGCTAACATGAATCACTTTGTGCAGCTATCAAGCTAACATGAATCACCCTGTGCATCTATGAAGTTAACATCAATCACTTTGTGCAGCTATCAAGCTAACATTAATCACTTTGTGCAGCTATGAAGCTAACATGAATCACTTTTTGCAGCTATGAAGCTAACATTAGTCACTTTGCGCAGCTATGAAGCTAACATGAGTCACTTTGTGTAGCTATGAAGCTAATATGAATCACTCTGTGCAGCTATGAAGCTAACATGAATCACTGTGTGCAGCTATGAAGCTAACATGAATCATTTTGTGCAGCTATGAAGCTAACATGAATCACTTTGTGCAGCTATCAAGCTCACATGAATCACTTTGTGCAGCTATGAAGCTAACATGAATCACTTTGTGCAGCTATGAAGCTAACATGAATCACTTTAAGTAGCTATGAAGCTAACATGAATCACTTTGTGCAGCTATGAAGTTAACATGAATCACTTTGTGTAGCTATCAAGCTAACATGAATCACTTTGTGCAGCTATGAAGCTAACATGAGTCACTTTGTGCAGCAATGAAGCTTACATGAATCACTTTAAGCAGCTATGAAGCTAACATGAATCACTTTGTGCAGCTATGAAGCTAACATGAATCACTTTGTGCACCTATGAAGCTAACATGAATCACTTTTTGCAGCTATGAAGCTAACATGAGTCACTTTGTGCAGCTATGAAGCTTACATGAATCACTTTGGGCAGGTAGTAATCTTAAATGAATCACTTTGTGCAGCTATCAAGCTAACAAGAATCACTTTGTGCAGCTATGAAGCTGACATGAATCACTTTCTGCAGCTATGAAGTTAACATGAATCACTTTGTGCAGCTATGAAGCTAACATGAATCACTTTGTGCAGCTATGAAGCTAACATGAATCATTTTGTGGAGCTATGAAGATAACATGAATCACTTTGTGCAGCTATCAAGCTCACATGAATCAAAGTGCAGCTATGAAGTTAACATGAATCACTTTGTGCAGCTATGAAGCTAACATGAATCACTTTTGGCAGCTATGAAGCTAACATGAGTCACTTTGTGCAGCAATGAAGCTTACATGAATCACTTTAAGCAGCTATGAAGCTAACATGAATCACGTTGTTCAGCTATGAAGTGAACATGAATCACTTTGTGTAGCTATCAAGCTAACATGAATCATTTTGTGCAGCTATGAAGCTAACATGAATCACTTTGTGCAGCGATGAAGCGAACATGAATCATTTTTTGCAGCTATGAAGCTAACATGAATCACTTTGTGCAGCTATGAAGCTAACATGAAACACTTTGTGCAGCTATCAAGCTAACATGAATCACTTTGTGAAGCTATGAAGTTAACATGAATCACTTTGTGCAGCTATGAAGCTAACATGAATCACTTTGTGCAGCTATGAAGCTAACAGGAATCACTTTAAGCAGCTATGAAGCTAACATGAATCACTTTGTGCAGCTATGAAGCTAACATGAATTACTTTGTGCAGCAATGAAGCTAACATGAATCACTTTAAGCAGCTATGAAGCTAACATGAATCACTTTGTGCAGCTATGAAGCTAACATGAATCACTTTGTGCAGCTATGAAGCTAACATGAATCACTTTTGGCAGCTATGAAGCTAACATGAGTCACTTTGTGCAGCAATGAAGCTTACATGAATCACTTTAAGCACCTATGAAGCTAACATGAATCACTTTGTGCAGCTATGAAGCTAACATGAATCACTTTGTGCAGCTATGAAGCTAACATGAATCACTTTTTGCAGCTATGAAGCTAACATGAGTCACTTTGCGCAGCTATGAAGCTAACATGAGTCACTTTGTGTAGCTATGAAGCTAATATGAATCACTCTGTGCAGCTATGAAGCTAACATGAATCACTGTGTGCAGCTATGAAGCTAACATGAATCATTTTGTGCAGCTATGAAGCTAACATGAATCACTTTGTGCAGCTATCAAGCTCACATGAATCACTTTGTGCAGCTATGAAGTTAACATGAATCACTTTAAGTAGCTATGAAGCTAACATGGATCACTTTGTGCAGCTATGAAGCTAACATGAATCACTTTGTGCAGCTATGAAGCTAACATGAATCACTTTAAGTAGCTATGAAGCTAACATGAATCACTTTGTGCAGCTATGAAGTTAACATGAATCACTTTGTGTCGCTATCAAGCTAACATGAATCACTTTGTGCAGCTATGAAGCTAACATGAGTCACTTTGTGCAGCAATGAAGCTTACATGAATCACTTTAAGCAGCTATGAAGCTAACATGAATCACTTTGTGCAGCTATGAAGCTAACATGAATCACTTTGTGCAGCTATGAAGCTAACATGAATCACTTTTTGCAGCTATGAAGCTAACATGAGTCACTTTGTGCAGCTATGAAGCTTACATGAATCACTTTGGGCAGGTAGTAAGCTTAAATGAATCACTTTGTGCAGCTATCAAGCTAACAAGAATCACTTTGTGCAGCTATGAAGCTGACATGAATCACTTTGTGCAGCTATGAAGCTAACATGAATCACTTTGTGCAGCAATCAAGCTAACATGAATCACTTTTTGCAGCTATGAAGCTAACATGAGTCACTTTGTGCAGCTATGAAGCTTACATGAATCACTCTGTGCAGCTTTGAAGCTAACATTAATCACTTTGTGCAGCTATGAAGCTAACATGAGTGACTTTGTGCAGCTATAAAGCTAACATGAATCACTTTTTGCAGCTATGAAGCTAACATGAGTAACTTTGTGCAGCTATGAAGCTTACATGAATCACTTTGTGCAGCTATGAAGCTAAAATGAATCACTTTTTACAGCTATGAAGCTAACATGAGTCACTTTGTGCACATAAGAAGCTAAAATGAATCACTTTGTGCAGCTATCAAGCTAACATGAATCACTTTGTGCAGCTATGAAGCTAACATGAGTGACGTTGTGCAGCTATGAAGCTAACATGAATCACTTTGTGCAGCTATGAAGCTAACAGGAATCACTTTAAGCAGCTATGAAGCTAACATGAATCACTTTGTGCAGCTATGAAGCTAACATGAATTACTTTGTGCAGCAATGAAGCTAACATGAATCACTTTAAGCAGCTATGAAGCTAACATGAATCACTTTGTGCAGCTATGAAGCTAACATGAATCACTTTGTGCAGCTATGAAGCTAACATGAATCACTTTTGGCAGCTATGAAGCTAACATGAGTCACTTTGTGCAGCAATGAAGCTTACATGAATCACTTTAAGCACCTATGAAGCTAACATGAATCACTTTGTGCAGCTATGAAGCTAACATGAATCACTTTGTGCAGCTATGAAGCTAACATGAATCACTTTTTGCAGCTATGAAGCTAACATGAGTCACTTTGCGCAGCTATGAAGCTAACATGAGTCACTTTGTGTAGCTATGAAGCTAATATGAATCACTCTGTGCAGCTATGAAGCTAACATGAATCACTGTGTGCAGCTATGAAGCTAACATGAATCATTTTGTGCAGCTATGAAGCTAACATGAATCACTTTGTGCAGCTATCAAGCTCACATGAATCACTTTGTGCAGCTATGAAGTTAACATGAATCACTTTAAGTAGCTATGAAGCTAACATGGATCACTTTGTGCAGCTATGAAGCTAACATGAATCACTTTGTGCAGCTATGAAGCTAACATGAATCACTTTAAGTAGCTATGAAGCTAACATGAATCACTTTGTGCAGCTATGAAGTTAACATGAATCACTTTGTGTCGCTATCAAGCTAACATGAATCACTTTGTGCAGCTATGAAGCTAACATGAGTCACTTTGTGCAGCAATGAAGCTTACATGAATCACTTTAAGCAGCTATGAAGCTAACATGAATCACTTTGTGCAGCTATGAAGCTAACATGAATCACTTTGTGCAGCTATGAAGCTAACATGAATCACTTTTTGCAGCTATGAAGCTAACATGAGTCACTTTGTGCAGCTATGAAGCTTACATGAATCACTTTGGGCAGGTAGTAAGCTTAAATGAATCACTTTGTGCAGCTATCAAGCTAACAAGAATCACTTTGTGCAGCTATGAAGCTGACATGAATCACTTTGTGCAGCTATGAAGCTAACATGAATCACTTTGTGCAGCAATCAAGCTAACATGAATCACTTTTTGCAGCTATGAAGCTAACATGAGTCACTTTGTGCAGCTATGAAGCTTACATGAATCACTCTGTGCAGCTTTGAAGCTAACATTAATCACTTTGTGCAGCTATGAAGCTAACATGAGTGACTTTGTGCAGCTATAAAGCTAACATGAATCACTTTTTGCAGCTATGAAGCTAACATGAGTAACTTTGTGCAGCTATGAAGCTTACATGAATCACTTTGTGCAGCTATGAAGCTAAAATGAATCACTTTTTACAGCTATGAAGCTAACATGAGTCACTTTGTGCACATAAGAAGCTAAAATGAATCACTTTGTGCAGCTATCAAGCTAACATGAATCACTTTGTGCAGCTATGAAGCTAACATGAGTGACGTTGTGCAGCTATGAAGCTAACATGAATCACTTTGTGCAGCTATCAAGCTAACATGAATCACTTCGTCCAGCTAGCAAGCTAACATCAATCACTTTGTGCAGCTATGAAGCTGACATGAATCACTCTGTGCAGCTATGAAGCACTCGCTGCAGCTATGAAGCTAACATGAATCACTTTGTGCAGCTATCAAGCTAACATGAATCACTTTGTGCAGCAATGAAGCTTACATGAATCACTTTAAGCAGCTATGAAGCTAACATGAATCACTTTGTGCAGCTATGAAGCTAACATGAATCACTTTGTGCAGCTATGAAGTTAACATGAATCACTTTGTGCAGCTATCAAGCTAACATGAATCACTCTGTGCAGCTGTGAAGCTCACAAGAGTCACTTTGTGCAGCTGTGAAGCTAACATGAGTCACTTTGTGCAGCTATGAAGCTAACATCAGTCACTTTGTGCAGCTATCAAGCTAAGATGAACACTTTGTGCAGCTATCAAGCTAACATGAATCACTTTGTGCAGCTATGAAGCTTACATGAATCACTTTGGGCAGCTATGAAGCTTAAATGAATCACTTTGTGCAGCAATGAAGCTTACATGAATCACTTTAAGCACCTATGAAGCTAACATGAATCACTTTGTGCAGCTATGAAGCTAACATGAATCACTTTGTGCAGCTATGAAGCTAACATGAATCACTTTTTGCAGCTATGAAGCTAACATGAGTCACTTTGCGCAGCTATGAAGCTAACATGAGTCACTTTGTGTAGCTATGAAGCTAATATGAATCACTCTGTGCAGCTATGAAGCTAACATGAATCACTGTGTGCAGCTATGAAGCTAACATGAATCATTTTGTGCAGCTATGAAGCTAACATGAATCACTTTAAGTAGCTATGAAGCTAACATGGATCACTTTGTGCAGCTATGAAGCTAACATGAATCACTTTGTGCAGCTATGAAGCTAACATGAATCACTTTAAGTAGCTATGAAGCTAACATGAATCACTTTGTGCAGCTATGAAGTTAACATGAATCACTTTGTGTCGCTATCAAGCTAACATGAATCACTTTGTGCAGCTATGAAGCTAACATGAGTCACTTTGTGCAGCAATGAAGCTTACATGAATCACTTTAAGCAGCTATGAAGCTAACATGAATCACTTTGTGCAGCTATGAAGCTAACATGAATCACTTTGTGCAGCTATGAAGCTAACATGAATCACTTTGTGCAGCTATGAAGCTAACATGAGTCACTTTGTGCAGCTATGAAGCTTACATGAATCACTTTGGGCAGGTAGCAAGCTTAAATGAATCACTTTGTGCAGCTATCAAGCTAACAAGAATCACTTTGTGCAGCTATGAAGCTGACATGAATCACTTTGTGCAGCTATGAAGCTAACATGAATCACTTTGTGCAGCAATCAAGCTAACATGAATCACTTTTTGCAGCTATGAAGCTAACATGAGTCACTTTGTGCAGCTATGAAGCTTACATGAATCACTCTGTGCAGCTTTGAAGCTAACATTAATCACTTTGTGCAGCTATGAAGCTAACATGAGTGACTTTGTGCAGCTATTAAGCTAACATGAATCACTTTTTGCAGCTATGAAGCTAACATGAGTAACTTTGTGCAGCTATGAAGCTTACATGAATCACTTTGTGCAGCTATGAAGCTAAAATGAATCACTTTTTACAGCTATGAAGCTAACATGAGTCACTTTGTGCACATAAGAAGCTAAAATGAATCACTTTGTGCAGCTATCAAGCTAACATGAATCACTTTGTGCAGCTATGAAGCTAACATGAGTGACGTTGTGCAGCTATGAAGCTAACATGAATCACTTTGTGCAGCTATCAAGCTAACATGAATCACTTCGTCCAGCTAGCAAGCTCACATCAATCACTTTGTGCAGCTATGAAGCTGACATGAATCACTCTGTGCAGCTATGAAGCACTCGCTGCAGCTATGAAGCTAACATGAATCACTTTGTGCAGCTATCAAGCTAACATGAATCACTTTGTGCAGCAATGAAGCTTACATGAATCACTTTAAGCAGCTATGAAGCTAACATGAATCACTTTGTGCAGCTATGAAGCTAACATGAATCACTTTGTGCAGCTATGAAGTTAACATGAATCACTTTGTGCAGCTATCAAGCTAACATGAATCACTCTGTGCAGCTGTGAAGCTCACATGAGTCACTTTGTGCAGCTGTGAAGCTAACATGAGTCACTTTGTGCAGCTATGAAGCTAACATCAGTCACTTTGTGCAGCTATCAAGCTAAGATGAACACTTTGTGCAGCTATCAAGCTAACATGAATCACTTTGTGCAGCTATGAAGCTTACATGAATCACTTTGGGCAGCTATGAAGCTTAAATGAATCACTTTGTGCAGCTATGAAGCTGACATGAATCAATTTCTGCAGCGATGAAGCTAACATGAATCACTTTGTGCAGGTATGAAGCTAACATGAATCACTTTGTGCAGCTATGAAGCTAACATGAGTCACGTTGTGCAGCTTTGAAGCTAACATGAATCACTATGTGCAGCTATGAAGCTAACATGAATCACTTTTTGCAGCTGTGAAGCTAACATGAGTCACTTTGTGCAGCTATGAAGCTAACATGAGTCACTTTGTGCAGCTATCAAGCTAAGATGAATCACTTTGTGCAGCTATCAAGCTAACATGAATCACTTTGTGCAGCTATGAAGCTTACATGAATCACTTTGGGCAGCTATGAAGCTTAAATGAATCACTTTGTGCAGCTATGAAGCTGACATGAATCACTTTCTGCAGCGATGAAGCTAACATGAATCACTTTGTGCAGCTTTGAAGCTAACATGAATCACTTTTTGCATCTATGAAGCTAACATGAGTCACTTTGTGCAGCTATGAAGCTAACATGAGTCACTTTGTGCATCTATGAAGCTAACATGAATCACTTTGTGCAGGTATGAAGCTAACATGAATCACTTTGTGCAGCTATGAAGCTAACATGAGTCACGTTGTGCAGCTATGAAGCTAACATGAATCACTTTGTGCAGCTATGAAGGTAACATGATTGACTTTGTGCAGCTATGAAGCTCACATGAATCACTTTGTGCAGCTATGAAGCTAACATGAGTCACGTTGTGCAGCTATGAAGCTAACATGAATCACTTTGTGCAGCTTTGAAGGTAACATGATTGACTTTGTGCAGCTATGAAGCTCACATGAATCACTTTGTGCAGCTATGAAGCTAACATGAATGACTCTGTCCAGCTATGAAGCTGACATGAATCACTCTGTACAGCTATGAAGCACTCGCTGCAGCTATGAAGCTAACATGAATCACTTTGTGCAGCTATCAAGCTAACATGAATCAATCTGTCCAGATATGAAGTTAACATGAATCACTTTGTGCAGCTATCAAGCTAACATAAATCATTCTGTGCAGCGATGAAGCTAACATGAGTCACTTTCTGCAGCTATGAAGCTAACATGAGTCACTTTGTGCAGCTATGAAGCTAACATGAGTCACTTTGTGCAGCTATGAAGCTAACATGAATCACTATGTGCAGCTATGAAGCTAACATGAATCACTTTGTGCAGGTATGAAGCTAACATGAATCACTTTAAGCAGCTATGAAGCTAACATGAATCACTTTGTGCAGCTATGAAGTTAACATGAATCACTTTGTGTAGCTATCAAGCTAACATGAATCACTTTGTGCAGCTATGAAGCTAACATGAATCACTTTGTGCAGCTATGAATCTAACATGAATCACTTTGTGCAGCTATGAAGCTAACATGAATCACTTTGTTCAGCTATGAAGCTAACATGAATCACTTTTGGCAGCTATGAAGCTAACATGAGTCACTTTGTTCAGCAATGAAGCTTACATGAATCACTTTTGGCAGCTATGAAGCTAACATGAATCACTTTAAGCAGCTATGAAGCTAACATGAATCACTTTGTGCAGCTATGAAGCTAACATGAATCACTTTTGGCAGCTATGAAGCTAACATGAGTCACTTTTTGCAGCAATGAAGCTTACATGAATCACTTTAAGCACCTATGACGCTAACATGAATCACTTTGTGCAGCTATGAATCTAACATGAATCACTTTGTGCAGCTATGAAGCTAACATGAATCACTTTAAGCAGCTATGTAGCTAACATGAATCACTCTGTGAGGCTATCAAGCTAACATGAATCACTCTGTCCAGCTATGAAGCTGACATGAATCACTCTGTGCAGCTATGAAGCACTCGCTGCAGCTATGAAGCTAACATGAATCACTTTGTGCAGCTATCAAGCTAACATGAATCACTCTGTGCAGCTATGAAGTTAACATGAATCACTTTGTGCAGCTATCAAGCTAACATAAATCATTCTGTGCAGCGATGAAGCTAACATGAATCACTATGTGCAGCTATGAAGCTAACATGAATCACTTTTTGCAGCTGTGAAGCTAACTTGAGTCACTTTGTGCAGCTATGAAGCTAACATCAGTCACTTTGTGCAGCTATCAAGCTAAGATGAATCACTTTGTGCAGCTATCAAGCTAACATGAATCACTTTGTGCAGCTATGAAGCTTACATGAGTCACTTTGGGCAGCTATGAAGCTTAAATGAATCACTTTGTGCAGCTATGAAGCTGACATGAATCACTTTCTGCAGCGATGAAGCTAACATGAGTCACTTTGTGCAGCTATGAAGCTAACATGAGTCACTTTGTGCATCTATGAAGCTAACATGAATCACTTTGTGCAGGTATGAAGCTAACATGAATCACTTTGTGCAGCTATGAAGCTAACATGAGTCACGTTGTGCAGCTATGAAGCTAACATGAATCACTTTGTGCAGCTATGAAGGTAACATGATTGACTTTGTGCAGCTATGAAGCTCACATGAATCACTTTGTGCAGCTATGAAGCTAACATGAGTCACGTTGTGCAGCTATGAAGCTAACATGAATCACTTTGTGCAGCTATGAAGGTAACATGATTGACTTTGTGCAGCTATGAAGCTCACATGAATCACTTTGTGCAGCTATGAAGCTAACATGAATGACTCTGTCCAGCTATGAAGCTGACATGAATCACTCTGTACAGCTATGAAGCACTCGCTGCAGCTATCAAGCTAACATGAATCACTTTGTGCAGCTATCAAGCTAACATGAATCAATCTGTCCAGATATGAAGTTAACATGAATCACTTTGTGCAGCTATCAAGCTAACATAAATCATTCTGTGCAGCGATGAAGCTAACATGAGTCACTTTCTGCAGCTATGAAGCTAACATGAGTCACTTTGTGCAGCTATGAAGCTAACATGAGTCACTTTGTGCAGCTATGAAGCTAACATGAATCACTATGTGCAGCTATGAAGCTAACATGAATCACTTTGTGCAGGTAAGAAGCTAACATGAATCACTTTAAGCAGCTATGAAGCTAACATGAATCACTTTGTGCAGCTATGAAGCTAACATGAATCACTTTGTGCAGCTATGAAGCTAACATGAATCACTTTGTGCAGCTATGAAGCTAACATGAATCACTTTTGGCAGCTATGAAGCTAACATGAGTCACTTTGTGCAGCAATGAAGCTTACATGAATCACTTTAAGCACCTAGGAAGCTAACATGAATCACTTTGTGCAGCTATGAAGCTAACATGAATCACTTTGTGCAGCTATGAAGCTAACATGAATCATTTTTTGCAGCTATCAAGCTAACATGAATCACTTTGTGCAGCTATCAAGCTAACATTAATCACTTTGTGCAGCTATGAAGCTAACATGAATCACTTTGTGCAGCTATTAAGCTGACATGAATCATTTTCTGCAGCGATGAAGCTAACATGAATCACTTTGTGCAGCGATGAAGCTAACATGAATCACTTTGTGCAGCTATGAAGCTAACATGAATCACTTTTTGCAGCTATGAAGCTAACATGAGTCACTTTGCGCAGCTATGAAGCTAACATGAGTCACTTTGTGTAGCTATGAAGCTAATATGAATCACTCTGTGCAGCTATGAAGCTAACATGAATCACTGTGTGCAGCTATGAAGCTAACATGAATCATTTTGTGCAGCTATGAAGCTAACATGAATCACTTTGTGCAGCTATCAAGCTCACATGAATCACTTTGTGCAGCTATGAAGTTAACATGAATCACTTTAAGTAGCTATGAAGCTAACATGGATCACTTTGTGCAGCTATGAAGCTAACATGAATCACTTTGTGCAGCTATGAAGCTAACATGAATCACTTTAAGTAGCTATGAAGCTAACATGAATCACTTTGTGCAGCTATGAAGTTAACATGAATCACTTTGTGTCGCTATCAAGCTAACATGAATCACTTTGTGCAGCTATGAAGCTAACATGAGTCACTTTGTGCAGCAATGAAGCTTACATGAATCACTTTAAGCAGCTATGAAGCTAACATGAATCACTTTGTGCAGCTATGAAGCTAACATGAATCACTTTGTGCAGCTATGAAGCTAACATGAATCACTTTTTGCAGCTATGAAGCTAACATGAGTCACTTTGTGCAGCTATGAAGCTTACATGAATCACTTTGGGCAGGTAGTAAGCTTAAATGAATCACTTTGTGCAGCTATCAAGCTAACAAGAATCACTTTGTGCAGCTATGAAGCTGACATGAATCACTTTGTGCAGCTATGAAGCTAACATGAATCACTTTGTGCAGCAATCAAGCTAACATGAATCACTTTTTGCAGCTATGAAGCTAACATGAGTCACTTTGTGCAGCTATGAAGCTTACATGAATCACTCTGTGCAGCTTTGAAGCTAACATTAATCACTTTGTGCAGCTATGAAGCTAACATGAGTGACTTTGTGCAGCTATAAAGCTAACATGAATCACTTTTTGCAGCTATGAAGCTAACATGAGTAACTTTGTGCAGCTATGAAGCTTACATGAATCACTTTGTGCAGCTATGAAGCTAAAATGAATCACTTTTTACAGCTATGAAGCTAACATGAGTCACTTTGTGCACATAAGAAGCTAAAATGAATCACTTTGTGCAGCTATCAAGCTAACATGAATCACTTTGTGCAGCTATGAAGCTAACATGAGTGACGTTGTGCAGCTATGAAGCTAACATGAATCACTTTGTGCAGCTATCAAGCTAACATGAATCACTTCGTCCAGCTAGCAAGCTAACATCAATCACTTTGTGCAGCTATGAAGCTGACATGAATCACTCTGTGCAGCTATGAAGCACTCGCTGCAGCTATGAAGCTAACATGAATCACTTTGTGCAGCTATCAAGCTAACATGAATCACTTTGTGCAGCAATGAAGCTTAAATGAATCACTTTAAGCAGCTATGAAGCTAACATGAATCACTTTGTGCAGCTATGAAGCTAACATGAATCACTTTGTGCAGCTATGAAGTTAACATGAATCACTTTGTGCAGCTATCAAGCTAACATGAATCACTCTGTGCAGCTGTGAAGCTCACAAGAGTCACTTTGTGCAGCTGTGAAGCTAACATGAGTCACTTTGTGCAGCTATGAAGCTAACATCAGTCACTTTGTGCAGCTATCAAGCTAAGATGAACACTTTGTGCAGCTATCAAGCTAACATGAATCACTTTGTGCAGCTATGAAGCTTACATGAATCACTTTGGGCAGCTATGAAGCTTAAATGAATCACTTTGTGCAGCAATGAAGCTTACATGAATCACTTTAAGCACCTATGAAGCTAACATGAATCACTTTGTGCAGCTATGAAGCTAACATGAATCACTTTGTGCAGCTATGAAGCTAACATGAATCACTTTTTGCAGCTATGAAGCTAACATGAGTCACTTTGCGCAGCTATGAAGCTAACATGAGTCACTTTGTGTAGCTATGAAGCTAATATGAATCACTCTGTGCAGCTATGAAGCTAACATGAATCACTGTGTGCAGCTATGAAGCTAACATGAATCATTTTGTGCAGCTATGAAGCTAACATGAATCACTTTGTGCAGCTATCAAGCTCACATGAATCACTTTGTGCAGCTATGAAGTTAACATGAATCACTTTAAGTAGCTATGAAGCTAACATGGATCACTTTGTGCAGCTATGAAGCTAACATGAATCACTTTGTGCAGCTATGAAGCTAACATGAATCACTTTAAGTAGCTATGAAGCTAACATGAATCACTTTGTGCAACTATGAAGTTAACATGAATCACTTTGTGTCGCTATCAAGCTAACATGAATCACTTTGTGCAGCTATGAAGCTAACATGAGTCACTTTGTGCAGCAATGAAGCTTACATGAATCACTTTAAGCAGCTATGAAGCTAACATGAATCACTTTGTGCAGCTATGAAGCTAACATGAATCACTTTGTGCAGCTATGAAGCTAACATGAATCACTTTGTGCAGCTATGAAGCTAACATGAGTCACTTTGTGCAGCTATGAAGCTTACATGAATCACTTTGGGCAGGTAGTAAGCTTAAATGAATCACTTTGTGCAGCTATCAAGCTAACAAGAATCACTTTGTGCAGCTATGAAGCTGACATGAATCACTTTGTGCAGCTATGAAGCTAACATGAATCACTTTGTGCAGCAATCAAGCTAACATGAATCACTTTTTGCAGCTATGAAGCTAACATGAGTCACTTTGTGCAGCTATGAAGCTTACATGAATCACTCTGTGCAGCTTTGAAGCTAACATTAATCACTTTGTGCAGCTATGAAGCTAACATGAGTGACTTTGTGCAGCTATTAAGCTAACATGAATCACTTTTTGCAGCTATGAAGCTAACATGAGTAACTTTGTGCAGCTATGAAGCTTACATGAATCACTTTGTGCAGCTATGAAGCTAAAATGAATCACTTTTTACAGCTATGAAGCTAACATGAGTCACTTTGTGCACATAAGAAGCTAAAATGAATCACTTTGTGCAGCTATCAAGCTAACATGAATCACTTTGTGCAGCTATGAAGCTAACATGAGTGACGTTGTGCAGCTATGAAGCTAACATGAATCACTTTGTGCAGCTATCAAGCTAACATGAATCACTTCGTCCAGCTAGCAAGCTAACATCAATCACTTTGTGCAGCTATGAAGCTGACATGAATCACTCTGTGCAGCTATGAAGCACTCGCTGCAGCTATGAAGCTAACATGAATCACTTTGTGCAGCTATCAAGCTAACATGAATCACTTTGTGCAGCAATGAAGCTTACATGAATCACTTTAAGCAGCTATGAAGCTAACATGAATCACTTTGTGCAGCTATGAAGCTAACATGAATCACTTTGTGCAGCTATGAAGTTAACATGAATCACTTTGTGCAGCTATCAAGCTAACATGAATCACTCTGTGCAGCTGTGAAGCTCACATGAGTCACTTTGTGCAGCTGTGAAGCTAACATGAGTCACTTTGTGCAGCTATGAAGCTAACATCAGTCACTTTGTGCAGCTATCAAGCTAAGATGAACACTTTGTGCAGCTATCAAGCTAACATGAATCACTTTGTGCAGCTATGAAGCTTACATGAATCACTTTGGGCAGCTATGAAGCTTAAATGAATCACTTTGTGCAGCTATGAAGCTGACATGAATCAATTTCTGCAGCGATGAAGCTAACATGAATCACTTTGTGCAGGTATGAAGCTAACATGAATCACTTTGTGCAGCTATGAAGCTAACATGAGTCACGTTGTGCAGCTTTGAAGCTAACATGAATCACTATGTGCAGCTATGAAGCTAACATGAATCACTTTTTGCAGCTGTGAAGCTAACATGAGTCACTTTGTGCAGCTATGAAGCTAACATGAGTCACTTTGTGCAGCTATCAAGCTAAGATGAATCACTTTGTGCAGCTATCAAGCTAACATGAATCACTTTGTGCAGCTATGAAGCTTACATGAATCACTTTGGGCAGCTATGAAGCTTAAATGAATCACTTTGTGCAGCTATGAAGCTGACATGAATCACTTTCTGCAGCGATGAAGCTAACATGAATCACTTTGTGCAGCTTTGAAGCTAACATGAATCACTTTTTGCATCTATGAAGCTAACATGAGTCACTTTGTGCAGCTATGAAGCTAACATGAGTCACTTTGTGCATCTATGAAGCTAACATGAATCACTTTGTGCAGGTATGAAGCTAACATGAATCACTTTGTGCAGCTATGAAGCTAACATGAGTCACGTTGTGCAGCTATGAAGCTAACATGAATCACTTTGTGCAGCTATGAAGGTAACATGATTGACTTTGTGCAGCTATGAAGCTCACATGAATCACTTTGTGCAGCTATGAAGCTAACATGAGTCACGTTGTGCAGCTATGAAGCTAACATGAATCACTTTGTGCAGCTTTGAAGGTAACATGATTGACTTTGTGCAGCTATGAAGCTAACATGAATGACTCTGTCCAGCTATGAAGCTGACATGAATCACTCTGTACAGCTATGAAGCACTCGCTGCAGCTATGAAGCTAACATGAATCACTTTGTGCAGCTATCAAGCTAACATGAATCAATCTGTCCAGATATGAAGTTAACATGAATCACTTTGTGCAGCTATCAAGCTAACATAAATCATTCTGTGCAGCGATGAAGCTAACATGAGTCACTTTCTGCAGCTATGAAGCTAACATGAGTCACTTTGTGCAGCTATGAAGCTAACATGAGTCACTTTGTGCAGCTATGAAGCTAACATGAATCACTATGTGCAGCTATGAAGCTAACATGAATCACTTTGTGCAGGTATGAAGCTAACATGAATCACTTTAAGCAGCTATGAAGCTAACATGAATCACTTTGTGCAGCTATGAAGTTAACATGAATCACGTTGTGTAGCTATCAAGCTAACATGAATCACTTTGTGCAGCTATGAAGCTAACATGAATCACTTTGTGCAGCTATGAATCTAACATGAATCACTTTGTGCAGCTATGAAGCTAACATGAATCACTTTGTTCAGCTATGAAGCTAACATGAATCACTTTTGGCAGCTATGAAGCTAACATGAGTCACTTTGTTCAGCAATGAAGCTTACATGAATCACTTTTGGCAGCTATGAAGCTAACATGAATCACTTTAAGCAGCTATGAAGCTAACATGAATCACTTTGTGCAGCTATGAAGCTAACATGAATCACTTTTGGCAGCTATGAAGCTAACATGAGTCACTTTTTGCAGCAATGAAGCTTACATGAATCACTTTAAGCACCTATGACGCTAACATGAATCACTTTGTGCAGCTATGAATCTAACATGAATCACTTTGTGCAGCTATGAAGCTAACATGAATCACTTTAAGCAGCTATGTAGCTAACATGAATCACTCTGTGAGGCTATCAAGCTAACATGAATCACTCTGTCCAGCTATGAAGCTGACATGAATCACTCTGTGCAGCTATGAAGCACTCGCTGCAGCTATGAAGCTAACATGAATCACTTTGTGCAGCTATCAAGCTAACATGAATCACTCTGTGCAGCTATGAAGTTAACATGAATCACTTTGTGCAGCTATCAAGCTAACATAAATCATTCTGTGCAGCGATGAAGCTAACATGAATCACTATGTGCAGCTATGAAGCTAACATGAATCACTTTTTGCAGCTGTGAAGCTAACTTGAGTCACTTTGTGCAGCTATGAAGCTAACATCAGTCACTTTGTGCAGCTATCAAGCTAAGATGAATCACTTTGTGCAGCTATCAAGCTAACATGAATCACTTTGTGCAGCTATGAAGCTTACATGAGTCACTTTGGGCAGCTATGAAGCTTAAATGAATCACTTTGTGCAGCTATGAAGCTGACATGAATCACTTTCTGCAGCGATGAAGCTAACATGAGTCACTTTGTGCAGCTATGAAGCTAACATGAGTCACTTTGTGCATCTATGAAGCTAACATGAATCACTTTGTGCAGGTATGAAGCTAACATGAATCACTTTGTGCAGCTATGAAGCTAACATGAGTCACGTTGTGCAGCTATGAAGCTAACATGAATCACTTTGTGCAGCTATGAAGGTAACATGATTGACTTTGTGCAGCTATGAAGCTCACATGAATCACTTTGTGCAGCTATGAAGCTAACATGAGTCACGTTGTGCAGCTATGAAGCTAACATGAATCACTTTGTGCAGCTATGAAGGTAACATGATTGACTTTGTGCAGCTATGAAGCTCACATGAATCACTCTGTACAGCTATGAAGCACTCGCTGCAGCTATCAAGCTAACATGAATCACTTTGTGCAGCTATCAAGCTAACATGAATCAATCTGTCCAGATATGAAGTTAACATGAATCACTTTGTGCAGCTATGAAGCTAACATGAATGACTCTGTCCAGCTATGAAGCTGACATGAATCACTCTGTACAGCTATGAAGCACTCGCTGCAGCTATCAAGCTAACATGAATCACTTTGTGCAGCTATCAAGCTAACATGAATCAATCTGTCCAGATATGAAGTTAACATGAATCACTTTGTGCAGCTATCAAGCTAACATAAATCATTCTGTGCAGCGATGAAGCTAACATGAGTCACTTTCTGCAGCTATGAAGCTAACATGAGTCACTTTGTGCAGCTATGAAGCTAACATGAGTCACTTTGTGCAGCTATGAAGCTAACATGAATCACTATGTGCAGCTATGAAGCTAACATGAATCACTTTGTGCAGGTAAGAAGCTAACATGAATCACTTTAAGCAGCTATGAAGCTAACATGAATCACTTTGTGCAGCTATGAAGCTAACATGAATCACTTTGTGCAGCTATGAAGCTAACATGAATCACTTTGTGCAGCTATGAAGCTAACATGAATCATTTTTTGCAGCTATCAAGCTAACATGAATCACTTTGTGCAGCTATCAAGCTAACATGAATCACTTTGTGCAGCTATGAAGCTAACATGAATCACTTTGTGCAGCTATTAAGCTGACATGAATCATTTTCTGCAGCGATGAAGCTAACATGAATCACTTTGTGCAGCGATGAAGCTAACATGAATCACTTTGTGCAGCTATGAAGCTAACATGAATCACTTTTGGCAGCTATGAAGCTAACATGAGTCACTTTGTGCAGCAATGAAGCTTACATGAATCACTTTAAGCACCTATGAAGCTAACATGAATCACTTTGTGCAGCTATGAAGCTAACATGAATCACTTTGTGCAGCTATGAAGCTAACATGAATCACTTTAAGCACCTATGAAGCTAACATGAATCACTCTGTCCAGCTATGAAGCTGACATGAATCACTCTGTGCAGCTATGAAGCACTCGCTGCAGCAATGAAGCTAACATGAATCACTTTGTGCAGCTATGAAGCTAACATGAATCACTCTGTGCAGCTATGAAGTTAACATGAATCACTTTGTGCAGCGATCAAGCTAACATAAATCATTCTGTGCAGCGATGAAGCTAACATGAGTCACTTTGTGCAGCTATGAAGCTAACATGAGTCACTTTGTGCAGCTATGAAGCTAACATGAATCACTTTTTGCAGCTGTGAAGCTAACATGTGTCACTTTGTGCAGCTATGAAGCTAACATGAGTCACTTTGTGCGGCTATCAAGCGAACATAAATCACTTTGTGCAGCTATGAAGCTAACATGAGTCACTTTGTGCAGCTATGAAGCTAACATGAATCACTTTTTGCAGCTGTGAAGCTAACATGAGTCACTTTGTGCAGCTATGAAGCTAACATGAGTCACTTTGTGCGGCTATCAAGCGAACATAAATCACTTTGTGCAGCTATCAAGCTAACATGAATCACTCTGTGCAGCTATGAAGTTAACATGAATCACTTTGTGCAGCGATCAAGCTAACATAAATCATTCTGTGCAGCGATGAAGCTAACATGAGTCACTTTGTGCAGCTATGAAGCTAACATGAATCACTTTGTGCAGCTATGAAGCTAACATGAATCACTTTTTGCAGCTGTGAAGCTAACATGAGTCACTTTGTGCAGCTATGAAGCTAACATGAGTCACTTTGTGCGGCTATCAAGCGAACATAAATCACTTTGTGCAGCTATGAAGCTAACATGAATCACTTTGTGCAGCTATGAAGCTAACATGAATCACTTTGTGCAGCTATGAAGCTAACATGAATCACTTTGTGCAGCTATGAAGCTAACATGAATCACTTTGTGCGGCTATCAAGCGAACATAAATCACTTTGTGCAGCTATGAAGCTAACATGAGTCACTTTGTGCAGCTATGAAGTGAACATGAATCACTTTGTGCAGCTATGAAGCTAACATGAATCACTTTGTGCAGCTATGAAGCTAACATGAATCACTTTCTGCAGCTATGCAGCTAACATGAATCACTTTGTGCAGCAATGAAGCTTACATGAATCACTTTGTGCAGCTATGAAGCTGACATGAATCACTTTGTGCAGCTATGAAGCTAACATGAATCACTTTGTGCAGCCATGAAGCTGACATGAATCACTTTGTGCAGCTATGAAGCTGACATGAATCACTTTCTGCAGCTATCAAGCTAACATGAATCACTTTGTGCAGCTATCAAGCTAACATGAATCACTTTGTGCAGCTATGAAGCTAAAATGAATCACTTTGTGCAGCTATTAAGCTGACATGAATCATTTTCTGCAGCGATGAAGCTAAAATGAATCACTTTGTGCAGCTATGAAGCTAACATGAATCACTTTTTGCAGCTATGAAGCTAACATGAGTGACTTTGTGCAGCTATGAAGCTTACATGAATCATTTTGTGCAGCTATAAAACTTAAATGAATCACTTTGTGCAGCTATCAAGCTAACATGAATCACTTTCTGCAGCTATGAAGCTAACATGAGTTACTTTTTGCAGCTATGAAGCTACCATGAATCACTTTTTGCAGCTATGAAGCTAACATGAATCACTTTGTGCAGGTATGAAGCTAACATGAATCACTTTTTGCATCTATGAAGCTAACATGAATCACTTTGTGCAGCTATGAAGCTAACATGAGTCACTTTGTGCATCTATGAAGCTAACATGAATCACTCTGTGAGGCTATCAAGCTAACATGAATCACTCTGTCCAGCTATGAAGCTGACATGAATCACTTTGTGCAGCTATGAAGCACTCGCTGCAGCTATGAAGCTAACATGAATCACTTTGTGCAGCTATCAAGCTAACATGAATCACTCTGTGCAGATATGAAGTTAAGATGAATCACTTTGTGCAGCTATCAAGCTAACATAAATCATTCTGTGCAGCGATGAAGCTAACATGAGTCACTTTGTGCTTCTATGAAGCTAACATGAGTCACTTTGTGCAGCTATGAAGCTAACATGAGTCACTTTGTGCAGCTATGAAGCTAACATGAATCACTATGTGCAGCTATGAAGCTAACATGAATCACTTTTTGCAGCTGTGAAGCTAACATGAGTCACTTTGTGCAGCTATGAAGCTAACATGAGTCACTTTGTGCAGCTATCAAGCTAAGATGAATCACTTTGTGCAGCTATCAAGCTAAGATGAATCACTATGTGCAGCTATGAAGCTAACATGAATCACTTTTTGCAGCTGTGAAGCTAACATGAGTCACTTTGTGCAGCTATGAAGCTAACATGAGTCACTTTGTGCAGCTATCAAGCTAACATGAATCACTTTGTGCAGCTATCAAGCTAACATGAATCACTCTGTCCAGCTATGAAGCTCACATGAATCACTCTGTGCAGCTATGAAGCACTCGCTGCAGCTATGAAGCTAACATGAATCACTCTGTGCAGCTATCAAGCTAACATGAATCTCTCTGTGCAGCTGTGAAGCTAACATGAGTCACTTTGTGTAGCTGTGAAGCTAACATGAGTCACTTTGTGCAGCTATGAAGCTAACATGAGTCACTTTGTGCAGCTATCAAGCGAACATGAATCACTTTGTGCAGCTATCAAGCGAACTTGAGTCACTTTGTGCAGCTATCAAGCGAACATGAGTCACTTTGTGCAGCTATCAAGCTAACATGAATCACTTTGTGCAGCTATCAAGCTAACATGAATCACTCGGTCCAGCTATGAAGCTGACATGAATCACTCTGTGCAGCTATGAAGCACTCGCTGCAGCTATGAAGCTAACATGAATCACTTTGTGCAGCTATCAAGCTAACATGAATCACTCTGTGCAGCTATGAAGTTAACATGAATCACTTTTTGCAGCTGTGAAGCTAACATGAATCACTTTGTGCAGCTATGAAGCTGACATGAATCACTTTCTGCAGCTATCAAGCTAACATGAATCACTTTGTGCAGCTATAAAGCTAACATGAATCACTTTGTGCAGCTATAAAGCTAACATGAATCACTTTGTGCCGCTATGAAGCTTACATGTTTCACTTTGGGCAGCTATGAAGCTTAAATGAATCACTTTTTGCAGCTATGATGCTAACATGAATCACTTTGTGCAGCTATGAAGCTGACATGAATCACTTTGTGCAGCCATGAAGCTGACATGAATCACTTTGTGCAGCTATGAAGCTGACATGAATCACTTTCTGCAGCTATCAAGCTAACATGAATCACTTTGTGCAGCTATCAAGCTAACATGAATCACTTTGTGCAGCTATGAAGCTAAGATGAATCACTTTGTGCAGCTATCAAGCTAACATAAATCATTCTGTGCAGCGATGAATTTAACATGAGTCACTTTGTGCAGCTATGAAGCTAACATGAGTCACTTTGTGCAGCTATGAAGCTAACATGAGTCACTTTGTGCAGCTATGAAGCTAACATGAATCACTATGTGCAGCTATGAAGCTAACATGAATCACTTTTTGCAGCTGTGAAGCTAACATGAGTCACTTTGTGCAGCTATGAAGCTAACATGAGTCACTTTGTGCAGCTATCAAGCTAAGATGAATCACTTTGTGCAGCTATCAAGCTAAGATGAATCACTTTGTGCAGCTATGAAGCTTACATGAATCACTTTGGGCAGCTATGAAGCTTAAATGAATCACTTTGTGCAGCTATGAAGCTGACATGAATCACTTTCTGCAGCGATGAAGCTAACATGAATCACTTTGTGCAGGTATGAAGCTAACATGAATCACTTTGTGCAGCTATGAAGCTAACATGAGTCACGTTGTGCAGCTTTGAAGCTAACATGAATCACTTTTTGCATCTATGAAGCTAACATGAGTCACTTTGTGCAGCTATGAAGCTAACATGAGTCACTTTGTGCATCTATGAAGCTAACATGAATCACTTTGTGCAGGTATGAAGCTAACATGAATCACTTTGTGCAGCTATGAAGCTAACATGAGTCATGTTGTGCAGCTATGAAGCTAACATGAATCACTTTGTGCAGCTATGAAGGTAACATGAATCACTTTGTGCAGCTATGAAGCTCACATGAATCACTTTGTGCAGCTATGAAGCTAACATGAATGACTCTGTCCAGCTATGAAGCTGACATGAATCACTCTGTACAGCTATGAAGCACTCGCTGCAGCTATCAAGATAACATGAATCACTTTGTGCAGCTATCAAGCTAACATGAATCACTCTGTGCAGCTATGAAGCACTCGCTGCAGCTATGAAGCTAACATGAATCACTTTGTGCAGCTATCAAGCTAACATGAATCACTCTGTCCAGATATGAAGTTAACATGAATCACTTTGTGCAGCTATCAAGCTAACATAAATCATTCTGTGCAGCGATGAAGCTAACATGAGTCACTTTGTGCAGCTATGAAGCTAACATGAGTCACTTTGTGCAGCTATGAAGCTAACATGAATCACTTTGTGCAGCTATGAAGCAAACATGAATCACTTTTTGCAGCTGTGAAGCTAACATGAGTCACTTTGTGCAGCTATGAAGCTAACATGAGTCACTTTGTGCAGCTATCAAGCTAACATGAATCACTTTGTGCAGCTATCAAGCTAACATGAATCACTTTGTGCAGCTATGAAGCTTACATGAATCACTTTGGGCATCTATGAAGCTTAAATGAATCACTTTGTGCAGCTATGAAGCTGACATGAATCACTTTCTGCAGCGAAGAAGCTAACATGAATCACTTTGTGCAGGTATGAAGCTAACATGAATCACTTTGTGCAGCTATGAAGCTAACATGTGTCACGTTGTGTAGCTTTGAAGCTAACATGAATCACTTTTTGCATCTAAGAAGCTAACATGATTCACTTTGTGCAGCTATGAAGCTAACATGAGTCACTTTGTGCAGCTATGAAGCTAACATGAGTCACTTTGTGCATCTATGAAGCTAACATGAATCACTTTGTGCAGGTATGAAGCTAACATGAATCACTTTGTGCAGCTATGAAGCTAACATGAGTCACGTTGTGCAGCTATGAAGCTAACATGAATCACTCTGTCCAGCTATGAAGCTCACATGAATCACTCTGTGCAGCTATGAAGCACTCGCTGCAGCTATGAAGCTAACATGAATCACTTTGTGCAGCTATCAAGCTAACATGAATCACTCTGTGCAGCTATGAAGTTAACATGAATCACTTTGTGCAGCTATGAAGCTAACATGAATCACTTTTTGCAGCTATGAAGCTAACATGAGTCACTTTGTGCAGCTATGAAGCTAACATGAGTCACTTTGTGCAGCTATCAAGCTAACATGAATCACTTTGTGCAGCTATCAAGCTAACATGAATCACTTTGTGCAGCTATGAAGCTAACATGAGTCACTTTGTGCAGCTATCAAGCTAACATGAATCACTTTGTGCAGCTATCAAGCTAACATGAATCACTTTGTGCAGCTATGAAGCTAACATGAATCACTTTTTGCAGCTGTGAAGCTAACATGAGTCACTTTGTGCAGCTATGAAGCTAACATGAATCACTTTGTGCAGCTATCAAGCTAACATGAATCACTTTGTGCAGCTATGGAGCTTAAATGAATCACTTTGTGCAGCTATGAAGCTAACATGAATCACTTTGTGCAGCAATGAAGCTAACATGAATCACTTTGTGCAGCTATGAAGCTGACATGAATCACTTTGTGTAGCTATGAAGCTGACATGAATCACTTTGTGTAGCTATGAAGCTGACATGAATCACTTTGTGTAGCTATGAAGCTGACATGAATCACTTTGTGCAGCTATGAAGCTAACATGAATCACTTTGTGTAGCTATGAAGCTGACATGAATCACTTTGTGTAGCTATGAAGCTGACATGAATCACTTTGTGCAGCTATGAAGCTGACATGAATCACTTTCTGCAGCTATCAAGCTAACATGAATCACTTTGTGCAGCTATGAAGCTGACATGAATCACTTTGTGCAGCTATGAAGCTGACATGAATCACTTTGTGTAGCTATGAAGCTGACATGAATCACTTTGTGCAGCTATGAAGCTGACATGAATCACTTTCTGCAGCTATCAAGCTAACATGAATCACTTTGTGCAGCTATCAAGCTCACATGAATCACTTTGTGCAGCTATGAAGCTGACATGAATCACTTTGTGCAGCTATTAAGCTGACATGAATCACTTTGTGTAGCTATGAAGCTGACATGAATCACTTTGTGCAGCTATGAAGCTGACATGAATCACTTTCTGCAGCTATCAAGCTAACATGAATCACTTTGTGCAGCTATCAAGCTCACATGAATCACTTTGTGCAGCTATGAAGCTAACATGAATCACTTTGTGCAGCTGTTAAGCTGACATGAATCATTTTCTGCAGCGATGAAGCTAACATGAATCACTTTGTGCAGCTATGAAGCTAACATGAATCACTTTTTGCAGCTATGAAGCTAACATGAGTGACTTTGTGCAGCTATGAAGCTTACATGAATCACTTTGTGCAGCTATGAAGCTTAAATGAATCACTTTGTGCTGCTATCAAGCTCACATGAATCACTTTCTGCTGCTATGAAGTTAAGATGAATCACTTTGTGCAGCTATGAAGCTAACATGAATCACTTTGTGCAGCTATGAAGCTAACATGAGTCACTTTGTGGATCTATGAAGCTAACATGAATCACTCTGTGAGGCTATCAAGCTAACATGAATCACTCTGTCCAGCTATGAAGCTGACATGAATCACTCTGTGCAGCAATGAAGCACTCGCTGCAGCTATGAAGCTAACATGAATCACTTTGTTCAGCTATGAAGCTAACATGAGTCACTTTGTGGATCTATGAAGCTAACATGAATCACTCTGTGAGGCTATCAAGCTAACATGAATCACTCTGTCCAGCTATGAAGCTGACATGAATCACTCTGTGCAGCAATGAAGCACTCGCTGCAGCTATGAAGCTAACATGAATCACTTTGTGCAGCTCTCAAGCTAACATGAATCACTCTGTGCAGATATGAAGTTAACATGAATCACTTTGTGCAGCTGTCAAGCTAACATAAATCATTCTGTGCAGCGATGAAGCTAACATGAGTCACTTTGTGCAGCTATGAAGCTAACATGAGTCACTTTGTGCAGCTATGAAGCTAACATGAGTCACTTTGTGCAGCTATCAAGCTAACATGAATCACTTTGTGCAGCTATCAAGCTTACATGAACCACTTTGGGCAGCTATGAAGCTTAAATGAATCACTTTGTGCAGCTATGAAGCTGACATGAATCACTTTGTGCAGCTGTCAAGCTAACATAAATCATTCTGTGCAGCGATGAAGCTAACATGAGTCACTTTGTGCAGCTATGAAGCTAACATGAGTCACTTTGTGCAGCTATGAAGCTAACATGAATCACTTTGTGCAGCTATGAAGCTAACATGAATCACTTTTTGCAGCTGTGAAGCTAACATGAGTCACTTTGTGCAGCTATCAAGCTTACATGAATCACTTTGTGCAGCTATGAAGCTTACATGAATCACTTTGGGCAGCTATGAAGCTGACATGAATCACTTTCTGCAGCGATGAAGCTAACATGAATCACTTTGTGCAGGTATGAAGCTAACATGAATCACTTTTTGCAGCTGTGAAGCTAACATGAGTCACTTTGTGCAGCTATCAAGCTTACATGAATCACTTTGTGCAGCTATGAAGCTTACATCAATCACTTTGTGCAGCTATGAAGCTGACATGAATCACTTTCTGCAGCGATGAAGCTAACATGAATCACTTTGTGCAGGTATGAAGCTAACATGAATCACTTTGTGCAGCTATGAAGCTAACATGAGTCACGTTGTGCAGCTTTGAAGCTAACATGAATCACTTTTTGCATCTATGAAGCTAACATGAATCACTTTGTGCAGCTATGAAGCTAACATGAGGCACTTTGTGCAGCTATGAAGCTAACATGAGTCACTTTGTGCAGGTATGAAGCTTACATGAATCACTTTGTGCAGCTATGAAGCTGACATGAATCACTTTCTGCAGCGATGAAGCTAACATGAATCACTTTGTGCAGGTATGAAGCTAACATGAATCACTTTGTGCAGCTATGAAGCTAACATGAGTCACGTTGTGCAGCTATGAAGCTAACAAGAATCACTTTGTGCAGCTATGAAGCTAACATGAGTCACTTTGTGCAGCTATGAAGCTAACATGAGTCACTTTGTGCATCTATGAAGCTAACATGAATCACTTTGTGCAGGTATGAAGCTAACATGAATCACTTTGTGCAGCTATGAAGCTAACATGAATCACTTTGTGCAGCTATGAAGCTAACATGAATGACTCTGTCCAGCTATGAAGCTAACATGAATCACTTTGTGCAGCTATCAAGCTAACATGAATCACTCTGTGCAGCTATGAAGCACTCGCTGCAGCTATGAAGCTAACATGAATCACTTTGTGCAGCTATCAAGCTAACATGAATCACTCTGTGCAGATATGAAGTTAACATGAATCACTTTGTGCAGCTATAAAGCTAACATAAATCATTCTGTGCAGCGATGAAGCTAACATGAGTCACTTTGTGCAGCTATGAAGCTAACATGAGTCACTTTGTGCAGCTATGAAGCTAACATGAATAACTTTGTGCAGCTATGAAGCTAACATGAATCACTTTTTGCAGCTGTGAAGCTTACATGAGTCACTTTGTGCAGCTATCAAGCTAACATGAATCACTTTGTGCAGCTATCAAGCTAACATGAATCACTTTGTGCAGCTATGAAGCTTACATGAATCACTTTGGGCAGCTATCAAGCTAACATGAATCACTTTGTGCAGCTATCAAGCTAACATGAGTCACTTTGTGCAGCTATGAAGCTAACATGAGTCACTTTGTGCAGCTATCAAGCTAACATGAATCACTTTGTGCAGCTATCAAGCTAACATGAATCACTTTGTGCAGCTATGAAGCTTACATGAATCACTTTGGGCAGCTATGAAGCTTAAATGAATCACTTTGTGCAGCTATGAAGCTGACATGAATCACTTTCTGCAGCGATGAAGCTAACATGAATCACTTTGTGCAGGTATGAAGCTAACATGAATCACTTTGTGCAGCTCTGAAGCTAACATGAGTCACATTGTGCAGCTTTGAAGCTAACATGAATCACTTTTTGCATCTATGAAGCTAACATGAATCACTTTGTGCAGCTATGAAGCTAACATGAGTCACTTTGTGCAGCTATGAAGCTAACATGAGTCACTTTGTGCAGCTATGAAGCTGACATGAATCACTTTCTGCAGCGATGAAGCTAACATGAATCACTTTGTGCAGGTATGAAGCTAACATGAATCACTGTGCAGCTCTGAAGCTAACATGAGTCACATTGTGCAGCTTTGAAGCTAACATGAATCACTTTGTGCAGGTATGAAGCTAACATGAATCACTTTGTGCAGCTCTGAAGCTAACATGAATCACTTTGTGCAGCTATGAAGCTAACATGAATCACTTTGTGCAGCTATGAAGGTAACATGATTGACTTTGTGCAGCTATGAAGCTCACATGAATCACTTTGTGCAGCTATGAAGTTAACATGAATCACTTTAAGTAGCTATGAAGCTAACATGGATCACTTTGTGCAGCTATGAAGCTAACATGAATCACTCTGTGCAGCTATGAAGGCAAGGCACGTTTATTTATATAGCACATTTCATACACAATGGCAGTTCAATGTGCTTTCCAGAAGTAAAAACAAAAACCGTAAACAATAGAGAAATAAAATTACATAAAATAATTTTATCTTTATTCTAAAAGAATTAATTCAAAGAATTAACAGAATTAAAAGAAAATAATAAGAATTAAACAATAGTAGAAATAAAATATTAAAATGCCAAAAAGAAAAAGGAGAAAAAGAAAGAGAAAGGGGAAAAAAAAACTAGCAGAATAAAATACAATAAAGTTGAAGTAAATTTAAAACATGCAGAGAAAGTAAAGATTATAAAAAATGTAAAAATATTAATTATTTAACAGAAAGCATCTGAAAACAGCTTCGTCTTTAACCTAGATTTGAAGCTGCCAACAGCAGGAGCATTTTTAATGTCCTCTGGCAGTTGGTTCCATAGCTGTACTGCATAGTAGCTAAAAGCTGCTTCACCACACTTTGTTTAAACAACTGGTTTTAATAGTAAATTTTTCTGTTTCGATCTGGTAGATCTGATTGGGTTAGGCCGCTGCAACATATCAGAGAGGTAATTGGGCCCTGTACCATTTAGAGATTTGTATACCAGCAGCAATACTTTAAAGTCAATTCTGTAGCTTACTGGAAGCCAGTGAAGGGACCTTAGAATTGGAGTAATGTGCTCTGTTCTTTTTGTTCGTGTGAGAACCCTCGCCGCTGCATTTTGAACCAGCTGAAATCGTTTGATGGTCTTTTTTGGCAAGCCTGTGAAAAGGCCATTGCAGTAATCAACCCTACTAGAGATGAAGGCATGTATAAGTTTTTCCAGATCATTTTTTGACATAAGTCCTCTTAGTTTGGAAATCTTTTTTAGGTGATAAAATGCCGTTTTAGTGATTGCTTTCATGTGACTGTCAAAGTTTAGCTCGCTGTCAATGAAAACACCAAGATTTTTAACCATTTCTTTAGTTTTAATCCCTTTTGTGTCAAGAATAGTGGTAATCCTGAGTCTTTCATCTTTTTTTCCAAATAGAATTACTTCTGTTTTATCTGTGTTCAGCTGAAGAAAATTTTGTGACATCCAGTTGTTGATTTGATCGATACACTGGTAGAGACATTCAAGGGGGGCATAATCATTTGGTGATAGAGCAAAATAAATTTGGGTATCATCTGCATAGCAGTGATACAAAATTGAATTTTTATGGATAATTTGCCCAAGTGGGAGCATATAAAGGTTGAAAAGTAATGGTCCAAGAATCGACCCCTGGGGGACACCACAGGTCAAGGGCATTGACGTTGAGGAACAATTTCCCAGGGTAACAAAGAAGCTTCTATCTTTTAAGTATGATTTTAACCAATTGATAACTTTACCAGTCAATCCAACCCAGTGTTCAAGTCGATATAGCAGTATGTTGTGATCAACAGTATCAAAAGCTGCACTGAGGTCCAGTAATACCAGGACCGATGTTTTGCCTGCATCAGTATTAAGACGTATGTCATTTATAACTTTAATCAGCGCTGTTTCAGTGCTATGATTGGCACGAAATCCTGACTGAAAATTATCAAAACGGCTGTTTGATATCAAGAAGGCAGTTAATTGATTGAAGACAATTTTTCCAGGATTTTCCCGATGAATGGTAGATTTGATATTGGCCTGTAATTATTTAACACTGAAGGATCCAGATTATTTTTTTTTAAGAAGGGGCTTTACAACAGCTTTTTTTAGGGACACAGGAACAACACCAGTCTCCAAGGATGTATTTATAATTTGAAGCACATCTGTAATTATAAGATGAAGAACAGACTTAAAAAAGTTGGTGGGCAGAATGTCCAGTTCAGATGTCGAGGAACTGAGATTTTGTACAGTTTTTTCAAGAGTCTCATAATCAATTAAACAAAATTCTGACATTGTGTTAAAGTTATCTATCTGTGTCATTGGTGATTGCAGTTTTTCAATTTTTTGCAACTGAGATATATTATGAGAAATATTCTGCCGTAGTTTATCAATTTTACCTTTGAAGAAAGATGCAAACTCATTGCATTTATTAACTGAGAGAAGTTCAGGTGCTAATTGTGGTGGGGGATTAGTTACCGTATTTTCCGGACTATACGTCACTCCGGAGTTTAAGCCGCATCAGCCAAAAAATGCATTATGAAGACGAAAAAAACATATATACGTCGCACCGGACTATAAGTCGCACTTTTTTGAAGGGTTATTCTATCCATAGAATCTGTGATTCTGTCTGATAAGCGGCGCGTGGTTACTGCGCGACTGCATTGTTTATTTAATAAACGAACAGCTGAGCAGTGATCACGTGCCCTTTGCCCTGTAAGTAGCCTCGTCTGATTATTTTAAATATCTACTACTATCTTTAATACTATCACTATCGTTATTACTAATAGCCTATATTATTATTATAACTAATATTAGTAGCCTATTACTGATGCATTAATCAGTTTGCTTTTAGAATATTTTTACCAGTAGGGCTTATTATCGCCCCATGGCTCTTTCATCTTTGTTATTAAAGCTGTAGTCATCATCGAGGAGAGTCATTCTTCATTTTTGTCGAATTTTATTTAATCAAATCAGAGGTCAAGTAGGCTATAGGTATATCATCTCCAAAGACAGGTACGGTAGTAAAAACAACCGTCTAGTGAAAAAAAAAACAACAACCGCTTTTAAATCCCCTACTTAAATCCTTAAAATGAGTCATTTAACTCTTGTCTTGTGTGATCTGATCTCCAATGGTGAAATAAACCGGTTGTGATGAGTACAGTCTGTTATTTTAGAAGATAAATGTAATATATAATTTAATATATAGACTAATAAAAATTAATATTTTATAATATAATATCACGACATATTACTGTCTGTAACTGTTTGTCACTAAAGCATTTTCTAAGATCATAATGTCTGATATTATTATTATTATTATTATTATTATTATTATTTTACACACACAATAAGCGCATGTGCTTTAAGTTATAGTAAACCATCCCCCGCCTTTTTTTTTTTTTTTTTTTTGAGTCGCCGGACCCACCCACCTCCTGGGTTCCAGGACCTCCCACTTCACAAATTAAGCACTGCCTAAAATCACTACATAACTTATTTAAATAACTATAGGCCTATCATTAATAATAAAACACAGGTCAATCAAGTTTATCAAGCTGATGATTTCACTCCAAATCAGCAAATCCATTGAATTCCTCATCCTCGGTGTCGCTTCTGAACAACTCTGCCAACTCCAGCGGCAGATGAAGCGCCGTTTCCTCTTCTTCTGCGTGGCTGTCGTCAGACTCAGCATCAGCTCCAGTTATTCCGCGGTGAAAAAAACAAAACAAAACATATATACGTCGCACCGGAGTATAAGTCGCATTGCCAGCTGAACCATGAAAAAAAGTGCGACTTATAGTCTGAAAAATACGGTAGCTTCTCTACTGTTGAAAATAGCACACGGGCATTGTTCATATTCCTGCTGATGATATTGGAGAAGAAAGACTGTCTTGCTTTACGAATTTCATAATTATAATTACAAAGCATCTCTTTATGGATTTGATAATGGATGTGAAGTTTAGATTTGCGCCATTTTCTTTCAGTCTTTCTACATTCTCTCTTTAGCAGTTTAACAGCCGGGTACTGCTTCCATGGTGCTTTCTGCTTATCATTGACTCATTTTAATTTGAATGGAGCAATATCATCCATAATTTGGGTCATATTTAAATTAAAAAATTCCAGTAAATCATCTACAGAGTCTGACATTTTGGTTGAGTTCTGAGAGAGAGCTTGCTTAAAAAGAGCACGTGTTGTCGTTTATGACTCTCCTGCCTATAGTCGTTGAGCTATTCTGAATGTGAGGAGACATAGAAACTTCAAAGAAAACACAGAAATGGTCAGATAAGGCCAGGTCAACAACAGTATAAGAAACAGTAAGACCCTTTGTGATGACGAGGTCAAGAGTATGACCACGAGAGTGGGTCGGTCCCTGTACATGTTGTACCAGGTTAAAGTTATCAATAATTGCAAATAGTTCTTTGGCATAAATGTTGTCAGTATTATCTACATGCAAGTTAAAATCCCCAGATATAATAAGACAATCAAACTCTAAGCAAATGACTGATAACAATTCACCAAACTCTTCAAGTAAGACTTTGGCTGAATGTCTCGGAGGCCTGTAAATAGTTAATAATAATAATAATATGTTAGGAGAGCATGTAACAAGTGCACATAAGTGTTCAAAGGACGTAAAATCACCAAGTGAGGATTGTTTACATTGAAAAGAGACTTTGAATATATTTGCGATATTTGAAGCACTCGCTGCAGCTATGAAGCTAACATGAATCACTTTGTGCAGCTATCAAGCTAACATGAATCACTTTTTGCAGCAATGAAGCTAACATGAGTCACTTTGTGCAGCTATGAAGCTTACATGAATCACTTTTTGCAGCAATGAAGCTAACATGAATCACTTTGTGCAGCTATGAAGCTAACATGAATCACTTTTTGCAGCTATGAAGCTAACATAAGTGACTTTGTGCAGCTATGAAGCTAACATGAATCACTTTGTGCAGCTATGAAGCTAACATGAGTCACTTTGTGCAGCTATGAAGCTAACATGAGTCACTTTGTGCAGCTATGAAGCTAACATGAATCACTTTGTGCAGCTATCAAGCTAACATGAGTCACTTTGTGCAGCTATGAAGCTAACATGAATCACTTTGTGCAGCTATCAAGCTAACATGAATCACTTTGTGCAGCTATGAAGCTAACATGACTCACTTTGTGCAGCTATCAAACTAACATGACTCACTTTGTGCAGCTATGAAGCTAACATGACTCACTTTGTGCAGCTATGAAGCTAACATGACTCACTTTGTGCAGCTATGAAGCTAACATGACTCACTTTGTGCAGCTATGAAGCTAACATGACTCACTTTGTGCAGCTATCACCCAAATACGAATCACTTTGTGCAGCTATGAAGCTCGCAGGACTCACTTTGGGCAGCTCTGAAGCTAACATGAATCACTTTGTGCTGCTATGAAGCTGAACGATGAAACAACATGAATAATCAGAGTGATTATTTTTAGGGTTGTAGCTGCGCAAAGTGATTCGTGTTAGGATTATAGCATCAGGAAGGAATTCCACAGTAGGGTTCACATCTGTTTTGATGTCGTCCGAGTAGAGCTCCAGGAGTGTGGAATAAAATAACCAAAAGGCTGCAGCAGTCTCCGCCTGGCCTAGTCTTCCTGTTGGCACATCAAATTCCACCAAATCCAACACCACAACTCAGCCACATAGACACACACACACACACACACACCTGACACACACACACACACACACACCTGACCCCCAGGCGCGCGCACACTCACTCCAAAGCTGTGCTTTCCACAGCACAAAAGCGGCTCCGTTTCCAAAACTGCACACTACACTCGGACAGTGGAAATCCATCAGGGTCATTGACAGGGCTCTCCTTCCTTCCACTCAGCCCAGAGCGCTTACAGCGGCCACGCCGTTTCTCAGCCCGTTTTTACACACGGCATCGCACAAAGCGCGCAGCCCGCCGGCTCGAGCCGCACCGTGCTGTTTTATGGCCACTGCGCGACACGCTCGGTCTGTACCTGGGCCTGCTGGAGCTCGGGAGGAACGAGAAAGCCCGTTCTCGCTAAACGTGTGCTCGATCGCTTTGGATCTTGTCTTCCGAGTCTTATTTTCGCCGAGAAACGCCGTGAGAAAACACAAGTGCGAGTGTGTGACGGCAGCGCGCTCACTCAGCGGCAGCGCGGTTGAGTCGCAAACGTTCTCATGAGCGCTTTTAAGCCCCGCCCGCGGCCTCCGTTTCCCACACAGCGTTTCACTCGCTTCCGCTCCGGAGCTCCGAGACAGATGGCAGAAGTCGCTCCCGCCGCCGCGCCGGCCAAAGCGCCCAAGAAGAAAGCAGCTTCAAAGAGCAAGAAATCAGGCCCGAGCGTCGGCGAGCTCATCATCAAAGCGGTTTCTGCGTCGCAGGAGAGGAGCGGCGTGTCCCTCTCCGCCTTGAAGAAAGCTTTACAGGCCGCCGGATACGATGTGGAGAAGAACAACTCCCGCGTTAAAATCGCCGTCAAGAACCTTGTGAGGAAAAGCGTCCTGGTGCAGACCAAAGGGACCGGTGCGTCTGGCTCTTTCAAGCTGAACAAGACGCAGACCGAAGGCAAGAAGCCCGCCAAGAAAGCCGCGCCCAAAGCCAGAAAGGCGGCCGCCGAAAAGCCAACCGCCGCTAAGAAGCCCAAGAAGATAGCGGCCAAGAAACCCGCCGCCAAGAAGTCTCCTAAGAAGGCGAAGAAGCCCCCTGCCGCCGCCAAGAAATCCACCAAGAGCCCGAAGAAGGCGAAAAAACCGTCGACCCCCAAAAAGGCTGCCAAGAGCGCGAAGAAGACAAAAACTGCCAAGCCCAAAGCCGTAAAGCCCAAAACGGCCAAGGCGAAAAAGGCGGCCCCCAAAAAGAAGTAAACATGATTGTTTGACTGTTTTCTTTCCCTAAACGGGTCTTTTAAGAGCCACCCATGTCCTCGTTGAAAGAGCAGTATTCCATATTCACTCAGGATATCAGATGCTGCTGATTGTTGTGGTGGAGTTGATTCCTGCTTTACTAAACGGTGACAGGAGGGCGCTGGGAGAACATGAACTGAGTCAGGGCTGATGGAACTAATAACAATTTACATGTCTTTACATCGATATATAAATTTTATAATATATATGCCTATATTCCCTTCTTTCCTTTTTCATCTCTCTCTCTCACACACACACACACACACACACACACCCGTGGGATGGTTGTCACGCAGACTGACGCTGGAATTTGACGGCATGTTTGTGATTGGTTTTTCAGCTACAACGATCTTAACCAATCAGAGAAGAGCCGTGTTGTCTTTATCACAGAGGGCACGAGCTGTAGCGCTTTTTATTTCAGAGTTGTTCCTGTAACAGATCTGAGCAGCAGAATGAGCGGAAGAGGAAAGACCGGCAAGGCTCGAGCCAAGGCCAAGAGTCGTTCATCCAGAGCCGGACTCCAGTTTCCCGTGGGCCGTGTCCACAGGCTCCTGCGGAAAGGCAACTATGCCGAGCGTGTCGGCGCCGGCGCTCCAGTTTATCTGGCCGCCGTGCTGGAGTACCTGACTGCTGAGATCCTGGAGTTGGCCGGTAACGCCGCTCGTGATAACAAGAAGACTCGCATCATTCCCCGCCACTTACAGCTCGCTGTGCGCAACGATGAGGAGCTGAGCAAACTGCTCGGCGGAGTGACCATCGCTCAGGGTGGTGTGCTGCCGAACATTCAGGCGGTGCTTTTGCCCAAAAAGACTGAGAAGGCCGTCAAGACTAAATAAACTCACCCACTGCTGCGTTCGTCAGTCCCAAAGGCTCTTTTAAGAGCCACCCATCTATGCTGAAAAAGTGCAGTTTTTTTAACCCTTTCACAGGTTTTGGGGTATTTCATAGCTCTAGCACAAAAGGAGTTCATAAACAATATAATCAAGTGTTGTTAGTAGTAATGATGCATTTTATTTATAACGCATTTTAGTCGTAAAAGTATAACACTAATAATAGTAGTGTGCTGGCGATAAAGGAAGGCTGATGGGTGAAAATAGATTATGACGGCGCTGTCCGTGCGGCGATTGAACCTACAAAACGCGCTAAGCTGCGCTGTTGGCTCTGCGGAGCTGCGCGAGCGGCAATAAATTAGGGACGGGTGTGGCTGTGTTTCAAACTGTGTCGGCGGGAAAAGACGGTCCAATAGCGAATAGGTGACGCAGCGCGTTCTCTCCAATGACAGGCGAACGCGTTCAAGACGCCCAATGAGCGCAGGGCGCTGTTAGAGTTGAAAAAGCCAGCGTCCACCGGCGCTGTTTATTCTGTTTCTCAACTGTGAAGTGCAGAGCTCTCCGCCATGGCAAGAACCAAGCAGACGGCCCGTAAATCCACTGGTGGCAAGGCGCCCAGGAAGCAACTCGCCACGAAGGCTGCCCGCAAGAGCGCCCCCGCTACCGGCGGCGTGAAGAAGCCTCACCGTTACAGGCCCGGCACCGTGGCTCTGAGGGAGATCCGCCGTTATCAGAAATCTACTGAGCTGCTCATCCGTAAACTGCCCTTCCAGCGCCTGGTAAGAGAAATCGCTCAGGACTTTAAGACCGATTTGCGCTTCCAGAGCTCGGCTGTCATGGCACTGCAGGAGGCGAGCGAGGCATACTTGGTCGGCCTGTTCGAGGACACTAACCTGTGTGCCATCCACGCCAAGAGAGTGACCATCATGCCCAAGGACATTCAGCTGGCACGCCGTATTCGCGGAGAGCGCGCTTAAACGCGGACTCCGTCTAACGCACACAAAGGCTCTTTTAAGAGCCACCTCACTGTCTCACAGAAACGAGCCCGTCTCCATCCCCTGCACGGAACACCGTTCTGTTTGAGCTCACGGTTCGAGTGGAGTCGGAGCAGTGAAACAGAACAGCTGTTAGGACACAGTGGCCAGAGTTCTAGAACTCCTCGCGGTTTGACTGACAGGTTTTTGTCCTTTTAGATATTGTGGTGTCTGAGCGCCGCTTCAGTAATCAGAAGAGAGAAGCAGAAAGTTTTCTCCGCTGCTTGGAAATGAGCAAAGGTAATGCTGTATTTAATAATTGGTCTATATGTATCAAGGACAAAAGGTGTATCAAGGTGCGTATTTCAATACATTTATCACTTCACACGTTGTGTTTTTAACAATGGACATTGTCACAAGGTAGATTTCCATTTATCCGCACAGACAAAACGTTTTAAATAACTCGGTGCAGCACCCATATAATTTTTACTCGGTTATTTTCGCTTTGTAAGTAAAATAGCTCCTTTATTTACTCATTGATGGAGGTCGGTTTTCTTGATGTGGCAATTTTTCTCGCTGTATCTCCCGTAAATAAATTTTTATTCAATTCCTCATTTATTATAAAACAAGGGAACAACACGAAGAGAGAGACATGAATTTGCTCTTCTATGAGAAAGTGAGTGGCTCTTAAAAGAGCCGTTGGGTTGCTGAAGGCGGCCGCAGCAGCAGCGCGCTTTACTTGGAGCTGGTGTACTTGGTGACGGCCTTTGTGCCCTCGGACACGGCGTGCTTGGCCAGCTCGCCAGGCAGTAAAAGGCGCACAGCGGTCTGGATCTCTCTGGAGGTGATGGTAGAGCGCTTGTTGTAGTGAGCCAGACGAGAGGACTCACCGGCGATACGCTCGAAAATGTCATTGACGAAGGAGTTCATGATGCCCATAGCCTTAGACGAGATGCCGGTGTCGGGATGAACCTGCTTCAGGACCTTGTACACGTAGATAGCGTAGCTCTCCCTCCTGGACTTTCTGCGCTTCTTGCCTCCTTTACCAGCCGCCTTGGTCACGGCTTTCTTGGAGCCCTTCTTGGGCGCGCTTTTAGGTGGCTCGGGCATGGCGCTGCTCCTCGGCTAAACTGTAAGAGAATGAATAAGGCCCGCCTCGCGGCCGCTCTATTTACAGGTCCGCAGTGTAATTAGACACGAGGCAGGAACATATTTTATTGGCCAGAGTTCCAAACCTCCTCATACGGGGCGCCTCCTACCGCTCCGCCCACTTCCTTCCCCTCCGCCTCGCTTTGTCTCCCTTCCCGCCGTTTTATATTCACAGCACTGATGGAAGAATTTTATAGATAAGAATTCATTCCATTCTTATATTTCTATTACCACCATCTGAAGCGTTTCTCTCTCACACAGCTTTCATATAGAAG
Source organism: Neoarius graeffei (assembly GCF_027579695.1). NCBI lineage: Eukaryota > Metazoa > Chordata > Actinopteri > Siluriformes > Ariidae > Neoarius > Neoarius graeffei. Next base: position 1,045,589 of record NC_083585.1, read on the forward strand.
CGGTTAAGTATTACTGATGTTACTCGTGTCTGCAGTTTCCTGTTCTCTGCTTCATTTTAAATAGACTTTATTTTCATTCAGATTTGCATCAAACAATACACATTAGAACGAGATTTCGTTGCTGTGGCTCAATGTAGTGCAGAACGAAACAGCAAGCATATTACCTGAGAATAAAAAAAATACACAGGCTGCTTTTCTCTTCCCTCTCTCACACACACACTCATGGAGAAAGAGCTCTTTGTGGATGTTTGGGTGGCTCTTAAAAGAGCCGTTGTGTTGGTGCGGTTCAGTGTCGGAGCGTTTAACCGCCGAAGCCGTACAGAGTGCGTCCCTGGCGTTTCAGGGCGTACACCACATCCATAGCGGTGACGGTCTTTCTCTTGGCATGCTCCGTGTAAGTGACGGCGTCGCGGATCACGTTCTCCAGGAACACTTTCAGCACACCGCGGGTCTCTTCGTAGATCAGGCCGGAAATGCGCTTCACACCGCCACGGCGAGCCAGACGGCGAATAGCCGGCTTGGTGATTCCCTGGATGTTGTCGCGAAGAACTTTCCGGTGCCGCTTAGCGCCTCCTTTCCCGAGCCCCTTGCCGCCCTTTCCTCTGCCAGACATCGCGCTGCTCTCTCCAAGTCAAGCTGCTCAGTTCATGTCACTGCGCAGCGCCCACAGCCTTTATACACTCTCTACAGGACCGAGTTGAGACCCGGAGTGGGCGGGCCTCAGGCCTAAGAACAACGGTCCCGCAGTAAAACACATTCAAAAAGAAACAGAACGCCACAGCTTTTCACTGGCGAGCGCATTCTTCATCCTTTCTGTGCACAGAAACATTATCATTCACATTATTTTTTACGCCGTTTTGATCGGCTGAGCGAACTGCAAACAACTGCCGACAGATCATGGTCTGCTCATGCGCAGTTACTCCCTGTCAACAAACAAACAAACAAACAGCCATCACTGTAATGAGGTTAGTAAAAGCACTCTGTGTTTGTGCAACATTGGCGTTCCCTTTTGAGCCCGTCTGTGGCTTCAAGGCCCGGATTCTAAACTCCTCGGTCCACTACAGCTACAGGTCACAGAACGCAGAACATCGCCTTATTACTCGGCCCGGCACTCAGCTCTGATCCACACCGATGTCTGTGTACACTGTTAACAGAGCCGACGCTTCACCACACAAGCACCCTCGAAGAAACGCTGCCTTGTTTTTCTTCCTCCCCCAACCTAAACGCTGGGTCGAGGCTGTGGGGTCATATTCTTGGGTTATTTTAACTCATTCTGAGTTGCTTTCTATAACCCAGCTGCTGGCTTAGTGGTTGAGGACAGTCAGATATGATGCAGTCTACCCAGCAGCTGCGTCCATTTAAATCGGTTGTTATAGTATTTGCGCTACATTACAATTAAAAAAAAAATCTATTCTTCCAACTGTCCTGTCCAGTATCTTTCAAAATGCACTGGAAAAGGGCTGATTTTGGAGGGCAATAAACAAAGTGGTTTCAGCGGATCAGCAGAGTGGCGATCCACAGGCAGAAGGGAACCGACAGGGAAGGGAATGGACAGTCAATGGGACAAGGAGCCGCAAGCCATAACCCGCTGTTTCTAAGCTCCTTCCCCTGCTGATTTTCAGCGATGATTGTGAATGATCTGATTAATTAACGTAAACAAATAATGGTTTGTTTGTGACGACCATGTTGTGTAGTTTTGTGTAGTTTTAACAGCTAGGCATTGTCAAGTGTGCTCAGGCACGGTCACTTCTAACCTTGCACAGCTGTTGGGCTGCTGTTGAGTCGAAACACCCCAGCCGCTGGGTCACACTACATTTAAAAGCACTGTTTTTCCCCCAATGAACAGTCTTTGTGCCCGGGAAGATGACAACTGGCAAGGGGGCAGTTTAAAGCTACACAGATTAAGGGTTGTAATATTATGATGTGCTTATACAAACTCTCCCTGCTGTAAAGGCAGCAAAATTACATGGAAAAATTTATTCACAGTTAGCCAGTTTGCATGGTGATAGAGGTGGTGAATGTCAATCCTTATTCGTATTGACACAGATATCATCAAATGTTATGACATGTTGCTGCTGCTTTTCTTCATTGAGACAGACATGTTGATTTTGTTTTGACAGATGTGTGTTTTTCCTGCAGCCTTTGTATGCATATAAACGGACAGCTGTGTCAAAAACAAACTTGCAAAATAGGAGCTTCACGAGCTCACAGATGGTTTTGGAGGTAAGCGTGTAATTGCTGGAAGTTTCTGCAATGGAAAACTACAATACTTACATTTAATAACAATAGTATACCATATAATACACAGTAAAATGTGTACTGTGTGTCTGTGGATAAGGGCTGGGATGGCAGTGGGTTAGCTGTATAATTTGTCCCATTATAAGACCCACAACGTACAACTACTGTTTTCTGTGTTTCAGGTGAGGCAGTCGATGAGGAGAGTTTTCTTCTTTTAGATGAGGGCCTCATTGCGAGTCTCATTCCCAAAATTGGCCTCCAATCACAATTTCTAAAACACTACAGAGAATTAGTCAGTAACTAATGTCACCACAGCAAATAGCTCTACTGAATATGTGAATAAAACAGCATGTGTTGGTTTTCGCTGCAAAACACGGATGTGCGGTGCACAGTGCCAATTAGGCATCTGAATATTTTCAGTGTTGTGAAAATGGCTGTACCAGAACTTTTACATTGATTAGGTTGTCCAGAAGACACCTTCTTAAGCATCATTCTCAAACTGAACACTGTCTTCATAGGATATCAAATGATCCAGTATCGCCATTTCAGCTCCATGATACTGAGGGTATATACTCCTGTGTTTAGCCAAGATGGGGGAGGGGGTGTCCCTGACACAGATGACCTGGTACAAGGGATTGCACTCGGCTATTCAACCCTGCACATGTGACGTAGTCAGACGGCAATCATAACATGCCAATTTCAATTTCCAAGTGGTGCCGTCCCGCCTGGGACTCGATGCAGCATGCGTTATATGAAATGGAGAGAGCTGTTTCTCCAGCGGTTACAATCCTGCATGCGTCCCTACAGGCCTGTACAAACCAGCCATCAAAAAAAAATTGGAAAGGTCCATTTGTATGTGTTTAATATTCTGTTATTGATTTTAATGTACTTTTTGAAACTGTACTTTTAATATACTCTTCTGTTTTATCTAAATGTTCTGTTGTGAATCTGGTACAATAAAATTAATATCCTGCACAATGTGGTCAGATCATTAGGGGATTTTGGCACAGGCCAGAGTCTCCAATATAGCTGTAAACACATACAGATTGAACACGTTTCATTTGCTAGTGACTGTTAATAATGTATTATTTATTATTAATGATTGTTTAATTATGATTAATCAATAAACAGTGAGAAGAAAATAAGCCAATAATAAATAACTCATTAATTGGCTAATTTTAACTCAGTACTGCAGTCAATATAACCAACATATTGGGTTGAAACAAGAACCCAACCAGGATGTAAATTTAACCTAATGGTCTTTGTTCAAGTAACCCGACATTTCGGTTAAATCTTTAACGCAGCCTGACGGGTTAAATGCATAACACAGCATTGTGTCGGTACAGTATTTATCCAGTGGCTGCGGTAAAACCAGGGTTGTTGTTTTTTTAAATGTGTGTTTTGTGTGTTTTTTTTTTTTTTTTTTTAGTACATGTCACTCAGAAATGCTACTGCCTTGTCTAAGGTACAAGCTGGTGTATCTGTATCAAAGACAAAATATTACCCTTTCTTTATTTTGGTACATTTTTCTCATATATTTATTTTATTTATTTGTTTGGCATTTATGACATTGTTATAAGGGACATTTATATCAAAATATTCAAACATTTTTATGTAATAATGATGATAATAATAATAATAATAATAATAGGTCAATTAAATAAATCATTGGAGGAAGATTAAAAATAATGAATTAAATAAATCTTTTTTTGTTTTGTTTTGTTTTGTTTTTGGGAGTTTACAAGGAATTTGCTTTGGTGGTTGGTGCTTGAACGGTTAAGATAAAATAATTTAAAAATAGACAAAATAGTTATATAAATGTCAGTGAACATGCCACTAATTTATCTAAGTTACCAGCAGCAGCACAGAAAGGAATGCAATAACAAATATCAGACCTTACTTTATCAGCTCTCACAAATGCAACATTTAATACAGAATCTATAAAGTTCTAAATTCGCTGCATTTTCACCAACACTAACCTCATTCTTACACTCCAAGTTTCATTTACAGGGAAATCTTATTCATTTCACCAGTTGGGCAAAATAAACCGACATGCAGAACATCAAACCCATCTGTCAAAATAAAGCCAGCGCTCTAATGAACACACTCAGCACTGTCTACTCCCAGGCCTTTTCTTCTCTATAAACACAATGCTCACAATAAATGGGGGTTTAAGGCCCATCATCTTCCCAATCTGGGTTACAGTAAATGTATATACATCTACACTCTGTTTTGACCAGATCGATGTATTTATTTAGTTTTGTGATTATTTATTTTGATTATTTTTGATCTAACTACTTAATGTATTACATGTCTACAGTATTCCTCAATTCACACTCCAGTGTTGATCAAACTGCCATGCAGTACAGTGGGTTGAACACAGGCATTAATACACAATGGTGACAAATAAACCCACGCTCTTCACATCTCTCATGGATGAATGGGATGGGAGCGGCATGCATCCATATCCTACATTACAATTATTGGATCATTTCATTATTTCAACTGATTTATTGACTGAAAATGCAGCGAGTCAAGTTTCCAAATGTGGCCACATGAGGGAAACCAACAGCCATCCAGTACAAAATCAGTTATTATTATTATTATTATTATTAAATACATTTTCTAACAGGCAACAAGCCTCGCACTGATAAGCCCCCCCCCCCCCCCCCCCCCCGCTGTTTCCTACAGATTTATTGATGAAACGCTGACTTTAATCAACAAAGGGAACGTGCACTTCCTAAACTTGGCCACATGATGGCAGTCAAGAGCCACACAAACAAACAGCGCTAACACACCCATTATTATTTACATTATTCATCAACCTTTAGGGGGCGGCACGGTGGTGTAGTGGTTAGCGCTGTCGCCTCACAGCAAGAAGGTCCTGGGTTCGAGCCCCGGGGCCGGCGAGGGCCTTTCTGTGTGGAGTTTGCATGTTCTCCCCGTGTCCGCGTGGGTTTCCTCCGGGTGCTCCGGTTTCCCCCACAGTCCAAAGACATGCAGGTTAGGTTAACTGGTGACTCTAAATTGACCGTAGGTGTGAATGTGAGTGTGAATGGTTGTCTGTGTCTATGTGTCAGCCCTGTGATGACCTGGCGACTTGTCCAGGGTGTACCCCGCCTTTCGCCCGTAGTCAGCTGGGATAGGCTCCAGCTTGCCTGTGACCCTGTAGAACAGGATAAAGCAGCTAGAGATAATGAGATGAATGAATAATCAATCTTTAGTATTTCCCTACTTAGTTAATTTATTATTATTATTGTTATTATAATTATTATTAGATGTGTTTCTACATTTCTCAGTAAATAGATGTTAAACCAGATTTGTCCTCAGGAGCGAGCTACAACTAGTAGCCGAAGGTCCAAAATAATTTAATTGTTTCTTCATAAGCATCATTTTCATTTTTCCAAAACTTTCCGCAATATTCTCGCTGTTCCTAACAAGGCAGTCTTTTGGAGATGTTCTATTTTAATACTCATGTCGATATTTTTAATCCATTGTCCTAACTTATTCAGTTCATTCTATAAGTAGGGGTACGTCATGTCCACAGGTTGTATTTATCAATTTTATGAAGTATTCACTTCAAAAAATTATCTATTTTACATTGGTACACATTCTTTTTTAATTTATTATAAAACGTCAGCAAGTTCCACTGTTTATTTTGCAGAAATTGCGTACACTACATTGGAATTTTTTTTTGTGCTGTCCGATTTGTTAAAGGTGAAGGTTTGCTCTCCAAATTAACAGTAGGATGCATGTTTTTGTATATTATTTTCATCATTTTTTGTTGAAAATAACCATTAAAACATGATAAAGGTGTATTTGACTCATGACTATATATTCAATTTGCATGTGTCTGAGAAATCTCTGTCAACTGTGTTAGCCACTGGCAAGACCCCTTTAACTCAGCAATGGTTTGCTCCAAAGTCACCTGTCCAACAGCACGTGATGTCACTTCCTTCAGTGGAGGAAATTTTAACTTTGTGTGGTCCGTCTTTTCTCCTCCTCCTCAATATTTCATCAATATTATTGTCTGAACATAGAGTGGGTTAATTGCTCATCAACTGTGTTATCAACATGTTCATGTGCACTTCTTTTAGATATTATATTTACAACACTGTAGAGAAAGATTGTATAAACAGATGTTGATCAAGGTCATGAGGTGACATGTTAGCACGGGCGCAGATAGAGGGTGGGACGGGTGGGATTCGTCCCACCCAGATTTAAATTCACCTCATTCGGTCCCCCCCACTTATAGGGAGGAAAAAACGTCTATGCTGTCTTTCTTTGCATACGGTAAACCTCACGGAAAAATCAAAAGACTAATTAATTACCATTCAGTTTATTGAGGTGCACAGCAGTACATACATAGTTGCAACAACTCACATAAAACAAAACAAAGACTGATATTCAGTTGGTTGAGCTGCGCAGACTGCACAGGTTGCGAGCTCGAGCTTGGTTGCTATGGTTACCCACAACAAGTTTGACAGGCATATCGGGGACAGCTCCTAGTTCAGGACCCCAACACGGCATGATGAAGGGTGCCAAACCAAAAAGGCAGAAAATTATTGCATCGTTTTTTCAAAAAGCAACGACTGTAAGTAAACTGTGCCTTACTTTATCATATCACCTTGCAATTTTTTGATAGTCTGTTCAAAGTAATGTCATAGTGAAAGTAAAATCGTACGGAGTATAGATGCCTTTCTGGTAGCCTCCTCCTTTCGGTGGTAGCCTGTAGATACAGTGCTCAGAAGGCAGTTTTAAGGGCATCAGAGAATATTCCTCGCCCAACACATGTTGGGGTTGGGGGTGGGGTTGGGGTTGGTTTGCTGGCAGCTTTGTCCCCCCCAGTTCAAAAAACGTATCTGCGCCCCTGCACGTTAGCACCTAGCAGCTAGCACAAGGGCCTAAAATGAAAGAAATGTCGTGTTACCCATCAAGTGTCGGTGGAGTGGAAGAACATGTCTGCTTTGGCACAATCAGCTCATCAAAAGAAAAGGGCCCCACAGCCATATGGACCCATCTATCCCCAATACTTGACCTGGTCAAGGCTTCTTCTCCCAATGGGACTGTGGTATACAGTCAGTTTTTCACAGATTACTTAGTTTCGTTGAACTGCTATTTATTTTACTACACGAACTATGTTCAGAACACTCGTGTTTTTTCTGCTTGATTGGGGACTTCTGTTCGTGCTCACATTGGGGCAGCCAGCATATAGCCATGGGGATATTGTTTACACCAGGGAACCGCTGCTAGCACTCAGTAACACCGGATGCTCTTACATGCACAAAAAAAACGCACACCAACATCTGGCTCATAGACACTCCTGCTCTGCAGCTCAGCATTTAATCCACTGTTTGTTTTGGGGTTTTTTGTGGCTACTGCCTCAAAAAGGCGAAGCGAGGCAGTAGCCACTATGTCATCGTGCTGTAAGAATGAGTGTAACAATAGCAAAACTTCGTAACCAATCAGCACTTATCCTGATCAAGTTCGATTACCCGTTCTACTTCTTGATAAACTTAAGAACCAATCAGAACCAGAAACGGAATAAGAGAAACCTCATTATAACTTCATAGTGTCATAAGATAATCGGCAGATAAAAAGATAAACAAAATTCACCTCGTGGTTCACCAAGGCTACTGATTCAATATCGAGTAAGTGGTGTTCATTTTAAGAAAATTTACCTTTTTGATTAACACGGCTTTTGTTTGGTCCTTCTGAAAGGTCAAATGAAAGGTTTTGTAAGTTTTTTTGAGCTTTTTGGCAGATAGATTGAGAAGGCGATATCAAACTTCTGCTATTTGCTTTAATTTGTTAATTGTATTTTTTATTTCAGAGTCTTTACACTCCACTTGTGAAACAAAATGTGCTCAATAGTTCTAAATAATGCTTTGAAGACAATTCATGAACAAGTGCTTTCGTACTATTTTGAAAATAGATCAAGTTCACAGCACTGTATTTAGAACAAAATACACTAAACAAAATTGGTAACCAAAACACTCCAAGCCCTGATGCTGCTCACAGCTTGGTGATGCTTTCAAGAGATGAGGCGAGTAGAATTGATAACATGTATTGAGGTTTTTCACCCACGTGACCAAGTCATGTGATGCAGCCATTTTGGACGGCACGCTTAAGTCCTTCAGTGCAAGGTGGTATGAGATTGTGGAGACCTTTGCACATTTTAACAAGAAAGTGAGCTGTGATTCATGTTAAATTGGATCTGTCTTTTATCACAAACACTGTACCCAGCCTTGGTATGGAGCCAAGGTTGTCGACAGAAGTCAACAGTTTGATGAAGGATGACCCCAGCAGTTTGAAATGGTACAAGGTAGGCTATGTTCACAACACTGTCTTCTTACTCGGGGGATCCGAGATCCCCTGAAACAGACATGAGATCCCTTGAAAACATGATTTGGGAAATGTTGGGGGGTTCTCTAAAATATTGGCAAAATTATGTTTATTGACATAGCAATCGTGTGTAACAGGAAGCATTTGCATATCCGAAATGTTGTGTTTACATGACAACAACTGCTGCTGCCAGGTTGGTTGTTGAGTAGCCTGACTGTTTTTTTTTTCTTGCGTGTGGTATCATTGTTGACACGAGGTTGTTTTTTGAACATGCCAATGCGGACACGATTTCCCCTGATGAGTTATGACTTCAGACGCAATGCGTGTGTGGAGGTGTGGAGTCCGCATGATATGTGCATAAGACAGGCTTCTTATGTGTTTGGAGATCCGCGCTCTGAGACAAGTGCAAGCACCCCCCCCCCAAGGGAAAAAAAGGGACCCCCTGAAAATATCGGCTTAGTTCGAACAGGGTAAACAGAGAAAACAGGAAAAATTAAATGATTTATTTTAGGGGCGGGCGGCACGGTGGTGTAGTGGTTAGCGCTGTCGCCTCACAGCAAGAAGGTCCGTTTTCGAGCCCCGTGGCCGGCAAGGGCCTTTCTGTGTGGAGTTTGCATGTTCTCCCCGTGTCCGCGTGGGTTTCCTCCGGGTGCTCCGGTTTCCCCCACAGTCCAAAGACATGCAGGTTAGGTTAACTGGTGACTCTAAATTGACCGTAGGTGTGAATGTGAGTGTGAATGGTTGTCTGTGTCTATGTGTCAGCCCTGTGATGACCTGGCGACTTGTCCAGGGTGTACCCCGCCTTTCGCCCGTAGTCAGCTGGGATAGGCTCCAGCTTGCCTGCAACCCTGTAGAAGGATAAAGTGGCTAGAGATAATGAGATGAGATTTTAGGGGGCTCATTTGTCATAAAAAAGATACAATATTTTGTTTTTCAATTTACTGGTGATTTCTGGTGCATTACTGAATTCATCTGCAGTATATTATTTACATTCTTAACAAGAAATTGTACTTGAAAAAAATTGGTACAACAGGGAGAATGCAGAGAATTTTTTTTAAAAAGTTGTTTGGACACCATGCAGTAGGTGAGTGTGGGTGTGGGGGTTGTTGGTTAGAGACATATAATTTCCAGTGTACTTTAATGTCTAATTAATCATAATATTTTAAGGGCACCATTTATTCTTCTGTAATGTTATTTTATGTTGTAGGAGAAGTTGAGAGAGTTGGGAATTGATGACCCCTACCTCTTTCCTCCCGGAATCTTCACTGATATGCTGAAGTGTAAACAGGTGCCTGACTTTCAGTACCATGATTTATACCACTATGTGGTTTTCAACCCTTCACCATATTCAGGCCAGGCCATGAAAGCATACAGAAGCCTGGATGCCTACAGTTATTTTGTAGCTGGCTGGGTTACAGGACTCCAGCAGTGGATTGTGCCTGGGAATGGAGTACACCTTGTTCATGCCAAAGTAAGTGACAAGTACTTGTATACTATCTATCTCTTGTCTTGGGTTAAATGTGTAATGTTTTATTGTTTTTTATACTGTTTTAGTGGATGGATGATGGATGGATATTGAATGTGTTTGTTTTTTTCTGGAATTTTAAATTACAACACTTGCTGCTTTGCCTTATTATTCTAGATCAGGCCCTAGTTATCAATAATTGAAATATTTGAAAATAATTTCTAAAGTTTGTCATGATTCATGTGTGTCTATTTAATTAACTGATAAATTGCTATGAAATATTTTACATTTATAGGTGACTCATTCACAAAGACTATCAGAACCACCTCTTCTTCCATGGATTGCCATGCAGAATGATGGGCAGGCTATCTTTGGCCACTGCGCATGTAAAGCAGGACTTGGAGAAGTTTGTTCTCATGTCGCAGCCACCCTGTTTGCATTGGAATCAGCTGTCAAACACCTGAAGAGCAGAACCTGCACTGATGGTCCCAGACAATGGGGACAATCTTCAGATGTCACAGGTGGGAGAGCGATATTCAGTTCAGGATGTAATATTGACTTCACCAGTCCTGAGAGGAAGCAGAAACAGGCCTGTATGGAGTTATGCAATTCCGGACCACCACCCCCTTCATAGTCTCAGAAGACATCTTCCATCCCACTCATGACACAGGATGAGAAGGAGATCTTTTTAAAGAGGTTGTCCAAGTCTGGTACCAAGAGTGCTAGACTGTCACTGGAGGCAGGCTTTAATGACAGTTTCATACCAAGGACACTACAGCTCAATCTTCCCAAACCCCTATCTGAGCTGTATGATCCAGTCTGTCTAGGCCTGTCATATCTTGATCTGTTGTTGGAATGTGAGGCAGCATTTCAAGTGCTGAACATAGATGAAAATCAGGTATGTTTAACATAAAATTTGTAAATATGTGTATCTGGAATTTAACAGTCCAGTTATTATTTATAAGGTGGGAGGTATGAGATTTCCAAACTACATTGCATTGGTTAATACCTTCCCCCTCCCCTCCACATGCACACCAGCATCAAAATGGATGGATAATACCCCCACCCTTTTAAAGTTATGAATAATTATGTCCAAAATGATTTTGACAAGGGATAATAAAGTGTCAATTAATTCTATATCAAATAATATGTATAATATGATACTATTTTGGGGCGGCACGGTGGTGTAGTGGTTAGCGCTGTCGCCTCACAGCAAGAAGGTCCTGGGTTCGAGCCCCGGGGCCAGCGAGGGCCTTTCTGTGTGGAGTTTGCATGTTCTCCCCGTGTCCGCGTGGGTTTCCTCCGGGTGCTCCGGTTTCCCCCACAGTCCAAAGACATGCAGGTTAGGTTCACTGGTGACTCTAAATTGACCGTAGGTGTGAATGTGAGTGTGAATGGTTGTCTGTGTCTATGTGTCAGCCCTGTGATGACCTGGCGACTTGTCCAGGGTGTACCCCGCCTTTCGCCCGTAGTCAGCTGGGATAGGCTCCAGCTTGCCTGCGACCCTGTAGAAGGATAAAGCGGCTACAGATAATGAGATGAGATGATACTATTTTCAGGCATTTTCCGTTGAAGAAGAGACTAGAAAACAAGCCAAATCCAAGCTGTGGTTCCAAATGCGTGCTGGCCGAGTTACAGCTTCCAGGTTCAAGGCAGCTGCAAGAACAGATCCAGCCAACCCATCCAAGTCTCTCATCAAGCAAATCTGCTATCCACAGGCCTACAAGTTCACTTCTGCAGCAACTGAGTATGTTTTAGTATTTTCTATTTTATTTTTGTCTAATTACTTTTAATGTTTGAAATTGTTTGAAGATGCTAAATACAAATGTATAGGTTTTTGTTCTGTTTTACAGAATAACAAATGCAATGGATTATGAATGGGACACAGGAAAAAAGGTTCTATTGTATACTGTTTTGGTGATAGTGGATATTTCAGTTTTAAATGTTTGTATTCCCAGTATAAATATGGTTGGCGTGGGCATAGACCAGATGATTTTTTTTCCCCTCACAATCAGTATAAATGTATTTTGACCAAAAATTTTCAATATTTTGGACTCTCTTCCCTTCTGTAAAAATAGGAACTGGTTTGCACCCCCACACCATGCATATTTGTAGAAATACCTTTAGAGCTTGCAATTATTCTGTGTAGTGGCTAATTTTTGTTGTTAGTTATTCTACGGCCATGCTCAATCAATTGTATGTTTATATACAGGTATTTTTGTTCCATGTTTAATAGAGAGTGGCCTATATATCTTTTAACATTAGAATGTGCTTATGCTTTGCTTAAAAAGCCAGTCCTTTCTGTTTTCTGCTTTTGTCCATTTAATCTGAATATAGCTCATTAAACATGTAGCCTAAGAAATTGTATTAAACAAATTGTACATATAATGCAAATATATCTAAATTACTGATGTAATATGCATTCATTCATGCTCCTAGTTTTTGTGTGAAATGAATTAAACCATATCACTTTCATAACATGGCTCTTCATATTGCCTGAGAGAATTATGGTGGGACTGAACTAAAATTTGATTCATATTGTTACAGATGGGGATGCCAGCATGAAAACGAGGCCAGGAATGTGTACAAAGCACATGTAGCCATGCAGCACAGAGACTTCATGGTGGAAGACTCAGGACTCATCATCAATCCTGATTATCCTCACCTTGGTGCCTCTCCAGATGGGAAGATAAAGTGTTCCTGCTGTGGGATGGGGATTTTAGAAATAAAATGCCCTTATTGCAAACGTGGTGACACGCTTGAACAAGCAGCAGAGGACAAGGATTTTTGCCTTCAAAATATGGGTGGACAGATATCTCTAAAGAGAAACCACACGTATTTTTACCAAGTTCAGGCTCAACTTAATATCAGTAGCAGTGAATATTGAGACTTTGTGGTTTTGACACAAGACAATACATTATTTATAGAAAGAATTGTGAAGGATGCTGATTTTTTCCAACAGGCTTTAGAGAATGTCACTTCTTTTTTCAAATTGGGAGTATTGCCAGAATTACTGGCAAAATGGTACACCAGGTCCACTGATCTCCCTGCCCCCACACCTGGTCCTAGCAATGCCACCAAGCATGTGTGTTATTGCCAAGAACCTGAACAGGGTACAATGCTGAAGTGTCAGTCAGGATATTGTAATGTAGAAGTTTTCCACTTAAAGTGTTTGGGGTTAAAAGGCCTTCCCAAACGAAAATGGTTGTGTCCACACTGTAGAAAGGTAGCAAAAGTCAGTAAGCCCAAGGCACTGAGATAAATCAAATTCATAGGAAATGTAATGTCTGTATTATTTTCTAATTTAATATGAATAAATTGACTTGTTTATATAATATTCATGCCAATAAGCATAATCTGCTATTAATCTAAACAAACATTGATTTTATTTCTGAGCCTGAAGAACATGAATTTGAGACTTGTAGTGCATACACTATTCACAGACTTTGAAACTGTCACAAGACAGCTGGTGTCTGTCTTGATCCTGTCAGCTGTGACATATGATAGCTACAACTGTGGTTTCTTATCTTTCTTGTATACATAAACTCTGACATGAAATACCAGTAGTTAAATGTGATAAGTTAACTAAGAACAGATTTATTTTAGGTCTATTAAGGCAAAGGTGTAGTATTATGATTCCTATGAACCACATTAATTATTAATATACTGTACAGTTATATACAAAACTAATGGTTATTTACATCTCAGGAATAAATTAACATTTCATTGCCAATGCAGGTTTATATACAAAACCAGTCTATTCACAACTGAAGTGTTTTACATGAATAATTATACATTTTTTTACAAATGCATTCAATTTTATATTAATATGTGTATATACAACAAATTTTCACTACATATAATTTAAACCATATTTATTTGAACATTAGCCACACACCCTTATGACCAGTCTTAGTTTCTAGTGCAGGACATATATACAGTAGATATAAATTTCAGCAAACGTTTGTATTTTTTACATAAGTGACTAATTACATACAGGATGTACAGTCTTAAAATACTTGGTCTAGAATGTGTTCCAACCACTGACAGTGCTACATGTATCTGGAGATATAATTAATTTTCCTTTGTTGAAAGATACAATCACACATAATGGGTTGGGATATATTACACAACATTTAACATTAATTTTAAGAAATTTAATGAAATTTTTATAACAATACTGAAAACATGGCGTGTACTGTCATAATACCACTGTAACTGTTCTTTAAATGGCACCATTACATTTTTCTGCCTAATCAAAGGGAACTACAGATTCACTGCCATTTACTATAGCATAGGCTACCCTAACTATTTTGTCCAACGTTGTTAGGTTTACCTCTGGGTCATTCTGAAGAAGTGTTATGGGAATAGTTCCCTGCAACATGGTATACTTTTGTCAGGCAACACCAATAACTCTCTCTACATGAATACGAACTGCAGCTAATCCCCTAGTTTTCTCAAGGTCCACAGATGCTAACTGTTTTTTACCACTGGTAAAAGCTGGAATCTCCAGTTTAGCACAATACAACCCCACCTGATCCTCAACATCAAACCCCCTGTCTGCTAGCACTAAATCTCCAGGTAACAAATTCTGTAGAAACTCACTATTGCCAGTAATCTGGGATGTAGTGGTGCGTAAACGCACATAAACGCCGTTTACCCACCTCCAGATTTTAGGAAATAGCATTTATGAACCTCTAAATATAGTTTACGCACGTCCAAGCATAGTTTACCCACCTCTAAATATAGTTTACGCACGTATGTCTCTTGTTTTATACAGATATTAAAACAGCTTTTCCGTTATTTTTCAATTGCCTACACCTAGTAGATCCTGCACAAGTTCTTGTGGGTTTTATCAACACTGCGTAGCCTACGCGTAGTAATTGTCTGTCTACTGCTCGCCCTCTTGCGGGAGCCAGCAGACTGCGAGATTCATTAGTCACTGATTACGTGTGTGAAGAAATGGTGAAGAAATGGATATTAGGCGATTTCTGAAGCGTCGGAGCATCACCCTTCCAGCTGATACCAGCAAAACGTCTCGACACAGTGAGTCCAAAAAGAATCCTGAACTTCACGTTTTTAGGATAAACTCCCCATCGTTTTGGTTTGTGAACCATGCTACTAACTAACGTTAGGTTGTTAACTTGTGCCATCAAATTATCCTACCTTTCTGGCAGACAAATGATGTTGTTAGTGCAGTCTAAAGTTTTTGGTAATTATTATATCAACATAAATTCAGTATTTGTAGCGCATTGTAAGACAAATAGTTATTTCATGTTAATCTCGAAGTCATGATGACAGCATGCTAGCTTCATGTCACAGACATAATATAGAGAACTTAGCCTAAAGTAACGTTAGGCAAGTCACTCCTCCCCGCCCTTCTCGGTGTGTGGGTGTGTGTGTTTATTTTTTAAAGAAGGCTATAGCATTCAGATTGGGCAGAAATACTTGTCCACATGATTGGTGTACTTAGCCGTTTTAATTTAATTTTACAGATAGTGGTGGAGAGACAGACAGTGTTGCGGGGCCAGGAGAAACAGCAGGAGGAGAGACAGAAGGAGGAGAGAGTGAGAGGAGGAAAATAGGGCAAAGAGAGGATGAAACAGGATCAACTACAAGAGGAGAAAAGGGAGGAAAAGAGAGAAGGCAAATGGATGGAGAATCAGATAGGCCTTTAAGAGAAACTTTGATAGAGGAAACTGAGGGAGAAACAGAGAGAGGAGAAAATGAGGGAAGAAAAACAGAAATAGACGGAACAGAAGGAAGAGAAAATGAGGGAGGAGAATCAGACAGAGAAGATGCAGAGACAGACGAAATGGAGGCAGAGGAAACTGAGACAGTATCAGAAAGCATCAGATGCCATCCACACATCTGGACTGAAAGTATGTGTAATTTGCCATTCTTACACAGTCTTTATTTTTCTCTCTTTATTGATTATTTAGATTTCATAAACACCACTCTACTTGGTGTCACACACACACACACACACACACAAATGCTTGGACTCACTCACACATGCACACAAGTAAACACACATGCACATTCACACTCACACACAAACACTTTCATACACACACATACAAAAGTTAACATTCTTCTAGTGCAAGGTCTACTGCTGTGATATATCTGTCAGCTTATGGATTTCATATGGCCTACTGTTGGTATGTGTAATTTGCCATTCTTTCACACTGACATTATATTTCTCTTTATTAAGATTTAATAAACCTCAAACATACTTATTGTGTATCTTGTTTTATGAATGATATAGAGTAGAGACCTCAGGGAACCCTTGTCTCACACATACATACATGCACTCACACACAAGTACACACATGCACATTCACAAACACTCTGTCATATACACACACACATGCACTGTCATGCACACACACACACACTCCTATGTGTCAGAAAAGTTGTATCATACAATACGCATTGTAGCATCCTTGCGTCATGCTTGCGTCGACTATGAATTGGCCCTTACAACGTCGTGGTTCCCCGATCCCAAAATTTATAGTTTACCCACCTCTTTTTTTACCACTACACCCCTGCCAGTAATATGTACATCTGATGTACGCCCACCCCAACCCTTTGATATAAATGTAATAGCCCCTTGTGGTGCAATAGCTATAAGATATTTCATTGTATTGTGTGACTTGTATGAGGAATATGTTTGTGCCCTTGCCTTTAAATCCCTTGGTTGTTCAATAAAAACTTCAAAACAATCAATAATACATACACAGTGCTTAAAAGTTTGACGAAATGTCATTGGAAGGGTTTTGCGCAGTTGCTCACGTTCAGGCCATGATACCATTAATGGGACTAACCTCACATTCATAATATTAATAACATTCATGAACACACGAGATACAGTTGAGGTGCTGACACCAAACATGTAACCTAAAAACTGTACTGTTAAGTTTAACCTGAGCCGCATGCATGCAAGAAGAAATTGTTGAAAACACATCATTGTAGGGATATCTTTTAAACAAACTTTGACAACATCATAAAATATCATTAGAACAGTGAAAGAAGGCAACCCTGTAAACACCCTGACTTTCTCATCATTGTTTTCAAAGGAAGACTTTTGTAGAAACTGTCTTGACTTGTCGGCCATTATGTCTCTAGTTTCATCCCTCAAGTTTTGGAGCTCAAGTTCCATAGCAGAAATATGGTCCATGGACAAGTCAGTCTGTGTGCATACACTGTTTGAGGTTTCAAATGTTCGTTCAACATCTGCCTCAGTAGTATTCTCTAATTCCAAGTCCTTTACTGGAATGTTCAGGCCTGAGGTTAGATCCAGGAGAGCTTGTGCAGCTGATCTACGGGATTCTTCCTCTCTCTTTCTGGACTTCATGGCCTGTCGATGCTGAAATGACTCCAGAGACTGCTGCCCTTTTCGCTTCACAGGTGATGAGGTGTGTTGGAAGACACTGGGAACAAAATCTGGGGAGAGGGGGTGGTTACTCCTTGCTCCTAAAATTAACAAAATAAATCTTAAACATAAGATTACCATAAAATAAAAACATATTTTTCATTCAAGATCAATGCTGGAATAATTCAAGTGAATTCCAAAATAATTATAATGTACTTAAAATGAGTAATTGTAATGATTGTTTTCTCTACAAATAATTTCTTTGCATGTGAGTAAATATACAAACAAGATAAAGCTGACATTTAAACAACATATTACTTTATATGTTTCTCCCTGAATACTTTTACTCTACTCTTGTTCAAAATTTGGAGAAATTTGCCTATTTTCATTTTTTGGGGGGAATGTTGATTTTCTTCCAGTTATGAATAAATTGACAAGTCTTACAGTTTTTTCCACCTGTGCATATTAATATTTCTTTCAACTTAACATGTATTTGCATTTATATGCATGCCTTATTATCAGTGAAATATATATATTTTTTAAATATAAAAAAATTCAACTAAGATAAAATATTTCTTCCCTTCCTAATGATTTTATTCAACAGGTCATGTTATGAAAAACTTTTTGTAAGGCTGGCTTAATTAAAGGATTACAAGACAAACAAGTTGGGCTGCTTTTTGAATTTATCAAAACTTTCAAAAGTAAGTGATATAAGTAGTATTTATAAACTTTATTCATCAAAAGGAAAATAATACATGACAAACAGGAGAACAAAATGTCTGCTACATGCAACCCTAGACAAATTAACACTGCCTTGTTTCACTGCTCAGATGGGTTAACAAACACTGACCCATTTACTTTTTGCTATATATTTTATCAAAATTGCGTTGACTGATAAACTAACCTGAAATGAAATGATCACTGCAAAGTCTGGAGTACTCTGTTGGCTCCCAATCCTGTCTCTTCACAGCTGCAATCCATTTGGCCCTCTTGTCTGGGTCAGTAGGAAACCGGTAAAAGGAGCGTCCTGCACGCTGTCCCTGTCTGTTGTGGCAGCCCACAGCACAACAGGCAAACACCATGGTTATTTATAGAGTGCTTACTGACAAATTAATCTATTCTAGGTGTCTGTAACACATTTTTTTCCAAGCTGGTTCTCCCTCTCTGTCTGTAGCGTTAGTATGTAGCTTGACCTCCAAAATGGCGGACAACGGGGCGTCACGTGACCCTGTGACATCAGGTGAAAAACCTCAATATATGCTATATTTACTGTATGGACATGGGATCAGAAAACTATTTTATTTGTAAGCAGTAGCCACATGGACCTATAGGGTACCTATTTTTTTCTTCCCCATTACGGTTTGCAATGTGTTTCCTTGTCGAAACACATCACAATGAGTCATGTTATTGGTCACATTTGAAGCAGGAAATTTTACACCCAATCACAATAACGATGTTAACACATAAATCAGACAGTGCACAGGAATTTTAGTGAAATCCCCAGAGTTGTGGTCTTGACCAGTCTTGAGATAACATCTCGAGTCCTCTGTGTCTGAGACCAAGACAAGATTGAGTAAAAATGTGGTCAATTCCGAGATGTGACCGAAACCTTCAAAAAGTGGTCTTGAGATCAGTCTCGAGTTCTACAACACTAGATTAAACCATAGGTTCATAAAATGTTTCTAAATCTTCGGTGTTGCATTTATATTTTTGTTCACTGGAGAAACAGAAAGTTCTTTGAAACTGTTTCCATCTCTCCTGGTAATTGTAGAGCATTGTGTAACCAACAGATGGAGTTGGGTAGAGAAAATAGATTGAATATAAGATCAAGTCCCTCTTTAAATGATTGAGGAGAGAAACATAACATGACTGCACTTTCAGTGGCCACTGGGATAGAAAACAACTGTGTGCTTGCATTAGTGCAACAACACGATGGGTTTAATATGATTCCCAGTTCGGTAAGACGATTGGTTTTTGGGGACAGGGGAAAAAATACCAGAAGGTTTGTCAGGTTCTCGGTTGTTCCAAAAGTCACAGACAGAGCAGTGACGACAGCTCAATGTTTATTTACTTCTCAGTCCAAGAAATCAAGCACTGTTTCTGCCTGGTTTCAAACAGGACCCTTTCACGTGTGAGACAAATGTGATAACCACTGCACTACAGTAACTGCAGCAAGCATGCTGATTTGCTGTTGCCTGGGCCACAACACTAGAAGCAATCCCACTTAAGCACTTGTCCCCAGTGTAAGTGTTGGCTGGATTGTGATTAGTGTAGCCGCCTTCCAAGCGGGTAACCTGGGTTTGATTCCTGGCCAAGGCATGTCCTTTCATGCCAATATTTCATTGCTGCAATGAAAGTCACTGGGACAAAACACTGGGAAGGAATCAGTTGTCTGTCACTACCTTGTTTGGATGTGACTGAGGGTTGCTCCTTCTGCTTTCCACTAGCAGTGTCAGTAGCTGTTCACAGGGCTGAATGATGTCAGTTTTCACCTGGGCCAACTTGTCCTGTGAAAAAACATGAAGTCCACGAGCATGATTTTCTTTTGTTGGCGACATGCTACTTTTTCCACAAACGGGAAACTGTACAGTCACTGTTTTAGATTTAACAAGCAAAAGTGTCTACATGTTGGATGGTCTAAAGCAAATACTTGTTGATACATGATCAAAAGTCAGTGCCATTTTGCTGAGTTCTGATGCTGTGTGCAGCCCTGTTGATTTGACACCACTCCCTAAACGAGGAAGGACGTTGTATTTGAGAATACCACCTCCTTATGATGAATTGCAATTTCCATGCTTCCGCAGCCAGCGGAAATGTAGAGAATGCTTGTTTGTTTGTTTTTTACAGCAGCTGTTATCTCCCTTGAAGGAAAACCAGAAAGGCAGGGAAATCATTCCAACCAGGTTTTGTCCTGATGACCGTTTGCACGGAGGAGAACATGACAACTGCTAATCTACCAAAAGTTGTCCAGTCCTGACAAGGGTCGGTCTTTCTGGCTGTTTCGAGAGTACCCGATTTCAAGACACCTGGACATTTATGAAAGCAAAGCACGGACCTGCCAGGTTTCTCAGGCGCCTCCGTTCGCTTGTTAGGGGAAAAGGATAACCACAACAGAGCAGAAAATACCTGAAGGTTTTTCAGGTTGTTCTAAAAGTCACGGGCTGAGCGGAGATGACAGCTCGATGTTTATTCACTTCTCAGTCCAAGAAAACAAGCACTGGTTTTGCCCCAGGGACCTTTTGCATGTTCGCCAAACGTGATATCCACTACGCTACAGAAACCACAAAAGGAGTGCTTAGCTCCTGTTGCCTGGGCCTCGAGAAAAGCAAAGCTCACGCTTAAACGTTTGGCACCAGGACGGGGGCATGGCGGCAAACAGATAGTCGAGCATAACAATGACGAGGTTCAGCATTGAAAAGCACTGGAGCAACCGTCGGAATGTCTTCACCATCTATCCTGAATCTGAAGCAGTCCTGAACTTTGTCTTTCTTTAAAACCAGGCTGCTAGACGGATGGCTTAAACTTCATCTTCAACCATGTCATCAGTCTGCCAATGTCCTCCAGCATCCATCTTCCTTCAGGAACAGACTTTGTTGTAATAGTCATGTCATCCATGAAGGCTCTGAAGTCATCCATGAAAAACATAATTCAAATTCAAGTCCTTGAATTACAAAATAATTCATTTCTTTGTGTTGAGATCAAAAAAGAAAAAAATAATTTAAATTCTAAACTGTTTATGAGGTTCAGTGTGGTGAATAGGCAGTTGTACACAAATAGGCCAGCAATGTCATGCTCAGGCCATGATTTACGACTACTGAAATAATTCAATTTACTATATTCTACAAAAATCAAACACATGCTCAAAACATTTAGAAAAAAAATGGGGAAATAAAATACCCTCAAAAATAATTTTTGATGTGTCCAGCCTTATCCTTCCCGACCTGACCACATACATTTGCATAAAGCAAGCATATTTGTACACTCCCACTTCCCAAAGTGTTTATCCAACAATACATCATTAAAATCATCTTTTCTCAGAACATATTCACTGGGATTAATTTGCACTGAATAATATGATGTGTAGTCATTTTTCATAGTCATTGAATTCTATTGCCCCTTCGTTTTATAAGTAGTGTTGAAAACAATGAAAAAGTGGTAGTAAGTTGCCTTTTATGAGTTATACAGAGACAACTGTTGGTTTGTATCCTTGAATTGTGCTGTTGAACAAAAAATAGGGGACAAATGCCCTATTGTTTATTTTGGAAGCAAAAAATATGAATAAGTTTTCAACGGCTGCAATTCCAAGACGAGATGTCTGATCCAATGCAGAGAACAAAATCTGTCATTTCAGCATTTCTTTAAACTGAATGAAATTTGATTGTTTTACTGAATTCTTCAGTCAAGAGCTGAGGTTACTTGGTGCTGATTAATTTTCTATAACAGCAGCTCTGACAACTGCAAGGCAAATCACAGGTTTCTGTACAACCCTGGTACCAAAAACTTGGAACGCTGTGTAAAATGTTCATAAAAACAGGATGCAAAATTTTGCAAATCACAGAAACAATGTAATTCATTGAAAATAGTACAAAGACAACATGTCTCATCTCATTATCTCTAGCCGCTTTATCCTTCTACAGGGTTGCAGGCAAGCTGGAGCCTATCCCAGCTGACTACAGGCGAAAGGCGGGGTATACCCTGGACAAATCGCCAGGTCATCACAGGGCTGACACATAGACACAGACAACCATTCACACTCACATTCACACCTACGGTCAATTTAGAGTCACCAGTTAACCTAACCTGCATGTCTTTGGACTGTGGGGGAAACCGGAGCACCCGGAGGAAACCCATGCAGACACGGGGAGAACATGCAAACTCCACACAGAAAGGCCCTCGCTGGCCACGGGGCTCAAACCCAGACCTTCTTGCTGCAAGACGACAGCGCTAACCACTACACCACTGTGCCGCCCTCAAAGGCAACATGTAAAATATTGAAATTGTATTATTGTATTTTTTTTAAAATCATGATCATTTTGAATGGAAAGTCAACAACGCAATTCAAACAAAGTTGAGATTGTGTAAAAAAAGAATGGAAAAATTGTGTAATGCTAAAAAAAAACTGCTGGCACATCTCACAACTAATTAGGTTAACTGGAAACAGGTGGGTATTAAAGTGGGTATTAAAAGAGCATACCAGAAAGGCGGAGTCTCTCAGAAGTAAAGATGGGGAGGGGTTCGCCAGTCTGTGAAAGACAAATAGTGCTACAATAACTTTCAATATAAAATTGCAAAGAATTTAGGGACCACATCATTTACTGGACATAATGTCATTAAAAGATTCAGAGAATCCAAAGTAATCTCTGTATGCACGGGACAA